>NC_069659.1:217295000-217595000 GCF_027244095.1 Hemicordylus capensis
GATGTAACACAGGCTATGTTTAACCTCAGGTAGGGGTGATGAAACTCACTACAACCTTGATGGTTCAGATTGGAGTTCCAAAATGAAAACCTTTGGTTGGTCGCCTAGTGGAACTGGAGTTCCCTGCATTCAGACATGCAGGTTTGGCAACCCCTGGCCCCTTAAACCCAGTTCCACATTATGTGTGAATGCAGCCAAAGTTCCAGGAATGGAGAGTATCCTGATATAGGTGGAGCCTTCCTCTTCTCAGCAGCCAGAACTTAGATTTAATGCCTCTTTTCTCTACCAGAGTATTCTAACTGAGTGATAATGGATTTGTGGGATTGACTGCTGCATATGTGCCCCAGTATCCCAGTCTTGTTTTAAGAATACTTGTTTCTTTGTTCTTAATGACATCTCCTTGTGTATGTTTTTAGAAGGGGGCAGTGACAAAGATTGAGGCTCTTCTCACAATCCGTGAAAAGAGCCTGGGGAGGGTTTGCGTGGAGAGCGGGCTAGCCTGCTCTCCCCGTGGACGAGCAGCAGTCTGCTCTGGGCGGCCGCCCACAAGACTGCCGGCTCCGTCATGGAGCCGGCGGGGGCTGGGGAGCTTGGGGACCGCATGTCCCCCGGAAGCTCCAGCACGCCCTGCGCGAGCACGCAGGGCATGCTGGAAAGATCCCCGAGCCAGGAGGCTGCTTTTGAGCCTCCTGGTCAGGGGTCTCCTCGTGAGTAGCCACAGCACAGAGCCGCACTGCAGCTACTCACAATTTTAAAAAACTGGGTTTGCAGAGTGCTTGCTTCGCAAACCCAGTTCAAGGGGCGGGGTACTGTAGCGGGTGACCTGCTTACGAACCACCAGGCTCGCAGCTGAGCCCAGTGGTTCACATGATGGGAGAAAATCAGGCTAGCCTCCGCTCGCCCGATTTTCTCCCATCGTGTGAATAGCCTAATTGTTCGATTACTGTTTCTAATTCCAGTGTTGAATTAGATTCCTCACACAGCAGCAAGCAGCAAGAATCTAGGCATATTCTGCTGTGGAATAGATGGTTAGTACTGCTGGGGGGAGTGGCAGAAACAAAAAAGGAATTTAGAAGGGAAGGCCCAAGTTCAAAAATGGAAAAACACTGATTTAGGAGGCATGCAGTGCCAGCACCAGTGTGTGTGTGTGTGTGTGTGTGTGTGTGTGTGTGTGTGTGTGTGTGTGTTGTTCAAGATGACCAACAACAGAGATAAACAGAGGAAACTAAATTATTATACGGTTAGGGCAGATTATGTGGCTGTGTGTGTGTATACGTGTGTGTGTGTGTGTATACACACACACACACATGCTGCACCAACAATACTTGCTCAATGTAGCAGTACTGAAATGGACATGCATTCTTAACCACAAGGCGGGAAGTTTTCCCCATTACCAAAATGCTGTGAAAGCACCCATAGGATGGTGGGAATGAGGTATTCCAGGTAAAATTTGAATTGGGTCTTATTTAATCACTCATCCACCCACTGCATAATTGTGTCCTGTCCTTCTTAACATCCTGGCATCCAAAGCATCCTTCAATTTCCCTTTCATGAAACTATCTATTTTATTTAAAAGGAACACAGAGCTAAACTGCATTTCAGTCAGGTAACTTTGTGACATAACATGCCCCTCATTGTTCTACCACTATAGAGGCCTGAGAGTGCACCTTTACCAAAGTAATGTCTAATGTTCCAGTTCTAACATACATTTGTTTATTTGTTTATTACATTTATATACTGCCTTTTATCTTGGAAATTCAAGATGGTGTATAAAGAGTTCCAAAGTGGTTTGCCATTGCCAAGCAGACTCAGACATCCTTAGCTTCAGCAAGATGCCTGTATAATGTGCCTTCAGTCCATTGATTTAAATGGAGCTTATTTCCAGTGCAGAAACTCCCCTCTCCACTCACTGGAAGCAGAGTCAGAAATTCTTTCAGAATTCTCCCCTTATGCATCTGTGTCTTGGGTTCACATGGATATGAGTCAGTAAATATAGCATATTTTTTTGGCCCTTCAGTCATCGCTTAATTCAAAATATGATCCCCTTAGGAACAAGTACCTAGGAACACCATGGTCCTACGAGCTCATCCACCCCTGGTTGGAATCATCCTTGCATTTGAAAACAATACTTATTTTATATAGTAAGAGACTGGAGAGCCTCATAGTGGATAAAACTACAAAATTTTAAATAATGAGGATATATTCTACAGTTCTTATCCAATATTGATACGACTAGGCAGTGTTCCCTCTAACATGGATTCCCAGATGTTGTTGACTACAACTCCCAGCATTCCCAGTTGCACTGGCCTTTGGCTGGGGATTATGAGAGTTATAGTCAACAACCCCTGGGAATCCCTGTTAGAGAGAACACTGCTACTAGGCAGTTCTCAGTCATATTTTGATGGCATGTGTTTTGACTACCTCAGGTTAATATCAGAAAAATATATTGCACAGTGTAGAAAGCATTAAAATGTCACATATATAACTTGTGATAGAATACTGTTTCAATTGTATTATCTGTCTATTCAAAATTATTGGTTGAAACTGGATTGCTGTGTTTATGTCTGCTGAAAATTAATTGAATAAAACAGCCATTTTGATTTAAGGCTGGCTTCCTACAAATTTGTTTGTGAAACCACAGAGGCAGAAACATCTTAAAAATTAGTATTTTACCTTAACAACAAGGGAGAAAACACAGACAATGCAAATTCATGGCTTTGTTCAGGCTAGTCCTAATATTTATTTAGCACCTCTGACAGTTTGGAGTAAAAATACTCAAAGCCTAACAGTGAAAAGGAACCTTCAAAAATATAGGCAATTGAAGAAATTATTGGCAACTAATATAGGCAAAAGACTCCTATTGCTGATATATAAGCTACATAATAATATCAAATTGAGAATCAGATGTGGCACACAAGGTCAATTAACTGATCCAATCCCTACAATACAAAGAGTCAAAAAAGGGTGTGTATGCCCCATGATTATTTAATTACTAATTCAGTGGTACAACATCGTGATAAAAAAGGAATTCCATCTGCCCAAATAAGCTGATAGGCATATCTCACTACTTCTGTATGCTCATCCTTTCACAATCTGTTGTAGGACTAAGAAGAGCCCTAAGATCCTTTGTGCAATTTTTTGAGGATGAAAAGTTGCCGATAAATTACAAAAAGATGAAAGTAATGACCTTTGCCAGGAGAGTCAAGGAGGATAGTTGGTTTATTAATGGCAAGAAAATAGACCAGGTACACTTTTAAATGTTTAGGAATGACCTTCCATTCATCTGGTTGGAGAGATGCTCATTTAGATTGTGTCTCACAGAGGAGCACTTCGGCTATTCTATCCTACTATCATACCAAGGGAGGGTGATATGTCCGCACATTCGTGTAATTATTTGAGGCAAAAGTAGTGACAGAGTTATTATACAGTGCGCAGTTGGGTCCTTACTCTAACCTTGCCCTGGTAGAGACTGTACAATCCAAGTCTCTAATACAGTGCTAAGATTGGAATTGGGAGTCATAAGTGTGGAGACCCAGATGTGGATTACCATCTATAACTACTGGTTGAATGTGGTATTCTCTCAATGGGGCTAGCCCCAATGATACTGGAAGGCAGCTTCGAATCATGGTGAACGTCATCTGTTAAAGAAAAACTTGTGCTTTATAGCTTTCCTCCTGAAGTGCTGTGATCTATGGGCTACGAACAAGCAAAAAAGGCTGTAAAGCAAATAATATTAGATATGGAATGGCAACAGGAGATGAATAGGACCCCCAAACAACTCACAGTATGTAGATTTGCCTTTAGTACAAAGCCTGCTGATTATTGCCAAGCTCTAATTCCCCTTAAGTACCGTGGAGCATTTGTTCTGGCTGGCTTCGATGTATTGCCCTTGGAAGTTTTATGTGGTAGATATGGTAGTGTTACCAAGATAGCCTCTTTGGGGGCTCCCAGCAGCACCCCTACACCTGATTTGGAGCTACAGGCTTGTAGTTTCCATTTTGGACTCTCTGAACTCACGGGAACATGGGCTCACCATTTGCTTACCGAAGCTGACTCCCGAGGGTAAGTTGCTTAGCAGGTAGCATGGGGAAGGTAACCCCATTTTACCTAACACACGACTGAAAGTAGGGACTAGCCTCCATGCTCTCCTTTCTGTTTAAAATCAGATGAAGATGCTAATGCAGACATGAGTTAATTAAGAGTTATTCCTCAAGCAGTTATAGCCAAGTACTCCCCTCTGTTGACACATTGGAGCTTAGCATAGCTTATCACAGGAAGAACAGATAAGAGGTAACAGGCTCATATCTCTAACAAGAAGTGTTACCGTGTTTCCCCGAAAATAAGACAGTGTCTTATATTAATTTTAGCCCCAAAAATTGCACTAGGGCTTATTTTTGGGTAGGTCTTATTTTTATTGAAGTTCAAAAAAGTAAAGTATGTTTATTCCTGTTCAACAATTATACAGTACAAACTACTGGTACGTTAATGCCTGTTCAACAATCAAATCAACATGTACGGTATTCATGTTCTACAAACTACCGTATGTTAACTGCTTCTACATTTATTCAAATACAATCATGTCATCTTCTTCTAGAATATCATCATAAGTCTCCATATCTGAACCTGCAATTCCTTCCTGGATTTCTTTTGACTCTAATTCCTTTAGAATTAATGGCCCCAATCTCTCATGTGTAGCAATACTGCTCTCCTTAAATGAACACTTCTTGTCCAGGAAGCCTGCTTGTAGTGCATTGGCAACACAGCTTTCAGTGATTTGATCCCATGAATTCTTCACCCAAGTCACCACCTCTTGCAGCTTAGGCTTCACAAAGTTCCCCCGCTGATTTCTATCCATTCTGTTTTCAATGTAATCACTGACTTCTATTCGCAAATGGTCCTTGAATGGCTTGTTTATTGCAATGTCAAGTGTCTGGAGATAGGCTGTCATTCCTGCAGGAATCATTATCTGATCTATTTTTCTCTCTTTAAGGAAGTTCTTCATGTCTTTAGCGCGGTGAGTGCTAGCAGAATCTCAGACTAGCAGACCTCTTTGGGCACCTTGCAAAACACGTGGAAACATTAAATCTGCCCACTTTCTTATAACGGCTTGAGTGCACCATGCCTTCTCGGTTTCAAGAACATAAATACCTGAAACACAGTCAGTCTTCTCTTTCTTGCCCATAGTGATGATAAGAGGTGGGACCTTCTTTCCATCCAGACGAATTGCCAAAATACAGGACACCCGTGCACTTTCGTAACCAGTGGAGGGAATGTAGATTGACGAGGCGCCCCTCTGATCAATTGTCAATTGAGATCCTTGACCCATATACACTGCAGTTTCATCCATAGCAATCATGTTGGAGAGTTTGTATTTAGTAAAGTCTATGTTGTCAACAAAAGACTTAAATGCTAATGCACGTTTAATAATTTCAGTGTCAACCAGCTTGAACAGTGTTGTGGATCTTCTTAGAGACAGATCATATCGCCGAAGGAAGCCATCCAGCCAGTGCTGTGATGCTTTGAAATTGGCTGGGCCTAATTCTACCGGTATGTGAGGTGCCATTGCAAGAGCAAATGCTTGAATATCAGCCCTAAGCACAACCAAAGCCTTTGCTCTCCTGTCAGCAATCCATTCACAGATCATGTCTTCCATCTCAGTAAATAATGGTTGCCGACCTGATCCACACTTGCGCTTCTTAGCATGTCCCTCATCCATCTTGTGACTGAGGTTGTCATACTCTGCACGCCATTTTCATACCATGCGGAGATCCAGCTTATGCGCCTTGCAAAAAGCTGTTAGATTCTTTCCCTGGGAGTTTTCCACGATCCCTTTTTTTTACTCAATGGAGTAGCTCTTTCTTTTTGCACTCATCTTGTCTGGGGGTAAAAATATTTATCCAATGTTATGCACTGGGGTGGGGGGTACCTTTAAGAGCATCGGGAGGGTTTACTTACCCCTCCCGCCGCTTTCCCGATGGGGCAAGATTATCCTTGTAACAAAAGGAAAGAGGCAAGGAGAGACTTCTATGGGGGAGATGAGCCTTTGAGGCGCCTCTGCCCCATCGACTTTGAGGCACCTCTGCCCCATCGCTATACCCCTTCCCTTCCCCGACGTTACTTGCAAAAAGCCCCAGCGCGCGCGCGCACAAAGTGTCCTCCCGCCCCTTTCCCTGCCAGGCTGCAAAAGTCTTTAAGAAGCCTTTTGTGCTTCTTAAAGACTTTTGCAGCCTGGCAGGGAAAGGGGCGGGAGGACACTTTGCTCGCGCACGGACGTTGGGGCTTTTTGCAAGTAACGTCGGGGAAGGGAAGGGGTATAGCCGCCGCCACGCTCGCCCTTCCCGGCACTTCAATTGCTCTGATCTCCGTGGATGTGAGAGGGGGAGTCGGTAGGGTAAGAGCTCTTTTTGCCGGGAGGGCAAAGATCGAGGGGTGCTTTGTCTCCAAGCATCCTTCGTGCTCTGGAGGCAGCGCTGACTGAAGGGTGCACCTGGTCACTGAACTGCAAGTCTTGCGACCTGTTGGTGGGAGACTCTCCACAGTCCCAGCAGCGTCCGGCACAGATGGCTTCAAGCCGGCGGATGCCGACGCTATCTGCTTTGAAGTTATAGGCTAAATACGGCACCTCTCAGGACAGATGCAAAAACGGTGGATTAGCAGTGGGTCTTATTTTCGGGGGAGGGCTTATATTAGCGGTACAGCGGTAATTACTGCTAGGTCTTACTTTCGGGGAAACACGGTAATGGTTGGCTCGAAGCTCAGGAGGTGCACTTGTTAACATATTCCAATTTCCTATCACGGTCTTCCTGACCACGAGATAAACCATAATGCACCCATTCACTCCATCCTGCACAGGTTTCTCAAACCTATCCATTTCATTGTGCTGTTAGAGCATTGAGTTTGAACAGGACAAAATGTATTCTTTTGACTACCACAGATGTCACCCTTTTCAGCAGAAAGGTGTGCTCAACATTTGTCCCCAGGGCAAGATAGCAATAGCACTTACATTTATATACCGCTCTATAGCTGGAAGCTCTCTAAGCGGTTTACAATGATTTTAGCATATTGCCCCCAACATTCTGGGTACTCGATGTTGCCTATTTCTGTCATCGAGACCACCAAGCAATGCGTTTCTCCTCTGGATTCACCCACTTCATGGGCATGAATCTGGGCACCAGCAATACCATTCTGCTGTGCCTTGGCTTTCATGCCCACCCCACTTTTCACCTCCAGATTGGCCCTACTTCCAGACCCAATCTGTGCAGCATGCTTGGCTGCATCAAGAAACTGATCCCCTGAGATCAGGCCTCCATTGGACTTTTATTTGCTTCCTAACCCATGAGTGGCACACAGGTCTCTGCTCTTGCATCCCACTTCCCTGCCTGTTCCTGGAGAGAGAGGTTCCTCGGTATCAACTGAGCAACAAGTGTTTGAACACACTACAGGAAATGAATTAAGTATACAAACCCCTGCTCTAAAATCTCTTGCTCTCCTCTCTTCCTGTTCTCTTTAAAGACTAATGCTGTTCTCTAAGACCGTTTCTCTGGTCATCCTTGAGTGGATTTAATTCGGATCTCAAGCCAAAAACACCGCTTTGTGAGTTTCAATTTAGTACTATTAATATTATTCACCTGGTTAGCTTTGCTAGTTATTCTTGCGTTGCTTGCTAATCAAGATTTCCTTTCTGACCCCTAAAACCCTAAACAAACCTGATTGCATTTGACTTCAACTCTCTGTCAGTCATTTCCAAGACCAAAGCTTTGCACATTTTTTTAATGTAATGAACATTTCTCTCTAGAATTGCTAATTCCACACACAAGCCTGAAAGTTAGTTAGGGTGGTTTGCCAATACCCAAGAGCAGTTTCATTAAGAGTCAGATTTCGTATTCTGAACTCTACTGTTCATGTGATGCACAGGCCATAGAGGATGAGGGTCATGTTCTATTATATTGCTATTTTTATAGGGAATTGTGTGAGCTGTTAATTCTACCTCTGATTAAGGACATACCAGGCAGAGAAGATGAAGTATCTTTATATATATTTCTCTAGGGTGTACCCGTTGCTAATCCCATGTGTGGCTGCTTCATGAGCATTTGTGAGCAGCTGCCGGATAGCAATGGGGATAGGCAGGTGGTGGTGGGGAGAACATGGTGGCAGTGGAGGGAGTGGGTGGGCCAGCAGAGCAAATGGCAGTGATGGGAGGGTGGCGGAAGAAAGCAGTGATGGGCGGGCAGGGGGAAGAAGGAAGAAGGCGATGACAGGTTGGCAGGCAGGGGGAAGAAGGAAGAAGGTGGTGGTGGTGGTGGCAGACGTGTGGGTGGGGGGAAGAAGGCAGTGGTGATGGGTGGGCAGGAGGAAAACAGCAGCAGCAGGCAGGCAGTGGGGGCGGGTGCGGCAGCGGCGAACTAGAGGCACAGATACTCTGTACCTGGCCCAGCTAGTATATCTCATTTCTCTTGTCAGACGATCAAGCCAATGTTGCTTACAGCGTGGCTAAGTTATGTTTAATAGTAATGAATATATGACAACACCTAATGATTAATGTAATGGAATAAGTTACTATGCCATTTTATGTCCATAAAACTATATTGTTGCTATATTGTTGCATGGGTGTGACAAAGTGTTCTTTTTTCATGTTTCTGTACTGGTGAAAGACCGTAATAAAGTTTATCCATCTATCTAGAGCATGATCCAGCCAATTTTTCTTACAATTTTTGCAGTACATTTTTTACTGCTGCTGCTTTTGTTTTGTGTATTACTGTTTTATATAGGATTTAAAACTTTTAAATAGAGATTTTTTTATATTTAATATCTGTACTTTTTGTATTTTAATTGTGCATCATTTTAATTATATTGTAAATAGCTTTGGGATTCTCTCTCTATATATTTATCTAAGGCATACCCATCACTAACTCCATGAGTGGCAACTCTCGAAAGAGTTCATGAGCAAGCTGCCGGCAGGGGGAAAGGAAAGCAGTGGGCTGGACAGACTTGTGAATGAGAGGGGGAAGAAAACAGCAGTGGCTGGCCGGGCAGGGGAAGAAAATGGCGGCAGAGGGCAATTAAAATGGTGGCAGCAGGGGGAGAATTAGAGGCACAGATGCTCTGCAACCAGCCCAGCTACTTTTAATGAAAAGCAGTATTGAAAACAAACAATAAATAAAATGTACTAGCTGACATACCGTGCAATGGTCCATCAGCCCAGTAATGTTGTGTGCATGCAAGTTGTAAAAATGGCATAAATGATTGTAATTTTTATTGGGCATATTTGTGCATCACGTCATTTGCATAGTTTTTGCATTTGTGCAACTTGTGTGCATGCAACGTTACTGCTAATATACCGTTGCGTGGTTTGTCAGCCACCATTTCAAAGGGTCAAACTAGACATGACCTTAAACACATTGGCCCCATTCAGACATAGCATGAAACCTCAGATAAATGAAGCTGTGGTTAATCTGTGAAGCCGAGAATCATGCCACAGATGATTGACTAACTGTGGTTTGACAAACTCTGGCTTCTAGGTAGAGGAACCCTTCCCTCCTCCTAGTCCACCCAGGCTGTATCCCAGCAAGCTCCATTCCACTTGCGTCACCAGACTGTGGGCAAGGTGTGAACATGCTAGTGAAGCTGGAACCATTGGCCATATCAGAGGGGGCATGCTTAGCACGATCATGCCTTTTGGGCAGTGTTCACCCACTCTCAGTAGGGCAAAGACATTTTAACCCTTTCCTCACACTGTTTGCACCATTGTCTTATGCAGCTGGGGAGGAAGAGTCTTGGTGTCCTCTTCTACCCTCCCCTGGGAAGAAAGGATTGGGCCCCTCTCATCCCACTTGCACTGGTCAAAGACAGACTGCACAAGTAGTCCCTCTCCTTTTTTCCATATGTTTGCAGAATGAGTTTGTCACTGCAAATGGCCATTGTGACACACTCACACGAGCCCACTCTCCAGCACATATGCCATGAGTCTAATGGCCCCTTCCCCATTTCTATAAGGTCTTCTATTTCTTCATCTACCTAGACCCCCATCCCTATTCTGTGCATGAATGCTTATGTATGGATGGATAGGATGAGACTGCTAGGAAGAGGGTGAGATTATTTGCCCCTTCGGTTCTTGATAATATTGCTCTATTTTTTTTTACAAGTTGGTGAGGAAGGGGGTGTCCAGCCACTTGCCCTGGGTGCAGGCATGCTTGGTCTCAGCCAAACCTCAAGAGAAGAACCATCCATCTAAAGCAGGATTAAATTACATAAGAGATTCCTCTTGTGCTATGATGATGGATCTTGCTCTGGAGCGGACCACTCTCTCAGAGTGTCTGGCCATAGAGACATGCATGCAGGCTGGAGGGTTTTTATCCTCCAGCCTGTTAACAGCTCCACCAAAGCCCTGGTAAGGGTCCCTCAGAAACATCCCTTCCAGTCCCAGTAACTGTTGGGAATTGAGACTATAAGTGCTCCTTAAAGAGTCTGGTCTCCCCACAACACATCTCTACGCTCTGTTTTGCTGCTTGCAATCACCTGACTGGCCAGGGACGATTTTAATCTATGGGTGTCCCATCCCAGAGTGCCCATGGTGGCTGGTTTGCATTCAACCACAGTATCTGTCCCAGACAGTAGTGATTACCGTGGGATGTAGGATTCACCCCTGATCTTGCCTTATCCGCCCACTGAACATGGAACCACCTGAGCACCTGAAGTGGCCTGGACCACGTTTAAGTCAGGAAGGGTTGGGTAGGAGGGGGAAGGTGCAGAGGATGAGTTCTATTGTTAGCCAGTGGTGCCAGGAGGGGCCCCATAGTTGGAAGGTTTACTTCATAAGAGTGCAGTCAAATGGAGAGCTGGAATACATTAGTGTTATTTCTCTCTCCGGTAAATGGACCTTCTCATGAGAAAGCCAACCCCTCAACTGACAAGAGAATGGGAGAGTGTTTGGTCTTTTTCTCTGCTTTGCGCATGTCTGCAAGCATGGTAGCCCCCATTGTTACATCGATTTAAACCCCAGGATCCTTTGCTCACCTTAATATACATATCTCCTCCAGGGAGAAAGTAAGATCTGTTCCTGGAGTAGCAGACAAGCAGCTGGCTCATGACCATGCAATGGAAAATCCAGATTTCCACAGCCGCCCTCATCCCCCCTCCATTTTGAGAGTTTCTGCATCTGAAATGCAGCATGGAGGGAGGAGATGGTCATGGAGAGATGTCTCTCTGAAGAAAACCTAAACACGGGGTCTCTCTCTCTCAGAGCGCACAGATTTCCCTACAGGAAAGCAGGGTCTGATTCATTTAGGAGAGCACTTGCTTCATATCCCTGCAAAAATGGTAGGATTATTTGACAGAGTACTGACTTCTTTGTTTTTCAGAACGTTAATTTCTTCACTTTATATATATCCCTGCAGAAAAGGGTCAGATTCATTTGAGAGAGCACTTGCTTCAGAATTCCATTTATATCCCTGCAGAAAAGGGTCAGATTACTTGACAGAGCACTGACTTTGTTTTTCTGAGATCTTCTGAGATCAGATGGTTGCTTTTGCTTGTTGCCAACTACTTGCTGTGCACAGAATGCCTACCCTCAGTGTGTGTATGTGTGTGGGGGGATATTTGAATACCACGCTTTGCATGATGCATTGCCCCTATTTCTCATTCTGAAACATTGGTAGGTATGATTTCTATTCTTCTTATATTGAAATAGTGCTTTCCCCAATGTCATTCCATTTATTTAAATGCAGGAACTGTAGGGGCACAACATCCCTGTTGCCAAGCAGCAGCAGGAGGAGAAAAGGGATGGCAGGGGGCAGGCATCTGCTCCGAGAGGTGGCCAGTGAGAAACATGGACACCCTAGAACTGACACATTTATGGGCTGCTCTAAGCCAGCCTCTATGTTGGTGGGAGGAGCTTGCATATGAAACCCAGGTTATGGTGGGCGGCAGAATTTGGATGAAACAATGGTGCCTCCCAACCTCAGGTTTCAGCAGTCAAAATCACTACAAAACTAGGGTTCAAATTCACATTTGGGAGCAAAAATGGAGCTACGGTTCAGTGACAAAACCGCGGCTTCATACTTTCAGATGATCACAAACTCAAACCTCTGGTATTTTTACCTATGGTTTGGCATTATGTCAGAATGGGGGCATTGTTTGCCCTTTCATTTTTAAAAAAATAGTTTTGAGAGTCTGTGACCTGGATCAGGTGTATGTGTGAGAGAGGGGGATAGGAAAATGAAAGGGGAGGGAGATGGAGGGGGAACTCTTTCTCCTCATGATACAGTCCCATAAGAAGCGCCTTACTGGATTAGGCCCAAAGGCTATCTAGTCCAGCATCCTATTTCCCATAGTAGTCCACCAGATGCCTTGTGGGGGACTCCACAAGCAAAAATTATGGCATGCCCCCTCTTTCGCTGTTGTTGCCCTGAAAATGGTATTCAGAGGAATCCTGTGTCTGAACATGGAGGTGGCCTACAGCAATCAAGATTAATAGCCATTGATAGACCTGTCCTCCGTGAATTTGTCTCTTTTAAAGCCATCCACACTGGTGGACAGTACCAAGTGAAATTCTCCCCCACCCCACTTCAGCTGCTTTTTGACCAGATAGGGGAGCTCAACATAAATATTGTAAAGGAACTGAAATTAGGAATCCAAAACACAAACTGACAGATCCAATAATATAACAGAAAATAAGAACAAAGAATGGATATAAATGTAAACCATATTGAAAGTGATAAAGTCATCTAAACATAGTAATGTAAATAAATAATGTGAGGGGAAATTACGAACAGAACATGAACATGAAATGCACAAAACAACGAGTCCAACAGGAGATCTGTGTAATCAATAATAGATGTAAAAACTGGATGTAAGAATGGAACTAGATGTAAGAACAACAGCACCCCAGTGATAACGCTGTTTCAAATTCCTTTCCCAAGTGTTCATGAGAGTTCCGATAAAGAAGCTGCTATTCTCCAATAGCTGCTTCCTGCCCAGGAAAATAAATAGCAGCTGCCACTGAAGGGGACCATTTTCACTGGGACCATGGTGTGGGGGGGAAGGGTTGAACAGTCTCTTCCTCCTATTCCACCATCACAATTCATATCATCCTTCCCTGGCAGCTCCTATTTTTTTAAATAAAGGGTAAACAACATATTTAAAGTTTCATCAAGTTTGGCTCTAGGGCTTTAATCCTCTGGAATAAGTCACACTGAACCCAGACTTACTTTGAAGTGAACCTGAATAGGATGGTTCTGGGAGCATGATACAGTGGGAACATCAAGCATATCCTGAAGGATGATAAAGTTCTTCCTGATGGCTGGGTCATTAGCATAGACTTATGTGTTCTAGAACAGAGGTTTAAATTTGCTGAAAGCAAACCTGATTTGCTGGTTTTGGTTGGTAGTTTTCTTGCATGCTTTTGGGAGTCTGCTTGCTTCTGATACCTAAGTTTTCTGGCAACAAACCTGAATTGTCACCCTTGGTTCCTCTTTGGTTTTGCCACCAAAACCTACAGTCGTTTGCCACTGAAACCTACACGAAACGCCACAAAACCTAAAGTGGCAGTGTGTCATCCGAAGGCTGCCTGTGGTTGTAACTGGAGTTGAGAGTAGGAAGTCCCTCCCTCTCTCAATCTTTGATTGGCTGCCATGGCTATCTTTCATGTGTAGGAGGAAGCCCATGCAGCCAGTTCTTTTCCCTTTTCAGGCTCCCAGACTCCAGATCAGGATTGGCTGGGAGTGTGGCAGGGGGCACTCCATGGGCCTGTTGGACCTGTGGTTTGCTGCTGTATGCAAAAGTGGCCAGTGGCTGATATACTGCACAGTAAACTGTAGGCAGTGGAACACCTGCCTGTACTGCTGCATGTGCGTAACCTCCATTCAGCCAGTGTCCCCACTTCCTGGAAGTGTACTGCCTCACAAACAAGACCAGGTAGCACTGGATCTTTGGGTCACCTGACTCTGTTTCCTGTGCTCTATTGTCCAAAAGAAATTAAACTCCATAGTGCTGTTATTGGACTTCTCACGTCTTTGGGCATTTCTCAAAGCCATTATAAATAGTCTCCAGCACACTCAGTGAAATCTTGTCTCTACACCAGAGTGTTGAGATATGTTGTTTGCCCTTTGTGAAAAGCAGTCTTGAATGGAAAACCTCCATCTATTACCAATGCCCTCCCTCCAAAGAATATTAACAATACATGTCCCTCATTGGTTCATAATCACTGAGTTGGGATCTGCTAGAAATCATATAGAGGACTGATTTATTCACCACCATTGGACGTAATGCCAAACTCCGGGTCCAATTGACCCATGTTCTGCACCCCTCTCACTGCTCTCCCATCTGTATTCAGACCAAATGGAAAGTGATCTAACTGCAGTAACACTGACTGCAAAGAGGAGGGGGAACTGGCTGCCAGGGCTTCCTTCTTTAACAAAGGACAGCCCTGGCAGCCAATGCCAGTCACAGTAAGGGAGGAGCTTTCTCCCTCAACTCCAGTCCCATGAGGAGGAAACTGAAGTGTCAGCATTCAGATATAACACTGATTATAAGACCTCCAGTTTCCTGCTAAGTCCGAATTCGTCTATTGTCTGGCTATTTTTTTTTTAAGTTTCTACTTTCAAAATGTTCATTACAATACAGGCATGGCAATATGGAGTTAAACCACATTGGAATCTTTTTCTGCACAAGCTGCGAAATGCCTGGAAGCTGTGCAAGATTGCTATAATGCTCTTGCATGGCTGCTGTTTGCAGCAGTGGAATAAGAACTTCCCAGTGGATTGTGCCCAAAGTCATTTTTGAACTGTAGCCCATGCAATAGCTGCAAGTCTGAAATCTGCTTTACTACAGTTTCTTGTGGGGGGTGGGGCATGGAAAATGTGGATGGACATAAATGAAAATATTAAAAGAATGACGATCTACTCACTTACTATTTGTTTTGTGTGTGTGGTGTGGGGTTGCAAAAAAAAAAAAAAGAATGGGCAAAATATTTTTAATGAGCTTATAACCCCAGGATTTTGAATACTAAGCAGAGGATTAGTTCTACAGAGAAACTAAGTTCTACAGTTCATTTTCTAAAGGTTAGAGCCTTTCTCAGGAGTTGTGCAGTACTTCTGACCCAAACATAATAACTGCATAAAAATGTACCCTTCGGTTCAATAATAGTTTATCTCAGTGTGTAACCAAACGCCATTAAAACATAAGAACAGCCCTACTGGATCAGGCCCAAGACCTGTCTAGTTCAGCAACCAGTTTCACACACTGGCCCACCAGATGCCCCTGGGAAGCCCATAGGCAAGGAGTCAGGGCATGCCCTCTCTCCTGCAGTTGCTGCCCTGCAACTGGTATTTAGAGGCATCTTGCCTCTGAGGCCAGAGGTGTAACTGGGGAAAACGGCGCCCAGGGCAAGCTCTGCCCCTGAAATTGCGCCCCCCCCGCCCACATACCTGCGCCCTGGCTGGCCGGAGTGAGCACAGCGGTGGCGGGCGGCGGGGGATCGCTGAGTGCGCAGAGCGACGCCGAGGCCTGCCGTCTGGCCCGGCGTCGCTTCCCAACTGCGCAGGCTCTCATAGCACTTTCATTTTAGACATACAGGTGAAAACAGGACTACCAGAATTCTTAAGTTTCTAGGCATTCTTAAATCTATGTAGATTTACCTTTATGGCCACAGGTTTTTCCCCTTGCGTACAGCCTTGCTATCAAAATAAGTTATTCAACCACACTTGAGTAAAAAGGCATGAACAAAAATCATCTAAGCCAGGGAGAAGAAACTTATTTTGAAAGCTGAAGATGAAACCATGACTACCTACCAAGAGGTCTGCGGTCATCTTTTTAAACATGCAGCACAACCCACCAGTTTTGCAACAGTACCTGGTGTCCTGTATGTGCCCAATTTTCTCACCATACCTTCAGGATCTGATCTCATCATGTTCCTTCTTTAAAATGGAGAGTCCCCCCACCCCTTTTAATCAGAGGCAAGGCTGTTATGCCCCAAGAGGAAAACTGTCTCCAGTGGGAGACAACAGGTACTGTTGGGCAAGGAAGCTGCTCCCTCATAATCAGTACTCAAGCCTAGGGGAGAAATCTGCAGTAACCAACTCTGCATTATGCTATCATATAGTTCAGGAAAACCTCTTGGAGTGCAAACAGCCCTGGCAGAACTTAACCGATTTCTCCACACCAACTCCATAGTATTCCTCAGCAGGAACGCTGTACCTCTGCAGCACCCCTTATCTTTTAGATCTCAGCCTAAAAATCTCTGGACTATAGCTGTTCAGTACTGGAGTACGCATATGAATCAACTCTCCCTTTTCCTTGACATACACCAAGACAACTTTTACAAGCCTATACAATGCTAAATGCCTTTCGATAATTCGAGATACGGAATCCTGTTTTCAGCACACACAAGTTTCTGGTATGGCAGGAGAAGCCACGGTACCATCTGCCTGGACATTCTTCTCCCCCTTCTAACCCCCACCCCATATAAACACCGAAAAGCAGCTTGAGGCTCCGACTTGGGTCGCGGTCTTTTCCCACGCATGGGTGGCGCTGGCAGTGGTCCTTCGCCCCTTTCCCTCTCGGATCTGACGGCAACTCCCCGCCGCTCAAAGCTGGCGCAAAAACTCTGTGCGCCTGCTGGCACACTGAGGCCGCTTCCAAGCCCCACCCGCATCCTCCAGGTGTGACCCTCTTTTGCAAGGCAGGAAGAGTCCCCATTTTTCCCGCCCACCCGGCAGGGCTACGGCTTGCTCAACAGTTCCCCGCTCCGGGAAGGGTCCTCCCACGGCAAATAAAAGCTCCTTCGTCAACCCTTCTTCCGCGCCCCCCCCCCCAATCCACCCTCTTAGGACTTAAAGCGGGAAGTGGAGGCGGTGGCAACTCGGTTGCTGTAGCAACGGTATCCCCTCGAGACACACACACACTCTCTGATAGCCAACCGCCTTCTGCGCCAGTTTTTTCAACTGCCACCCTCCTCCCCGCAAACATAAGTAACCTCCTTAGATTTTTTTTAGCCCCCCCCCATCGCCCGCCACCAGCATGGCATCGAGAACAACCGTTGGCGTCCGTTTGGATTTTGAAATCCGCCAAAGAACGCGGACACGCGCGAAAAGCAGCCAACCTCCCACGCGCCTCCTCCTCCCCCCCACTACTTATGCGGGGAGGGGCTCTCCCCCACCCCCCAAGTTATGGACCCCGAGCCCACGCAACTCACCACCCCGCCAGCTTACAAGACCGACAGCCCCGTCTCCCCAGCTTTTTGCAGCCACTTCCCTCAGAGTTTGCTAAACATGGTGGCTTGTGCCGGGCGCACCTGCACAGTTGGGAAGCAATGCCAGGCCAGACTGCAGACCTCGGTGTCGCTCTGCTGCACTCCTCAGTAGGCGATCCGCCGCCTCTTGGGCCGCTACAGCCGAATCGCCGCCAGCCACCAGCTACTGCCGCACTCGGCAGGCAACCCGCCGCCACACTCGGCGGGCGATCCAGGGGGGGTCGGGGGGATGCCACTTTTTTGTGCCCCCCACGTGACCCGCCTGGGTGGCACCCAGGGCACGTGCCCGGCCTGCTCCCCCCCATCGTTACGCCCCTGTCTGAGGCTGGAGGTGGCCTATAGCCATCAGATTGGTAGCCATTGATAGACCTGTCATCCATGAATTTGTCTAAGCCCCTTTTAAATCCATCCAAGCTAGTGGCCATCACCACATCCTGTGGCAGATAATTCTATGGATTAATTATGCACTGTGTGGAAAAAGTACTTCCCTTTGTTGGTCCTGAAATTCCAGGCCTTCAGTTTTATCGGATGACCCCTGGTACTGGTGTTGTGAGAGGGGGAGAAAAATTTTTCTCTGTCCACTTTCTCCACTCCATGCAAAATTTTATACACCTCTGTCGTATCTTCCCATAGTCACATCTTTTCCAGGCTAAAAAAGCCCCAGATGCTGTAGCTTTGCCAGATATGGAAGGTGCTCCAGGCCCCTGATCATCTTGGTTGCCCTCTTCTGCACTTTTTCAAGTTCTACAATGTCCTTCTTAAGATATGGTGACTAGAACTGTACGCAGTATTCCAAATGTGACCACACCATAGATTTGTATAAGGGCATTATAATTATTAGCATTTTTATTTTCAACCACCTTCCTAATGATCCTTAGGATGGAATTTGCCTTTTTCACAGCTGCCACTCACTGAGTCAACACTTTCCACCACAACTCCAGGATCTCTCTCCTGATCAGTTACTGACAACCCATCAGTATATATGTGAAGTTGTGATTTTTTGCCCCAATATGCATCACTTGCTTACTCACTTTACACTTGCTTACCTTGAACCGCATTTGCCATTTTGTTGCTCACTCCCCTAGTTTGGAGAGATCTTTTTGGAGCTCCTCACAATCTGTTTTGGATTTCACTACCCTACATAGTTTAGTGTAATCTGCAAATCTGGCCACTTTGCTGGTTACCCCAACTTCTAGATCATTTATGAACAATAAATGATAACAAGAAATTGACATGACTTCTGAAAACCTGGGCATTTTGACTTCTGAAACATTCTTCTCGGAAATATTGTGCCTTTGTTTTAAGAGCAAGCTGCTGCAGAACTATGCTGTGGATTTGTTAAAAGAACCTGAGCAGAGTACTGCTTATGGGTGTGTGTGTGTGTGTGTGTGTGTCTGGATATGAGTACTTGATACTTTCCCCCAAATTGAACCTTGATTAGATTGCTCCTAGAAACCAAGCTTAATATAAAAACATGACATAGGGTGCCAGTAAAACAAAGGCTGTTGTATTTTTTTCTTTGATGTGTGCTTACATGTTACATGCTCTAATAACTGAGTTTCATATTGAAAGAGGAACTGTTAAGTTTCTTATCTACTTCATGCTGAAGTAGGCAGCATGAATTTTGCTCCCCAAAATTATCCTCAGTGAACATCTACATGCATATGAACATATAAAATGCCTTACACCGAGTCAGTCCTCCCATTGGTCCATCTAGACCAGTAAATCTTAATTGGACTGGCAGCAACTACCCAAGGCCTCTACTGGAGGTCTTTCCAGCTCTGTTACCTAAGATTCTTTTTAATCCAAAACACGGTCAGTTATGGTCTCTAGCCTCATTCTGATGTGATTTACAAAGGATGGTGTACTTGGATATATTGTCCAAAGCGGGAATAGAAGTCCAATCCCACTGATGCATTGATCATCTTCATCATTCCCCCTCCTGCCCTGCTCATGCTTACAGCATTCATCTGAAGAGGCAAACACTGTAAGTGTAACGGAAGGCACTTTTGTGTGTCAGAGACTTAGGCACCTGATTGTCTCGCTTATGGAAGTGCCCACCATCATGCTTACAGCATTCACCTCTTCAGACGAATGCTGTACGCATGAGCAGGGCGGGAGGGGAGTGAGGAAGATGATCATCACGTCAGCGCAGTGGGACTTCTGCTCCCACTTTGGATGGTGTACATGGGTACACTGTCCTTTTCAGCTAATGTCTGAAGAGGGCTTCTGTGTTGTTGTTGTTTTTCACATTCATAACCTGCCCTTCTGCCAAGCTGTATGTGCAGGGAGCTTTTCAGACATCACAATGAAGGGTTGATAAAAATTGATAAAAAAGATTTCACTTCTTTAGTTTAAATCCGATTTTTTTAAATTTAAATTGATTTTTAAAAATTATAAAGAACCTAGGTCAAATATATCATCATGAATATTAATCATAACTTCATTATGTGAATATGTTAACAGCAGTATATGGGGTTGAGAGATAACAGACCTGATCAATCCTCTTCTGTAGGTGGTGTACATGCAGCGCACACACAGTCAAGCCCTTGCTCCCCCACCAATCCCAAGTGGAAAGACAAAGAAGGTCAATGAATGAATAAAGGATTTGGGGGGATGGAGTAGATCTGAGCAAGGAGGAAGAGTCTGGATATAAATGCATGGGATGGGGAGCGGAGGGGAATAGAAAGTGAAACCAAAAGTGAACAGAACATATTCATGCAGTCCTGAGGAAACATTTTCCAAGTGTATTCTTTATTGTCGAAGGGAAACTCCTGTCATGCAGCAGGCTGTAAAAGAGACCCCATTTGGGAATATGTTAATGAAGTTCCTGTATCTGTGGGTAAGAAAGGGATGAATGCAAAATGCAAACAGCGCAACAACGAAATGCAAGGCCTGGTTGCCTGTATAAAACAGCTTTATGAGTAGTGTGTACCTTCTAAAAATGAAACCTACATGTATCTCTAAATATGTATTAAGTTTATATTAGACAACAAGAATGTACTTTCATAGAAAATGATGATTACATAGAATCTTCCTTAGTAATTTAAATTGTGAGTTAAATCATTAAAATTGAGTACTTCTGTGAACTAATTTAAATCATGATTTAAATCTAATCAACCCTGATTGTGCATGCCAGTTGGAAGTAGAACATGCAACCACAAATATTACCCCCACACATGTGTGTATGTTGTATGTGTTGTATGTGAACAAGGCTGCAGTTGGCATGCAATAATATTTAATAGTTGTCAGTTAAAGAGAGTCCATTCTTGGCATCTGCCAAAATCAAAATCAAAGCTTCTAACAAGTTTAAAGCTCTTAAATGTTGGTGTAAAATGTCACATTCAGGTTATTGGATCCAAATTTTTCTAAGTAGAAATACTTCAGTATGTAAAACTTGGCAGAATTTGAATTATGATCAAAGTTTTTGAGCTTGGATAGCATGTTATTTCAAGATTGAGTAGGAAGGAAAGAAGGAATCTTTATCACAGTCATAGACCACATACAAATATAACACAATAGATAAGTGGTAACCTCCAGCAATCATGATTTTGCCATTACTTTCTTACAAAACACAGTTTAGATATAACAACATAGAGTAGTTGTGCTTGTTTGGGGATGATGATGTAGTGCTCCTTTCCTCCAAGGATTCCAGGTCAGAACCAGTACATTCATTGTCGCTGCCATGTGGAGTCCACTTTACATGCTCTACAAAGTAGCTGTCAGCATGTAGGAAGCAATTTGCATTAGGGGTGCGTGAGCCGGCTTGACTTTGAACCATTTGGTTTGAAGGGTTGAGCTGAATCAGGCCCAGTTCGACTCGAAACTCACTGGTAAAGGGAAATCTGGTAAGGATTCCCTTTTATCAGTAAAGGGTGGGGTGACCAGGGGGCTTTGTTAAACATAGTTGGGGTGGGAGGGGAGTCAATATTTTACCCTAGGCAAAAAGAGAATTGTTTGAGTCTAGAGCTACCACTGAACTGTAACAGAATGGTAGACTTGAATCAACGAAAGCTGTGCTTCATGTTTTAAGTGTTAGTAGTTGACTCTTACTACAGGCCGTATAGCTATAATAAGTAGCAAATGGTGTTGTAAACATCAATAATATCTTTCATATATAGAAATTCCCGGCATCAGCCATGTTCAGACATTATGTAACCATGTGCACTGTACATGGTTACAGTGCCAATAGGAGTGTCGTAGCAAGCCTTGCCCCCACATTGATGTGCTCCTAGTTTCCCACAGATACAGCATTTGTGTGCAAAGACAAACACTGTACCTTGGAGCGAACCTTCCCATGGTTAGGGCATTCTCAGTCACAGGGAAGAACATTTTTCTAGGTACTGTGTTTGTCTCTGTTTTATTCGCAGAGAGCAGGAGTGTAGCCATGGCATGCTCCCATGCGTGCTGCACCTGGGTACAGTGTCCACAGACTGAGAACCCCTGAAGAAAGCTACTCTGCCCTGCTCTTCCCAACATCCTGTCCCACTCCAGCCCATGTGACTAAGAAGTAAAAGCTAGGCTGGGATATGCAGAGGCTTAATATTTAAGGAATAGGCTTAATATTTAATGGCTAGAGCATCTGAGGCAGGAGAAGGGTTAGCTCCTCCTCCCATAGGGGAGTTTGCTGTGAAAAGCTCTCCCTCTAGAGTCCACAGCACCGATCACAATTATGGATTTATTTATTTATTTATTTTTGCTAATTAAAAAAATTCATATATATGCTTGACTTGTTCTTAAAATGAAGATGAGCTTATACTTATGCTGTTAGTGTCTGTGAAAATCTATGACAAATGCCTTGATGCAGTGCTCCACAAGGTGAATAGAAGCATTGTTATTCCTTATTTTTAGGGGAAAGAATATACTGTGACTATGCAATTGGGCCACCTAATGGCGCAGCGGGGAAGCAACCTGCCTAGAGAGCAGGAGGCTGTTGGTTCAAATCCCCTCTAGTGTGTTTCCCAGAGTATGGGAAACTCCTATATCAGGCAGCAGTGATATAGAAAGGTGCTGAAAGGAAATTGAAATCATCATCATCATCATCATCATCTCAAACTGTGTGGGAGAAGGCAATGGTAAATGCCTCCTGTATTCTACCAAGAAAACCACATGGCTCTGTGGTCACCAGGAGTCAGCACTGACGTGATGGCACAACCTTTCTCTTCTTTTATATATGCAATTAGTTTACACACACAACCCTATTCATCTGCAATATCTGGATTTGGGATGCCATTTTGATGCAGAATCAGAGCACACTGTCATCATCTTGAGGCTCTGAATCATTAATTATCCAAATACTGATGATGGTTGCTCTTAGAATTAGAGAATCTGTATAAGTCAGACTTCCTTGCTAGAATTAATTTAAAATTATGCTGCTGATTAGGGATGATTAACTATCATTTCCCCTCAGCAAAATCTAGGGATTGAATGTTCCTACTTTCCCACTTTTGACTCAGTCACGATTCATTATTATGTGCTGTGCCTCAAAATGGCACCATATGTGATGCTTACAATGTATGTATGGGGGGAATGCCTCTCTTTTCCTATGACAAGTGAGTCTTTGCTGCAGGTTTTCTGGTGACATTATGAATAGCCTGTTTTGGCATTTGCTTTGCTTTTCTACTGTGGAGAATTTTAAGTCAGTGCTTCCAGCATAAATATTTCTTTGCATTACTAGCACTGAGTAGCTAATAATTTTCTAAAAAACAAAACTTTGAAATAAAGGTTATTACATATTTTGATTCCTCATTTGTATCATTAATTAAAGCTAGCATTCTTGATGCTTAAAACTTTCCAAAAGTTTTAACAAGAAAGGCATTTATCTACATTTATCTACATTACCAGAACAGATCTGTGGCTATTTCCTTTTTTGTTTGTTTAAATGTCTTTAGAGTTGGGATTATTGTGCGTTTTGAGGATTTGATTCCTTGTCTGTATTAGCCATTAAATCTAGTGTTGCTGAAGCTCAGCACTTTCCAAACATTATAATGGGAAGGGAATGATAAAAAAGAATGGTTTGTTATATAGACACACTTACTTTTCTAATTCTCATGTCACCTCATCAAGAGGAAACATAAATATTTCCTCTGAAAAGTACAGCCAGCCAAGTTTTATTCTATCCTCTTCTTCCCTTGAATTTGAATTTAAAACTTTGCAACATCTACCTAAACTAAAGTTTCCCTTAAAATATTTACTTCTACTCTCTAGTTATGTGGAATTTGGAGGTGCCTTCCTCCCCAACTCCAGCAATTACACTCAGTATAATTGTAGAATTTATTGGAATATAATTCCAGAGCAGTATATACTGTTCAAGCCCTTTAGGTGCAGCTGGGTGAATAGCCTCATAGTCATATTAGACTATGAGGCTATTCCCATGATCAATGGAAAGCAGGCTAAGGGAGCTTAGCCAGCTTTCCTTTGATCATGGGAACTACTGGGCTCGTGGGCGAGGCTGCCTACAACACCCTCCACTTAAATGAGGTCAACGCAGTGAGCGCTCCGTTAACCTCATTTTGTTGCTCATGTGTTGCTGTGGTGCATGGCGACACATGAGTAGACCCCTGACCGGGAAGCTGCTTGGGGGTCTCTCCAGGATGCTCCAAGCACTCGCAAACAATATATTTCCCTTTTGTACTGATGAATATCTCTCTCTCTCTCTCTCTCTCTCTCTCTCTCTCTCTCTCTCTCCCCCCCCCCACCATCCCACTCCAACTCTGAAACCTTGGAGAGCTGCTGTCAATCACTGTAGACAATACTGAGCTAGATGGACCAATGGTTCTGACTCAGTATAAGGCAGCTTCCTGTTTTCCTAACAGGGCTTTGTGCAATTGTGCAAAGGTTCAGTTTAACACAGATGAGACATGACACTGTTGTGCAAGCATACTTACAGCAATACAACACTAGTCTG
This sequence comes from Hemicordylus capensis, assembly GCF_027244095.1. Taxonomy (NCBI): domain Eukaryota; kingdom Metazoa; phylum Chordata; class Lepidosauria; order Squamata; family Cordylidae; genus Hemicordylus; species Hemicordylus capensis. The sequence goes on from NC_069659.1 coordinate 217,319,153, forward strand.
AGGCACAAGTTCTAGACTTACTGCAAGTAGCTAGCTCAACAGCTTTGTGCTAGCATGATGGCCTTCCGAAATGCTTCGTTAGTCACATGTCAGCCACAGTCATGATAGAGTGCATCCCCATGAGTAAATATTAGAAACCATGGTTTTGCATGAAAGTGCTGCCATTTTCTGCCATATCAATTCTTGACCTTGGTTTGTACAAACACATGCCAAATGTGTGAGACAGTTAGGAGAATAAAGTTTGGGTTCTGAGACCTCAGGTTCCAACCAGCAACTCAATATTAATGAATTTAGGCAGCAGTCCTCCTGCTCTAAAGGCATCTATCTTTTACTCATTATTTCTTTTTTTAAGACCTTGTATGTGTAATGATGAAACAAAATTACATTCATTTCCCATCCCCAACCTGTCTCACAGCATCATATTAAATATGCTGAGGACCACCCTGACACAATGACACAACAATCATTTGTTGTTTTTCCTTATCTTAGTCTGGGTCACCTGTAGGGCAAGTCAATGCAGTTTTGACATCTGAGACAAAATCCAAGTACTGCTTTCCCATAAAGAAACATAAAGAAATGACGCCCTTTAGTGGTACCACAAATCTGCCACCCAAAGTGGCTGCCTTGTGGCAGACTCGAGTAATTTAAACTTTCCCAAAATAATGTCATAAGTGATGGAAAGTAGGGATGTGTGAAACGATTTGGGTACAAAATGATTTGTACCCGAATCTGGCCAATTTGTGTGATTTGTAGACAAAACAATCACCCCTGTTCTCAACTGATGAGATTTGAGTACAAAACTAATCATCTCCAATTCAGATCTGAAGAATTTGGAGAGTCGGACCTCCATTTTGTGGCCAACGTGGGTTGCGTTGTAGTGCCTAGTGGGTGGAAGCTACCATCCACATATCAAAAAAAATTGGGCAAAGGGGTGATTTTAAAATTATTTTTGAGGTTAATGCGTCTTTAAGCTTTTCCCCATAGGGAATAATGGGGATTTCAGCAGCCTTAGTTATAACTCCCCATGGTGGTGGCACCGGGGTGGCCCAGAGAGGGTTGTGATGGGTGGTAGTGCTCACTCTCATTTGCTACCAAAGAATCTACTCTCAGAACACCTCAGAAACAACAAAACCCAGTGTCCCATGGACTTGTAGGTTTGGGGTGGTTGTGCCCCCTAAGTGAAGTTATGGGGTTGCTGAAATCCTCATTATTCCCTATGGGGGAAAAGCTTAAAGACATGCAAACTTCAGAAATTATTTAAAAATCACTCCTTTTACCAATTTCTTTGAAATCTGGATGGTAACAGGCACCACCTGATCCACTACTACCACCTGATCCACTCTTCTGCCCCACAAACCCCCTTTCTGCCCTGAATCTGCCCCAAAGACATGCCAACTTCAAAAATCAACTACCACCCAACACAACCCACTCTGGGCCACCTTGGTGCCACCCCCATGGGGAGTTATAACTAAGGCTGCTGAAATCCCCATTATTCCCTATGGGAAAAAGCTTAAAGATGCATAAACTTCAAAAAATCATTTTAAAATCATCTCTTTGCCTGATTTCTTTGAAATCGGGGTGGTAGCTTCCACCCATTGGGCACTACCACCCACCCTACTCTTTTGGCCCTGGGACCCTTTTAATAAATCCAAATCAATTTGGATTTGGAAATTTCAGGTACAAATTGAATCTGGGGTGATTCGGGAGGGTCAGTTTCGGACCCAAAACAAATCAAGGGTATTTCAATTCAGGTACAAATAGAAACCAAAAAAATTGATTTGTGCATACCCCTACTGGAAAGCTTAACAAATGGAGCTTTGCTTGTCTGCTATTACAGCTCTAGAGCAATGGAAGTCATGTTTTAGTAAGTCCCTCCAAGCATTGAAAAAAAAGTTATTACAGTAGAGGTAAAGTTCAATAGTCCTTGAACTTTCATTCCTTTTTTGGGACCTTGTAAACATGGTTATAAAACAGGCATTTTCCAAAGGAAAATCACAGCCATAGGTTTAAAATTTCAAATAAAGGTATATTTTATTAATTACAAAGCAGGGCTTGGGTATGGCAGAACATGCAGGTATTCCCATGTTACACAAACTCTGAAGATGGTTTACATGTCTGGGCTACTGAACTTTACTTCTGCTATAAAGTTACTTGAATGTATACTGTACTAAGGAATGGAAAAGAGAAGGGGTAGTGGAAGGTTCAGAGTAGGGGGTGGAGGAGACTGAAATATATCCGACAGAGATTGGGCAAGGAAGAAAGACAGAACCAGTCCAAAGATTTGGTGGAACAGTGGAAAAGAGAGAGAATGAGACCTGAATGAGTTTGGATAAAGAGAGAGAAGGAGGGGTTGGTGAGAGGAACTGACCAGATAGCAGAGGGAGGAGAGGAAAGTGACTGGAACACTTTTGAATAGGAGGTGGATGAAGAGTTGGTTATGGCTATGATAGAGGGGAACAGATATGAGAAGTGGTGATAGTTGGTTTGCTTGCTGGGAAGAATCATTTAAAGAATCAGACAAGAACAGGCTAGGAGAGGGAAGAGAAGGAGGAGTTTACCTCAAAGGGTTCAGTGAGAGATGGAAGGGGAAGCTGGTAGAAGCTCCAATGGAGGAGGCGAGGATGGAGAAGAGGGTCCCAAGAAAGCTGGGGGAAGGTAAGAGAGAGAGGCTGGTTAAAAGAATCAGCAGAGAGGCCGGGGGCCCTCAGGAGGGCACCCCAAGAGAGTTAGCGGAGGAAGAGGAAGAGGAAAGTGGTGGAAAAGGATCAGAAGGACAGCCTGAAGGAGTTCTGACACAGAGAGGTTGACTCAGGGACAAGAGGCAAAATAGGAAGGAGGGAAGGGCAAGGGGGAAGGGGAGGGTAAGGAGAAATGGCTTCTCTGCCTGTGGAGGAGAACAGCTGCATGCTCCCCAGTGGAAGGCGAATCTAGGGGCTGACATTATGCCAGTGTTGGAGGGCTGCAGGAAACCAGGAAGTGCAAGTGGAAGAGGAGGGGTGCTGGAAAGGGAGGCAAGCCATGGAGACCTGGTGTGAACATCTCAGGAATATTCTTTAATGGTCATATGAAAAACCTGGATTGAGGTGCTGAGGGGCTGATTGAGAGTCCCCAGGTGGGTAGGATGTGCTAACCATGCTTCCTTCCTTACCTGACTTCCTGTGTTTACCTTCAGTGCTAAATACTGTTCCTTCCTACACGAATTCTCACAAACTCAAGTGAAGCCGAGCTAGGCCTTTCTGTAGGGATGCCGAGGGGCATGTGTGTACAGACAGTCACAGTTCTGGCCCCCATAACAAGGAGGACAAATGTCTCTGGACTGTGCAGTGACTAACTCTGCCAAAACACATACTTGCCTCCCAGAACCTCCTCTCACCCCACCCCCAGGGCACCCCCACCACTATTGGATGCACTACCCCTTCCGCCTGCATCAGCTCACCAACATAGGAGGTATTGCCAGCACTGGGCATGGACATATGACCCATCCAGCCAGGAAGCACTATGCTGGCCTGGCTGGGTGCTTTCCCCCCACCCCTCGTTGAGCCCCCACTTCATAGGTGCATAGCATTTATTTATTTATTTATTTATTTATTATTTTAATTTATTTTTCTCTTTACATTTTATATCCCGCTCTTCCTCCAGGGAGCCCAGAGCAGTGTACTACATACTTAGGTTTCTCCTCACAACAACCCTATGAAGTAGGTTAGGCTGAGAGAGACGTGACTGGCCCAGAGTCACCCAGCAAGTCTCATGGCTGAATGGAGATTTGAACTCGGGTCTCCCCGGTCCTAGTCCAGCCCTCTAACCACTACACCACACTGGCTCATCATAGGAAGCTGCCATATACTGAGTCAGACCCTTGGTCCATCTAGCTCAGTAGTGTCTACACAGACTGGCAGTGGCTTCTCCAAGGTTGCAGGCAGGAATCTCTCTCAGCCCTATCTTGGAGATGCCAGGGAGGGAACTTGGAACCTAGATGCTCTTCCCAGAGCGACTCCATCCCATAAGGGGAATATCTTACAGTGCTCACACTTCTAGACTCCCTTTCATATACAATCAGGGTGGACCCTGCTTAGCTAAGGGGACAAGTCATGCTTGCTACTACAAGACCAGATCTCCTCCTATTGAAAGCCTTCAGTGCCACAGAAACAGCTAAGCAAACTTTTCAGTGGTTCTGTGGAAAGCAAAGCAGGGACCAGAGTTGCCGGATCTCAGTGTTTTGGAGGGCTATGTTCCCTTCAAAACCTCAGAGCCCTGATGATGAGTTGGCTGGGAACTTAGCAGCAACCTCAGAGCTTCTGTTAGTCTGGAAGTCAGCCACTTTTGTGGATGTAGCAGGAGGGCAAAGTGATTCATAAGGAATGTTTTAGAGTTCATTTTATGATGCTTGATGGGTTTTGTCTCTCAAGATATTGTATGTCATCCTCAGGCTTCTGAAAGGATTGGCTAGAAAGGAGCTAATTCAACCCATTTCAAGGGAGAAATGTTGATAAGATAAAAAGAATCAACATGGTGGGGTAAAGGTGATCCCATTTCTGTAGGGTTTTTTTGTTGGTATTAGTTGGTAAGGTTTTCCCCCTTATTTTCTTTTTCTTCCTTTTTGCCAAGTCTGTCATCTGTTTGGCTTGCAAGTGAGAGAGGGTATGACTGATCAGCTCAAGTGCTGGTTACATTTTCTGTGTCACAGTTTCTTGCAGTCTGCTGCTATAGCGATGGGATGAAGTGGAGGACCACTCAACTATGAATAAGAATACTGAACTATACATTTGGCAGTGACAAACATGGGATTTCCAAATTCTTGCTTGCCACAATACAAAGCAGTGGAAAGAAACAGCAGGCAGGCGGTAGAGAGGAGTGCTTAATCTTTGCCCTGTCCATCACTTTCCTTCTGTAACTACTGCCATCCAATCACTTTTCTCTTGTCCTGCAAAAACACCTCAATGTCCTGAATGGAGAGAAAACAGGGGGAGACATTGCCGAGGACAAATGGAGACATAGGAACATAGGAAGCTGCCATATACTGAGTCAGACCATTGGTCTATCTATCTCAGTATTGTCTTCACAGACTGGCAGCGGCTTCTCCAAGGCTGCAGGTAGGAATCTCTCTCAGCCCTATCTTGGAGAAGCCAGGGAGGGAACTTGGAACCTTCTGTTCTTCCCAGAGCAGCTCCATCCCCTGAGGGGAATATCTTGCAGTGCTCACACATCAAGTCTCCCATTCATATGCAACCAGGGCAGACCCTGCTTAGCTATGGGGACAAGTCATGCTTGCTTACCACAAGACCAACTCTCCTCTCCTGAGACAGTGTTGGCCTCCACTTACATCTTTTTTCTCCTGTAAATGCCCCTGCTGCCAACATTTGGCATATTTATGACTAACACAAGATTGAGAATCCTGTGTTTGCTGTTGAATATATGGCTGCATTCACACATAACATGGAACCTGAGGTTGCCTCAGCCCAGTATATGGTGGGAAGCTGAAGTTGCTACTGCAGGCAGTCACATATCTCCATGTGTTGGAAGGCACCAAGTTGAGCAAGAGATATGCCCCCTGGCCAGGCCTCCAGGCAAGGTCTTGGATGCTATACCAGGCTGCCCTGCACTGCCTCACTCCATCCCCTAAGGGGAATCTCTTAACTGCTTTCCCCAAAACCCCATAGGATGCATAAGTGGTAAATAGCACTAGGAGTGCTCTAGCCCCCAGACCTTGGACCCCTGGTCCATGGCTGCCAAGGTCTGGAGGGGCTCCAAATGGCCAGGGGGCCTCCAACAGCCACCCTGCACTCGCCCCGCTGAACCTCAAATTTTAAAAAACAATTAGAGCCGCTGCACGGCCAAGGGGTGGCTGCTGGGGTGTGTGTGAGCAGAGCAGCCCTTCTCCACTCTCCCCTATTCCTTCCTCCCCAGCAGCGGTGGCTGGAGTGATTCTGGGCCTGTCCACTTGGGCCAGCGTCTTCTACCAACTGCAAAGCGCACCTGCATAGTTGAGAGATAGTTGCAAGCCCATAATGGCAGCCACCCCTTGGCCGCGTGGCAGCTATAATAAAAGAGAGAAAAAACAGAGGTTTGGCAAGGCCCCCACAAAGTAGGTTTTGGGGGGCCCTGTGTGTGCGGGGGGGGGCTCACAGCTGGGAGGTCCATGTGCCCAAATCAGCTAGGTGCGCCCCTGGAGAGCACACATCATGCCCTACCACCCAAACTACTTTGGTGTCCCTAGGAGCTACCCATGGGGAACAATGGAGTGTTTTGAGTTTCCTCATTGTACCCTATGGCCGGAACAAGCTGCACTCACAAAGTGCATGCACACAAGTTTTTTATTGCAGTTTGCAATGCATTTTTCAACCCTGCCTTGAAAAATACTGCAGAAGCACACAGTAAAAGAGAAACTGTTCCTCCCAACACAGAACAGAACACACATTTCAAACACAGTCTAAAAGTGGCCAAAAAAGGATGGTGTATCTTCTTCTTCAGGTGAAGCACACTATCAGGGCCCTCTCTGTCTCCCAGTCCATTTGAATACATTTTGAAATTCCCTTCTTTTGGATTGCAAGCCAATTGGAAGCCAGTGCCAGAAAAGCAATCAGCAAGAGAAAAACAGGCCTCCAAAATGGCACTTGAAACATCAAAATGTTTCAAATTGAAATGGGGTTGTTTTGTTCTGAGCTCAAACCAGGCCTTTATTATATTATTATTATTTCTTGTTTGCACAGTCAAACAGGTGTTATTGACTGGTTTGTTTTATCCAGACATCGAGTCCTTCCCAAGGACGTGGGATGCCAGAATTTTGTTATCAATATTGTTGTTATAGGTATCGCCACAAAATGTAGGCTATTCCCAGTAAAGTTGCTTTTTGTAGTTGGCCGATGGTGATTTCTGTGGCTCCTATGGTGTTGAGGTGCTCTTCAAGATGTTTTGGAATTGCACCTAGGGTGCCAGTTACTACTGGGATTATTTTGGTCTTCTTCTGCCCCATCCTTTCTATTTCGATTTGTAGATCTTTGTATTTTGTTATTTTTTCTATTTCTTTTTCTTCTATTCTGCTATCACCTGGTATTGCTATGTCAATTATTTTAACTTGTTTTTTTCTTTCTTCTCGACTACTGTTATATCTGGTATATTGTGTGGAAGATGTTTGTCTGTAGTCGAAAGTTCCATAATATTTTTGCATCTTCATTTTCTACAACTTTTTCAATTTTGTGGCCCACCAATTTTTGGCTTCAGGTAGCTGCTGCTGCTTCGTAGCAGTAGTAGTAATAGTGTATTTAGCAAAACAGGCATTTTCTTTGGCCTATTTTGAGTTGAAACATTTTGCATATCCCTATTCATTTTGTTTGTCAGGGATGGAAAAACTCAGCTAAAAGCTAGGAACAATTTTCTGTTTTTATTTTACATTTTCCTCCTATGCAAGAAAACTAATGGAGATTCAGCAGGGATATTAAACAAGCTACAAAGTGAGTTTGTGTTATGTGTACTTTTTTATACCACCCCCCCTCCAAAGAAGAATCCTCATAGGCAATTCCCATTCTTACAGAATATCAACCATACCATGCTAAGTATTAACTCCATTTCTATTTGGGGCTAGTTAGCTATTCCATACATTAATTATGTTTACTTTCTGGACATCTGATTGTGCACAAGGAAATGTAACTGGGCTCATTTTGGACCTTCAAACTGCAGCTCATAATATATGGCACATTTCTTTTAATGACGCCCGCATGATAAGATTGACTGCACTACTACGCAGAAGGGAGCCTCAAGAACCCTGGCATTCTTGATAAAGAAAGGGAAGAATAGATATATATCACGTCTTGGCCTTTTGGCTGAGAGAGACGGGGGGTGGGGGTGTAACATCTCAGATGGATGGTGGGAGTGGCGGATTGATGATGATGGAAGTCAACATCCAAAAAGCTACCTTTGGCACATCCCAAGGGTTTGCGTGCTTCCAAGGGAATGTTTTCCTCACCTTTGGATGTCAGATACCAATTCCATAGTACAAACTGCTGCGAAAAGCCCCTCAGTTTCAGAAGTGGTTTGCTGTGTGGCATTGAGAGGTGTTATTCGGGAAAAACAAGTGCAAGGTCTCTTTGAGTAGTTGGAGCAAGTTGTGTGGTTCTTTGGGGGAAAGCAGAGTGACATCAGAAGAAAACTTCATGAAAATACCTGAGTAAAAGAAACTGTAAACAAGATAATGTATTACCTGCCTGCACATACTCTGTTTTAGCATTATCTTGCCCTGTTTACCAGCAGGGGCGTAATTATAATAGGGCAAGGGGAGACAGTTGTCTGTGGGCCCAATCCCTTGTGGTGGGGGGCCCAGAGGCATGTCACATGACTGACTCCCCCAGCCGTGCACCCACCCGGGCTTCCTTCAGTTGTATTCATCCTCTGAAATTGATGTGAGTGTTAAGACCTGGAGCAACCAGAACAGCATGTCTTTCTCTAGTACCATTAAATGACTTGCATCGTCCACAATTACAAAACCTTTAAATAAATAAGTTAGGATGATGTTCTATTGTGGCACATAGGTGTTATCTATCTATCTATCTATCTATCTATCTATCTATCTATCTATCTATCTATCTATCTGTCTGTCTGTCTATCTACACACACACACACACACACAAAATTTTTACTATGCGTTTTGTTACCACTATTCAGCCTCATTTAAGATTTCTTTACTTCATGAGCTGAGCTTTAGTGAGGGGGGACGCATTTTAAAATCTTGTCTCTGGGCCCACTCCAACCTTGCAACGCCCCTGTTCACCCGTCTCTACTTTAAAAGCAGCCAATTCCAAGGAGGATTGGCATCAACATATTTTAAAAAATGAATTTTGAAGTGAACTTCGGAGTTTCTCCCAAAGTGAAACATCTGAGAATTTTCAAGGTTCCTCTAGAAAAAGGGATATTTCTCAGGAGATCTCTACACATCCCTAAACCAGGGCTTTATTTTATAAGACTTTTAGTGTAATATTTCTTTTCTTTTTCTGTTCGTTTCATGTTGAGGGACAGCGACATGTTTCCGATCTTACAGAGCACTTCTGGAGCTCAGGGAGCACTCTGAATTCTAGGGGCTCTGGCACAACAGGTCACACATATGGAGATTGGGGGAATTGCATGAGGGCTCTTGTGTGTGTCTGCAGTCCCTCAAAGTGCATGCACTCAGCTAGGATGTCAGTCAGTGGGACTTACTTTTGAGTAAACATGAATAAGATTGAGCTGAACGTCTCTGTGTCAGTTGGAATATGGACTTAGGAACTGATCAAAAGGCATCACTGAAAAGGAAGCATGTGCAAATATAGGTGTATTTGCTTCCACAGAAGGAGAAAATAGAAAACAAATATTCACTGCTTTGGATCCTCGAGTCCGCAAGTTTGAATATTGGCTGAAAAGAGAAGCAGTGGATCACAATCATTTGAGATTCTGTGACCTGTTGACTGAAATGGTTAGGGAATCATTGGTCTAAAAGATGGATGCTGAAAGAGCCATTCACAGCAGTCTTTCGACTAGACGCCCTATGGGGCAAGGGATCAGAGAGCTCAACTCGGCTTGTCAGTAAGCTGTAATTTCACATCGTTTTGCATGATTGATACTAATCATTTCTATTTTTGACAGTTTAAAAGATTTGCCTTTTTGAGAGAAAGCAAACAAGAAATAAGCAGCTGTCAAAATAGAGAGTTCACTGAGAAACCTAAGGCTACCCTTTCCCCGCTCACAAGAGTTCAGACAGATTCTAGGCAGATATTTTCTGTGTTGTAGTTGAGTTTACTGGATACCTCCCCAGAGCACAGGATGATGATGGTACTAAACAAGCATGTATATAGCTCTTTAGAGCATGTTGACCTACCTGCTGCATGGGTATCACACAAGCAGTGGGGATGCATTGCATTTGTGGGGTGCAGCAAGAGGACCCATGGACTTGGCTGGACATAGAGTCAGGCCTGCCCTCCCACCTGCCTTTCAAGTGCTGTAGTCAGTGCACCCTGCTCCCTACTCGGTAAGCCAGAGCTAGAAGTTCACCAAAGCCTATCAGGTGGCATGTGTGCAGCAGTGTGCACAAGGATCAGAATCACATCAGAAAATTCAGTGCAGCAGTTATCCTCACCATGATCAGCCCCATGTTGCAGATAGGGTACATGCATGCAAGATAGTGACCTGCTTAAGACATGTAGTGAGTTTTTGACTGTGTGGAGATTTGAACTTCCTGGCTCACATCCTTAGCTGTCGATTTTGTATGTTGCAGGCCTCCATTTCAGTCCGTTTAAGACATTTCTACCTTAAGTTTCAAGCTAGAAATGCTTGGTTAATTGTTTGTATTAAATGAATGGATTTGCGGATATTCAAGCTGGTTGGCGATCACCCCACTGACAGAGAAAAGAGCTAGGTCTGGAGGTTAATAGATAATTCTGCCTTCTCTCATCATCCACAGTGTGTGTAATAATGTATAATATAACTGGATTAAAAGTCCATCTCTGCATGTGTCAAAGTATAATATGGAGTCACTGCCTGAAAGGGTGATTTGTACTGTCCACTTTAGTAGCCGCTCGGAATGAAACTCCCATTCATTTATGAAAATGAGGCTTATCGAGCCCTGCACATTTAATGAAATCGTTAAGAATGAATATCGAAAGCAGTAACGTGAAACAGGTAATCAATTACTAATCAGAGCAAGCTACTTGGGAACTCGTCTTGCCCACTGCTTTCTTGTTTAATAAAAGTTGCCTGTATAATGGTTGAGTTACACAGAAGTTGAGTGAACCAAAGATATCTGGCAGATATAGATAGATACTAGGCCTTGCCAGTATCTGTTTTTCTCTCTGTTTCACTTCTACCCTGCCCATCTTCCAAGGAGTGGAATGACATACATGGAGTATTCCTTTTCATCCTCCTAACAACTCTGTGAGGTAGCCTAGGGCTGAGACATAGTGACATGCCCAGACCTACCCTGTACTTCATAGCCGAGTAGGGATTTGAACCCTGAAATAAGTAATGCCAAATTTGCCCAAGCAAACATATATCTATCTATCAGCATGCTCTGTAGTAGAATTTATGTATTTGTCTGAAATATTCTGTGCTGCTTTTCTACCATAAAGTTGTTTTCAGGGCAGACCAATAAAAATAAAATAGCCAGATTTGGAGCATTAACTGTAATGCTTATTAGGAAGACCTCATCCATGATTCCCTAGTTTATATGACTCACAAGGGTCTTTATTGAGAATATGGTCTCTACTGTCCTGGATTTAGTCATCATATACAGTATTGTTGCCAGGAATGAATTCTGGTTGGCACTGCTAATGGTGCCTGTTTCAGTGGGGCTACTCTTGAAGAACTGGTGCGATGAGCTTAGAATGCACTTGTATGTTCAAGTCACCCAGCTTGAATTAAGATTTTAACTTGACATATTAGAATTCCATTTCTTTCTACACCAAACAGCAGGGCTGTGCAATCGTATTAGTCCAATGGGAATGTTGGACTAATATGGCCACTACTGGATATTATTGGAAGGATTTCCCATATGATAGCAGGGAGTCCGGATAGTCAGAATTCTGACTAAAATTCCTGCTGTCCTATCCAGTGTTCCCTGTAACAAGGAATCCCAGATGTTGTTGACTACAACTCCCAGCATCCTCAGCCAGAGGCCACTGCAGCTGGGGATGGGGGGATTGTAGTCAACATAATCTGGGATTCCCTGTTACAGGGAACACTGGTCCTCTCAGAAATCCTATCTACTTCCAATAATAATATGGGAATAAACCAGCCCCATGGTTTGGAGAGACTTTCTCTCTGAGCCGGCTCCTGACCTGCATTGTAAGTACTGCACCCACAAATTCAGGGAATGGGGGAGAAACAGTAAACACCCCAAGAAGCACCTCCTCACCCAGTGGGTGCTTCCTGGAGGGTTACCTTGGGCCCCTCACCCCTGATTTCGGGAGTGCAGTGCTTAAAATCCAGGGTGGCATCCAGCTTGAAGAGACTTTCTCTCCAAGTTGACTTCCAATAAGGATTATTGGTAAAATATCCGGTTAATGCCCAATAGGTACTGATAGTGTCAGGGAGGGTTAGGGTTAGGGAACAACTGCAATCCGATAATGCATATCATTATCGGATTGCAATTGTTCTGATATTTCTGCTGGTGCACAGGCCTGCCAAACAGTACAAAATTATATTTGTGCTTAAATGTAGCCTGGGACTTGGTCCAGTCCACCATGCATGGCAGGATTCCTGCACAACATATTAGAATGCTGTTTCCCTTCCCTTCTTCCTTGTACACACTGTTAAAACCACAAAACAGAAGAAATAACACATTTGCCGCACAATGCACATCCGCAGCCCCTGTGTCAGGCCATTCTGAGGAAAGGAAGACCTGCCCATTCCTCTCATATGCCCATTTATGTCCCCTCCTCTTCTTAGGCAAGAAATATATTGGAATAACTCCCCTTCTTCATAATGGCATGGCATACTAAGGGCCAATGTATGTGTGTTACACAGGAAGGAGGGGAAAACATTATGAGAACATTTTCACAACCAGCCCAACCTGTGTAGGAGAGGCCAAGCCTAGGCAGGGACGGTTGTCTGCAGCCCCGGGATCACTTCTGATCCTGCTGTGCCTCCCCTGGGTAGCTCTGATGGGCAACCCAGGCTTAAATTGAGGTAGGAGTACAAGCACATGCCTCCCACCTCACTTAATGTTTGTGTGAAGCTCTGCTCTGCTGGCAGCTGCTCCTGGTCTTCTGGAAGCCATCCTTATCATAGAGTCTGGGGAAAGGAGTGGCCAGGCAGTGTGAAGTTTTCCCAATGCACTATGCTGCTCAAGCTCTGCATTGTAGGATACCTAGTTGCCCCTTGCTTTCCCCCTCCCAATTGCTGCTGGGCTTGCCACCACACTGCTTGTGTGGGCACGTGGGCAGTGGAGCCCAACAGAGGCCCTGATCATGTGGGAGGGAGGGAGCAGGAAGGTTCCTTCCTTACCTCTAGCACCCCCACCCCCCGCCCCAGTTTAGTGTGAGAATGACATCCTTGTCTTATGTTAGGCCTCCATGCATGGGCTTTGCACTCAAAATATTCTGGAGCAAGTCCCTATTCTACACATAGTAGCATAGTTGGTATATAAATCTTACAATCAATCAATCAATCAATCAATCAATCAATCAATAAAATATCATGGCTCACTTTTCATTTTATTTCTCATACGGGGGGGGGGGGGGGAGTCAATTGTCTTCTGATATAGAGATACCGAGAAGATAAAAGTAAGGACATCTGATGTTTGAAACATGTTTGCTTTCATTTTATTGTCCTTCATAGCGATATACTTTAGTTTAGTTTTTGTTTTTTTTGCATGGTTTGTGTTGATGAGTGTAACATGAGCAACATTGACAGTGCTATACTAGTGCCTTTTGTTGTTAACAGTGAAAAGCCATTTCTGACAAAATGTCATTTTGAATCCTAAATCCCCCCTCACTGCCTAAATCACTGCTACAATAGGCTGCTTTCCACTTTAATGTTAAAGAACATAGGTATGCAGTGTCAGATCTTGAGGCATGAAATGTTCTGCACAGGTTGTGATCAAATTCCCCTGCTTGGTTGCTATACATACCAGAGATTTCACTGATGTTCATAGAATGTTAATAGGATGTGGGCAGTGGAACGATGTTAGCATCTGACCTACATAAAGCTCCTTTCTTTCTTCAGTGAAACCAGAGGACTGGTTAGCTCTTGTGTGCTGCTGCTCAGGATTCATTCCCCATTGAAAGTGCAAGTGCATTGAGAGCATGGAAGCCACTTTACTGATAGGAAACCTACATGACAATTTGTAGAGTCTCTTTAGTTGATGGATAAACCTGGAGGGGATAAGAACTGTTGGTGTCACTAAGCATGCTAAAGGAAATATAAAACCATCCATGCCCAGGATGCTGCCAACACCCACACTGTGTTTCATGCAGACCAATGAGCGTTGCTTGTTTAGGCTTGAATACAAGCTAGTAATCATGAAAAAGAAGAAATGGGGGGGGGACACAACTACCTGTAATTTGCACCCTGAATGTCGCTGTGCAGTACTGGAGAGATATGAGCGCTGAGTTATATCATCCATCAGTGACAATGCTGATGTTGAAATGGGGCACTGTAGAAGTCAAGGAAGTGTAATGAGGGGCATCAGAGAATTCAATACAGAGATTACACCAAACAGACAGATCAATAGAAAAGATTTGCAGAGTGGCATGAGTTCTACCAAGTCAAAGCTGTGACCGGTTCCGTCTAGGCCATTTCTGATGAAGATTGATAAGGGATGCTTCTCCTCAAGATGAGAGTTCAGCTCGGTAAGCACAAAAGTATAGATGCTTTGATTGCAGATGTAAAACTTACTACATTCAGTCAGATAGTGAAGAAGTACTCCTCACAGGTCATTCTTAAAAATTAACATCCCTGAATGTATCGGCTACATTTACTCATGGTCAGTAAAATGATTAGTTGATTTGCCTCCTTCTAAGATCTTTCTTAGGCAATAACGGCTGTTTCCCACTGTCAGTTAATATTAGTTGATTGGTTTATTATACTAATGCTACATTTTGAAAAGGGCTGAGTTTCTAGTTGGGCCACAGCATGAAATACAGTAGGTACAGTAGGAAGATTAGACAACACGTGCTGGACTTTTTAGTGCTATGGGCTGCCTGTTAAAAGTGGAGGATGTCACAATTTCTCATCATGAGGAGTCCAGTATTTTCAGTCACAATACTATACACATTTTCCTGGAAGTAGATCCCATTATTGGACTTATGCGCTGTGACTCACTTCCAGAGGTGCACTTAGCCCTGGACCTCGGGCCAAAGTTCAGGGCCTCCACAGCCCCTGGGGGCCCCCAAATCCTCTTTAGTCTGTCCCGGGGGATGTGGTTGCCCGGTGGAGCATGATGTTGCTTAATTTGCGGGTTCAGGCTCCAAAATTACCTAGGTACACCTCTGCTTACTTCTGAGTAGCTGCATAGGATTGCACTGTATCATATTTGGAGGCAAGAAGCTGCCCTTTCGGCTTACTGTAAGTGCCACTTGCATTGATGTTGATATATACAGTGTTCGTGTTTCATTTCTATTTGTAATATATCTTGTTCTCTATTCAGTGTATTGTACATATTTACATTGCTTTAGGGAGGATAGTGCTGAGGTCTTAATGTAGTCTAGCTTGATGTTAAGCTGACTGTGGGTTACCACCGCCACCAGCATCCTGAATGTGTTGATGGTCGATGTGCAATTTTAACATTGCTAATCTTCTAACAAAAATTAAAAAGAATATCCAAGGTTATTCCATTATGTAGGCTGGATTTACATGGTCAGTCTGATGTGATGGCAAATGGGTTGAGTTTTGCACATGGCTATTCAATTATCTTGGTAGTTCATCACCTATATAGATTGTAGGTAAGTATCTGTATCTAGTCATCTATAACATGCTGCCAAATGATGAGAGAAGGATCTTAACTACCCCCTTATTTCCACAGATTTATGACTAGACACAGATGAATGATAAAATTCTTCTTTCCTTTTGGGAGGACCTTAGAGCAAATCTAAGGGGTTCCTTCTCAGATGAAGATCAGTTTTTATTGCAGCATATTGGTCTGTGTATCTGCAGGAGCCAGGTACCTTTGGGCTGCTCATCCTCTGACAGTTCAGCACAATTGGAAAGGCACTTTATAGATGCAAATGATGTTTACCATTTGAGTACTTTTTTGTTAGCAAAATATTTTGCTAATGCAACCCTCATTAAATCTCAACAGACTCTTCTAAGGTAAATATCTATTGACATGTACATTTTACATTTGGTAAGATGGGGTATCATCTGACTGAACAAAAGGCATATAGCAGATCAGTGGGAGAACTTAGGATAAAATCTATGGGACCTCACTCTCCAAAGCAGACACACTGTCTCCAGTGGCAATCATCATCCAGGAAGAGAGAGAGAGAGTGACCTCGAAGTAATTCCTCATCCCATATTTCAAAAATCAATTCCATTTTCATTTCAACATCACCCAATGTCATCTTTATGCTGACAGTGTCGAGTATGTATCCCCAAGAAATTGCGTTTCCATGCTGAGTCAGATTTCCTCCCTCTGTATAAATTTGTGTTTATTTTTCTCAGCCTGGGGGTGGGAATAGTTTTGATGTGGCAGTTCACTTAGCTTTCCAGCACAGAGATGTCCAAATTATAGCTAGTGTCTTAGCTTAAGGGGATAATGTTTTGCTCAAGTTGTAGGAAGGACTGTCATTCTCCACGTTCTGTTTTCATGAAATATATTATGCTCTCAGTATTATATCCATTGCACCTTTATCCAGAAGAGTATCATACCTTCAAGAAGGAAGACCTTACCTGCAACTTCATAAGACGTTGGTGGCTGGATCCAGTAGAAGCCTTTGGTACTCATGGCATTTAGTGTTGACAGCTTTGGTCTGAACCTTTTGTTACAGCCGTGGTATGGTTTCTGCCTTTCCTAGCTTGGTGTTCTGAGGATGTAAAAACCATTAGTGGAGTGGTATCAGAGGCTAGACTGGAAATGCTGGCATTAGCATGGTTATTCTTTGTGATTTATCCAGCCCTCCCATGTGGTTTCTACATTCTTACATTGTCAAAACACCAGAGCGGAAAGCAAGATAGTACTAATCTAATATGAGAATTGGGCTTCAGTTGTCAATGCTTGATGGTTTAATATTAATTTTGCACACTCCTATATGTAGTGTAGCTTTCCAAATAAGGTTACAAAAACTACTAGCTGGCAACAATGTTTACTCTCTCACTCATGCCTGTTAGTACGGATCTGCAGAACATTTTGATGTTGAAACATTTTGACTTGAAATGAGCCATTTTGAGTGTTTTTTGAGCTTGAAACAGAATGCCTTTTAAATAAAGGACCTACTTTGAGCTCTTTAAAACAACCCTGTTTCGATCAAAATGCTTTGATTTTTCAATTGCATTTTTGAAGGCTTGTTTTTCTTTTGCTGATTGGCTTTCTGGCAATGGCTTCCGATTGGCTTGCGATCTCCTTGCTTCCTGGTTGGCTTGTTATCCTACAAATAAAGTGTTGTCATGGGCAACTGTGCCCCCATTGACTGGAGGGAGGGAGAAGGGGGAACACAAAAGGAAGGGGTTTCAAAATCTATTCAAAGAAACTGGAAGGCAGAGGGAATCCCTTATGTCTCTCTTGAAGAGGATATATCAAGAGAGGAGGAAGGTAGATTTGTTTTTGTGGTTTTATCGGCAGCAAGTATAATATGCTGTGCTATTGTTGCTATAACTATCTGGTTTTGCTGCATTTCAGATTGACAAAGGCAGAACATGGATACCTCCTTTCCTTGAGTTATGGTTTGTTTGTGAGGTAGTGTTGTGGTGAGAAATGGACAGTGGCAGCGCGCGCTCTCTCTCTCTCTCTCTGTAATATTTCAGAGAGAGAAATAATAATAATTCCTGTGATGGGCTCTATGTCTGACTTTGATACTAACTCGTGCTTCACTTGCTGCTTTGGTCTGCTTTGCAATCTGCATTGCAAAATGTGCCTGAAGTTGCTCTAGTTGAGCTTATGGCTATGCTTGCTGCTAAGGATGCTGCTGTGGCAGCTGTTGAAATGAGATTTTCAATTAGACACCATGAATCCACTCTAATTTACTATCATAGAATCCACACTCAGAATACCTCAGAAACAACAGAACTCTGTACCCCATGGGTTAGCAACCCATGGGGGTGGTTGGCAGCCTATGTGCACTACACCACCACTCACTCTGGGCCACCCCAGCACCCCCCAAGTGTACTTATGGGGCTGCTGAAACCTCCATTATACCTTATGAGGAAAAACCTTAAAGACGCGTAAACGTCAACAATTCACCAAAAATCAGCCCTCTGCCCAAATCCTTTGAAAAAATTCAGGTACCTTCCTTGCCCCTACCCGGCACTACCACCAACCCCACACCACTCTAGGCCACCCCTTTCCCCCTGACGTGAAGCAAGACACCCTCCATTATACCTAATGGGGAAAAACCTTAAAGACGGGTAAACTTCAGAAATTCACCAAAAATCAGCCCTCTGCCCAATCACACTGCAATTGGGGTGGTAGCCTCCACCCATTAGGCACTACCACCCCACCCCATTCTTTTGGCCCAGATCCCACGTTATGCGCCCAATCTGTCCCAAAGACACTAAAACTTCAAAAATTCACCAACAATCAGCCCTTTGCCCAATCCCTCTGCAATTGGGGTGGTAGCCTCCACCCATTAGGCACTACCACCCCACCCCACTATTTTTCCCCTGGGACCCAAAATTCGAGCAGACGTCACATCAGACCTTTTTGCATTGAAGTCAATGGGAGGCAAAAAGGCGGGAAATTCAAATAGACGTCATTGCTCAAAATGGAGGGGGGAAAAGAAAGCCACAAAATGGAGGTCCAAAACATCCGAATATTTTGGATACAAAACAGGGGTGATTCGTTTTGGATCTGAAATTTTTCGGAAGTCTTCGGGGGTGATCCGGTTCAGATCCGAATCACCCGAAATTGGCCGTTTTGGGTACAGATCGTTCTGTACCCGAAACGTTTCGCACAACCCTAATTTCATTTTCCTTATGCTCATTTGGTTTCTGTTTTTGTACTAAACTTTTCAAAGAAACTATTGGGTTAAGCTGAGCTATTTTTTAAGGTAAAATTTCTTGTTTATACTGCTTGTTTATTTTCTTGTTAGAATTTCTCCACCCTCTCTAAAGTCTTTACCACTCTACTAAAGGTTTTTTTATATATTCAACAGTGGTTTGCAAGGCAGTTGTTGTAGACCCAGCCATAAGTCTACTTGGTGGCAATGGTAAAACTCAAAAGTCATGAGGCTGGTTGAGACTGGGCCATGACAAGTGGTAGCAGCATGATGCAATTCTTCATGGAGGAAAGGTTAAAAATTAGTTTAAAATCGCTCACTTGCCCATTTGTATATGGATTAGGCGTAGGTAGCACCCATCATACCCTACCACCCAACCCACTTTGGCGTCCCTAGGAGCTACCCATGGGGAACAATGGGGTGTTTCAAGTTTCCCGATTGTTTCCTATTGCCAAAAAAATTTCTTAGTTTGTTTCGTCATCCATTTGTTTCGTTCAACATACAATTTGACCACTGTTTTGATGAAATATTCCGGCTGCTTTGCATTTCATTTTGAGCTCGGAATGAAATGCAAAATCCATTCCATACAAATCCCTACCTGTTAGTTGTAAAAAAAAGAAAGAAAGAAAATGCCTCAGGTGCTATATTATTTCACATTTTTGTTCATTGGAAGAAATGCTGCTCCTTACACATGACTTACAAATGTTACTATCTGCAGTTCTACCATAGTGAAATGAATTAAGGATCTACAGAAACCCCCTGGAACACTTCACTTGTCTTATAGAAACCTGTTTGGCTTCCCTTGACAATTCTCAGATGTTTCTCCTTAGGAATTTTGCTTTTTCACAATTTCAGCACCAACGCTAAAACAAATGAGTGCTCAAATGGCTGTTCAGGAAAACAAAAAACCCCCAGATGAGTCCAGTAAAAGTTGCTGGCTGGCTGCCTTGAGACATCTCAGCTATGAGGAAAGAATGTTTCGGTATGAATTATTCAGCAAATTGTGGTCTATGGCCAGCTTCACTTGAGTAACTTTTAATTGTATGTCTAAGATTTTTTGATTACACGGCATTAAAAAAGATGGAAAGGTGAAGATTCCCCCCCCTCCCCAACTTGTTCTCCCCTGTGAGACTCTCAGGAACTAGGAAAACAATTATCTGATCAGATGGGTAGGTGTCTTCTGCAGTAAGGCGTATAATAGATATTCTCATATGAAAGGAATTGGGGAGGGAATAAATTGAAGTTGGCAGAGGTATAATGTTGTTTGTTCCTATTGGTGGGGGAAATGGTCTGCAAAATCCATAACCACACATGGGTTATTGTACATACCACAGTACTGCATTGAAATCCCAGCTCCAGAGAGCTATCCATTACCTGAGACACTGTACAGACACCCTAAGGAGCAGAGAAAATGTGGGTCCCCTAGTCAGCTAAATCCACAAAAAGCAATTCATATAGAGTTAAACATTCTCTTAACAAAGATATTAAAAAGACCTTGTACCATAGTGGTGTTTTTACAAGAGATTAACTTGCATGCTTGCATTTCCTTATATGTCAATGTATTTTCCACATGCTCTATATGGGGCTACCCTTGAAAAAATTTGGGAACTGGTGCACAATACTGACTCCAAGTTAGTGTTGGTGGGGCCTCTTTTGAGGCACATATTACTTCCATTTGGTTTGATTTACACTGACTCCTGATTCATTCCAGGTTAGGAACATAGGAAGCTACCATATACTGAGTCAGACTATTGGTCTATCTAGCTCAGTATTGTCTTCACAGCCTGGCAGGGGCT
This sequence comes from Hemicordylus capensis, assembly GCF_027244095.1. Lineage (NCBI taxonomy): Eukaryota > Metazoa > Chordata > Lepidosauria > Squamata > Cordylidae > Hemicordylus > Hemicordylus capensis. Next base: position 217,339,557 of record NC_069659.1, read on the forward strand.
TCTCCAAGGTTGCAGGCAGGATTCTCTCTCAGCCCTATCTTGGAGCAGCCAGGGCAGGAACTTGAAACCTTCTGCTCTTCCCAGAGCGGCTCCATCCCCTGAGAGGAATATCTTACAGTGCTCACACTTATAGTCCCCTATTCATATGCAACCAGGGTAGACCCTGCTTAGCTAAGGGGACAAGTCATGCTTGCTACCACAAGACCAGCTCTCCTCTTCAGCTCTTCTCTTCAGTTGAAGGTGGTGATTATCATCTTTAAATCCTTTCATTATTTGGGTCCATGGCATCTCAGAGACCATAGAATCTATGATTCATGATTGTAGAATCCTAGGTATGCAAACAGTAACATACCTATGAATCTGCTGCTTATTATTAAGAAATTATCTATTAAGAATTTCAGAGAAGGCTTTGTTCTGTATGTGAAAGCCTTCTGGGAACTGTGGGAACAGCTTTGAGAACGTTTGTTGAAAAGTGGTGTATAAATGTTTGTTGTATTCATACTCGTATTCATATTCTGAAGTCTATTTGGTGAACATGTGGGACAGGGTCTTCCCCACATATGCACCCAGCATCTGGAATTTCCTCTCCCTGGAAAGTTCAAACTTCACCATCCCTTTCAGTTTTTAAATAGGCATTAGGGCTAAACTGTTTATTGAGTTTCTGGGGTCAGTTGAGGATTATTTTATTTATTTGTTTGTTTGTTTGTTTATTTATTAGAGACATTTAATATACTGCCCACTCCAAAGATTCCGGGCAATGCACAAAAACATGCAAACAAGGCAACATTAAAAATTACATTCTAAATTAAAAACTAAAGTAACTAACAAAAAATAAATAAGTAAATTACAGGGCAAAAGCCTGGTGAAAAAGAAAGTCTTCAATAGAGATTTGAAGATCAGTAAGGAACAGGCTAGACAGATATGAAGGGGAAGAGAGTTCCAAAGAAATGGAGCAGGAACCGAAAAGGCCCTTTCATGGGTCCTAGAGCCCCGAACCTCTCGGAAATCAGGGACCAACAAAAGGACCATCTGAGATTATTTAACCGGACGGTATGTAACTGGATAGGCGAGGCAGGTCTGTAGGTAGGGCATCCAGACATCCCTGACCTGGGTTAAAAAGCAGTGGTTTTCAGCCAACCACTTTTTGGAGTATTCAGTAAGAGAACCAAACAGGAAGGTTTGGAGGAAACCTAAGAGCTGAGCTCCTTTTTCCTTCACCCCTCTGTGGTAACAGGGAGGCTGACTCAGAAGGTGCCAGGGCCACACAAGCGAACCTAAAGCTCATTTTGTGAAGTGTTGTGGCTTTCAAGAATAAATACTCTTCGTGAGCATCACTTTGTTAGCTCTTGGCATAATTGGGGGGGCAATGGGATACAATGTCCTGAGCGGCTAATACTGCCTTAACCACTGAGAGAAACATTAGTATCCCATCCTTTCTCAAAGGAGCTGAAGAAGCTCTTCCCATGATCAAGTGGGAAGGGTTAACCTGTTTTGAGGAGAGGAAGCCCAAAAGTGCTTACCTCCCTGCAGACGATCGGTGCCTTCTCCCTGTGCGGGCAGTTCACCTGCCCAGACAAGCGGCAGCTTTGCTCTGGCACTCCTGTGCCTGGCAGCAGCTCGCTCGGGCACTCTGGGGGGTCGGTTGAAGGGAGGTGCCACTGTGTGGCACCCCGCCTCCTGGAACCCCAGTAATGCACTATGCAAGTGTGTGGAGCATTTCTGGGATCCCCCCTCCCCGAGAGTGCCTGCCGCGGCTGCAGACACACAGCCAGGGAAATGGGGTCAACAGACTGCTCGCGCCTCATTTAAGGGGCAGGGTATTTAGGCAGGCTTGCTGCCGAGACACCACCAGGAGCTGCATGGCTCCTGGCAGTTCTCACATGGAGCGAAAACCAGACTGGGCTTCTCTAGCCTGATTTTCGCTGCATGTGAGAATAGCCTTGAAGGGTGGCATACATGGGCTTCCCCTACATATTCTTCATAACAACCCTGCGAGGTAAGTACTTTGTCAGCTTACAACTTTATACAGTGCCATTTGCACAGAGAACATGTGTGTATGGGAGACTATATAAAGAAAGTTATGTGTCACTAAGTTCCATTCCATTATGTTAGTGAAGCTGAGAAAAAGTGGTTGGCTGAAAACCACCCAAGGAGCAACAAGTGGTTCTATTTCAACTCTTATCATCTAGTTTAGGGCCTGCATTCTGTTAACTTCACCACACTGCCTCTGCAGTATTGGAAATGAGCAGTCCTAAGGCTGCTTGTTGTAGGGGATAGTGCCACTTGTGTGCAAACAGCAGATAAGGCTGTGAATTTGTGTCTGGGCTGTACTACTTGAGATGGAATGTGTCTGAATGCTCTTCCATAAAAACCCTTCAGGGTGGACGGTTCTAGCCTAGCTTTTTTCCTGATGTTCTGAGTTTACATTTGTAGGAATCTTTTTTAAGAGGGAGCATCGGATCATATCCCAGCCCCCATGCAATGTGAAATGGTACAATCTAGACAGCAATTTACTGCCTCATCTGCTTTTTGTGAAAACCTGGCCTAAATAAGACAGGGTTTTAGAATATACTAACATCATTTTTTTTAAAAAAAGTAGTTTTTAGAGGGGTGTGTGTGTGAGTGTAGAAAACCAGCGTGTGGTTTTCACCACTGAAAGCTTTTTTATTATTATTTTGAAGAAATATTCTCATGAGCTGCTAGGTGCAGCAATATCATCTTTTGCATACAAATACTACCTTTCAAGGTGATAATTGGAAACTTTCCACAATTATTTGCACATGGAAATATTATTTCTGTCTTTCCAAACAATTCTGTCCTATAGGCAAGAAGGAAGGAAGCATGGGGGGAAACTTGTGAATAAAAGAGAAAAGGTGGCAGGAATATAGGGAGGGATTTCTTTTCCCCCAGCGACAGAATGAAAAAGCAGCAATTATCTGTCATCGTTTTGGGCATTTTAAAAAAAATAATATTTTATTTTACACTGAGATTCTGTAAGTTGTACTCATGTAAATTTTGTATTAATTGGAACGCGATTCTAAAGCAAGTTTAGAATTGGTATATGATTCTAAAGGAAGCACTTTAAAAGTCTACATGGCCACTTGAGAGAAATTTTCAATGAGAAAATGACATGGACTAAAGGATTAAATACTGCTTAATGCTGTGCTGTGGCCCTGATCTGAATTGTAGCGCAATGCACTGCTACTCAATAGTAAGTCAAGCCTCCATGTATTTATTTCCTTGTGTGTTTTGGCTCAGAGTAGATCTGATTTCCACAACTCTTGTCACTGATCAATAGACTTCAATGCTACTCTGACTGATTCCTTTTTCCTGGAGATATATTAATATTCCAATCACAAAAACAATTTTGAATTAGACAACATCCAAGTAATATCCCTCCATGCAAGCCAGAAATCCTATATTGGAGATTCTTAGGCTGCAGTGACTAGGGATGTGCATATTGATTCAAATTAAAATCAATTTAACTCAAATCTGTGTGATTCGAGTGATTTGGATTTGAATCAAATCACCCCTTAAAAGGGCAATTTGATTCAAATTCAAATTAAATTTCCAAAATTTAATTTGAATTCAATTTGAGAACTGTTTAGCACCTATTAAAAACCATTCAGCCCCCCTGACTGATTTAAAAAAAGGTACCAAAACAGGGTGAAATTGATTTGAATTCAATTCACATTCAAATAGAATTTTCAGTTCCATTTTTTTTCCAAATTCAAAATGAGTTTTTGGAATTCAACATGAATTCGCAACAAATAAAAAAAAATGTTTTGTGCACATCTCTAACATTGACTGACTTTCTGATTAATGTTGCATGTCTGTTCTTAACAGCAGCATGTCTACAGCACTAGCCTTAGCACTTTACAAAGTGTGGGTGCATTTGTGCAAGAGCATGACAATTCTTACCACTTTCACCATGCTCCAAAAACACAGCTTTGCCAGTGGAAAGATGTCCCGGAGGGCTTTTCAGCCTTCAGGGCTATGTGTTTTCACTCAGACAGTGTTTCTGGAGCATGGGGAGAGTGGGAAAATCAGTGCACTCTTGTGCAAATATGCCCGTGCTTTTGAAGCACCAAGGCTAGTGCTGTGCATGCAGCTGTTAAGAGCATGCACACAACATTAGTCAGGATGTTGGTAAGTGTGTGTATGTGGGGAACTGTAATCTGAAATACAAAACCAACCCCAATACAGGTATTCATATAGGTAAGTGCCAGAAGAATAGGTGCTGGTCATGCCTTTCAGCCCCTTTGCACCTGTTGGCCAGAAAACTGGAAGACTGCAAGCAGATTTAGTTCTTATATAGCAATTCTGTAAAATATGGTCTGCACATTTTCCTTCAGGGCTGTGCACAAGCAAATAAAAACACAGAGAAATAGCTTCAGCCACATTTTTTTGATTGAGTACATCTAATGGCATAGCTGGGAAGTAACTTGCCTAGGGAGCAAGAGGCTGCTGGTTTGAATCCCCACTGGTACGTTTCCCAGGCTATGGGAAACACCTATATCGGGCAGCAGTGATATAGGAAGATGCTTAAAGGCATCATCTCATACTGCATGGAGAGATGGCAATGGTAAACCCCTCCTGTATTCTACCAAAGAAAACCACATGGCTCTGTAGTCTCCAGGAGTCGACACCAACTCAACGGCACAACACCTTGCAATGCAGATTTATTTATGTGTTTGTTTGTTTGTCTAAGATATTTGCATACCACCCACTACTGAAGTCTCTAGGCATTTGCAGAGCAGACCAGAGCAGTGAGTGAAGCACATGTTAATCTCAATGCCAGACATGGAGCTAATCATAGCAATCACCAAGAAATATCACACACATACATATACACACAGAGCTGTGACTGCCCATTTCTCACCAAAATACTATCTAAAAAGAAAAGAAACAGCTCAAGGCAGGCAGGCACCCAAGTTCTGGTTTTGTCAATCTGGGATCCAGCAAAACCAGATAGTTATAGCAGCAGTAGCATAGTATATTATATTCAGTGCTGCGAAAAGAAACCACAAAATCAAACCTTACTTCCTCCTCTCCTGTCCTGCTATATCTTCTTCTTCAAGAGATGAACATATAATGGTTCTCTCTGCCTTCAAATCTCTTTGAATACATTTTGAACTTGAAATTTCCTCCATTTGTGTTCCCCCCTCCCTCCCCCTCCCCCCAGCCAATGGAGGCACATTTGCACATGTCAACACTTGATTTGTATGACAACAAACCAACCAAGAAGCAAAGAGATCACAAGCCAATCAGAAGCCAGTACCAGAAAACCAACAAGGAAGCGGAAAATAGGCCTCCAAAATGGCGCTTGAAATGCTGATCCTTTTGATAGAAAAGGGGTTGTTCTGCTCCACGCTTGAAGCAGGCCCCTTAAAGAGAAGGTGTTCTGTTTTGAGCTTGAAACACTTGGAACAGCCTGTTTCAAGTCAAAACATTTCACAGTTGAAATGTTGTGCACATCCATACATGAAAGGCACTCAGCAACAACCACTAGGACAGATGTGATGCTAGGAAGAAAGGGGGAAATTGTTCCCCAAGTTAAAAAATAAATAAATCCATCACTAGGAAGAAACGGCTTCTCAGTGAGGAAAAGCCAGCAATTTTAATCCAATGACCCCAAACAAATGTAACATTAAAGAAATTTAAAATAAAGCCCTAGTCAGCAGGGGATGGGGGACAGGAAACCAGAACATGCTGGACACACACATTATTGCCCTCCAAGTCTTTTTAGGAAGAAAAAAGTCAACAATAGTAATCCAATGCCCCCAAACTCATTTAAGCATTTAAAAAGTGAAATAAACCCCTAATCAGTGGGGGACGGGGGAGAGCAGGCATTTCACAGCAGCCAGTTTTTTAAAATTTTAGAAGTGTTTGAGATTATCACTTGCCTTTGTTTTGTTTTTCCTGGATATAATAAAACAAGGCAGATCACTTGGAAAGCAATCCAACAGCAACTACATTCAAATTTAGCTGGACAGAAGTAGGGGCAGAGCCCAAATAGGAAAACCGTGCAAACAGCCAATGGGGTGGCTGCCGGGCCGGGAAAGAGAGTAAAGCAGAACAGCAATTGGAGGAGATGCTTTCTTGCTCTCATTGTTTATTACTGCAGAGTTGAGCAGGCATGGACCAAGTGGGGAGCAGAGAAAGAGAGATGCATGGAAGAAACAAAGAGGGAAGAGAAGTATCAGCAGCACGGCAAGCCTGCACTTCCCATGTCATTTAGCAGCAGCAGCAGGGAACCCTTACCATGCAGCCCTGGTCATATGACTACCTCCACCACTGAGAAAAAGGGAAAGGAAGGGCTCCCAGAAGTTGCTGCACCCTGCAACCTTTCTGACATATGTCAGAACTGCCCTAAGGCCTGTCCCTGCTTGCTTCCTCCTTACCACCTCCAGCACGATCTGCTTGGAGGCAGGACACTATCTGCGTCCCACCCCCACCTTGAGCAAGAATTTTCACAGGGGGTGCTCTGGCACCCTGGCACTCCCTACTGGATCTGCCCTTGCCTCCAGCTATTTTCTGCCCTAAATTCACCACCCCGCGATGCTTTTCCATCCACTAGGGAAAATATATGGATGCCCTTAGCTTTTCTTCATGAGTGGAAAATCTGCTTGAGGGCTGTTTTTTAACTGTGAAAATGGCTAGAAGGGAATGGATTATGCAACTTCTTCTCCTGTCATGTTTTTGCTTGAATAGGCAACTTTTCATTTTTAAAAATCAAGAGACTTGGGTATGTCAATCATGGTAATATCTAGTGGGGTTCTTGATTAGTGGCCATCACCACATCTTGTAGTGAATCGCATGTACTTGTGTGAAAAAGTATTTTCTTTCTGATGTCTGTCCTCAGCCTACTATTAACCAACAGCATAGAGTGATCCTAAGTTTTATGGTGATAACAGGAGGATAATTTCTTTCTTTCTGTTTTCTAACATTCATGATTTTATAAATCTCTACCATGACCCTTCTTATGAAAGCTGAAGTGCCCCTTCTCCCAGAGAATGAAGAAGTTAGCTAATCCGGTAACTGATCATACCCTGATTCCATTGCTAAATCATGCTAATCTCTAGCAGGAAAAGAGAGAGATTATGGTTACTATATTTATAAGCAATTAACTCATAAACAAGGAATAAGAGGAATTGCTATCTTAACATATTAAAATATTATATAACTTTATGGCTCTAGCTACTATAACTCAAAATAGGGGAAAATAATATAGCACAAAATAACCTAATAAACTATAATTATCTTAAACATCACAGTTTTATGGTAAATGCTCCGGTTGTAAAGGAAACTGAACCATCTTAATGATTCATGCAAATGGAAGAGCTTTTCTCCCAACAAGAGAATAACCTAAAAAGAGAATGCAGCTATCCAAGCTTTAGGAAACATAATTACAAAATGGTTCAAGATTCAAATATGGTCCAGCAAAAATGTAGGATCTGACTGGAGCCAACAATCTATATAAAATAAAAGATATCAGTAAATGAGAACAAAGAGTTTTTAGATTATTGATATGGCAGGAATATCATGGAGAGGCCATAGCTCAGTGGTGGAGAGTCCCCAATTCAATCATGGTATCTCCAGTGAAAAGGATCCAGTATTAGGCAATGAGGAAGACTTTTTCTTGAGACTCTGGAGAGCTGCTGCCACTCAGAGAAGACAATACAAGGCCAGATGGAATGACTTGGTATAAGGCAGGTTCTAAGTTCATAGCTGACAGGTCCAATCCAGGGCAAAGTGATCCAGCTCCATGGACTGGAGTAAGCACTCTGAATTCCATTTGCCTAGTCAGCTTCATTTTTCATAAGTATGGCAGGTATCAAAGTGGGAAAGGGGCAATTTAAAATGCATTTGCCTTTGTCTTTCATCTCCTACTTTGTAAATCCATTAAAATATGTGGTTAATAATGCAAAACCTTTATACATTTCATTTTGGACCCCTTGACACCTGCAATTAACTCCAGATAGTTTTAAATTAGGATAAATGTCCTTTTGAGGATTACAGAGTTTAATTACAATAATACAGTGAATGTCTGATTATATGTACAGTGTGTATTCACATATAGATTTTCTAATGATAGATTAACCCCCTCAAATAATTCTTAATTGCAATTTTAAACTACAAAGTGATTGGCTTGATTAAGGTTAGAAAACTAAAAGCTAAGTTAATCCTTAGACACTGGCTGTCTTTAAATTTTACATTGCTGCTTATAGCTTGGTATTATGTTGAAGAACAAGAAATGATCAGATATTTCCCAGTACTGCTTTTAATAGTAGTTTTGTTTTGAAATATTTAAGATAGTATTGAAATGGCTGCGGCTGACATCCTAACACTGTGTCTGTGCAGCAAAAGAATGCCTGATTGCAGCACATATCTGCTTCAGAAGTGCTGAAACCTGTGCACATTGGGAGTGGGATATTTGGCAATCTCCACGTCCCACAAAAGCACTCTGAGCAACCCAGAAACATGTCCCTGGAGGTTGTGCGGCTCTTAGGGACATGCTTCTGGGTAACTCAGAGTGCTCCCAGGAGAAGATCTGAGAAATTCAACCCCTCCCCACATGCACATGTGAACACTGTGCTTCTGAAGTAAGGATACTACTGTGTACAGCCGGGCATCTTTTTACGGCATGGATGCAATGTTATTTAGGATGCAGGTCAGTATTTTTCCAAAAAATGTAGCATTATACAATATCCATTAGAGAGGAGGTAAGCTGACTTCTTTTGTTTTGATTTTAACACTAGTATCTCAGTGAAACTGATGTGTTCTAAATTTACAAAGCCAGAATAGGTTCTCAGATCTCATACTGATGGACACAACTAACTTGTTCTAAGTGATCCTGGGGTATGCACTCTTGCTAAAAAGCATAAGCTGTGACTTGCTGAATCAGGCAAAGGTCCTTCTGCTCCAGCATGAAGCCCAACAAACAGCAGAAACTGACCAGTGCTCCACCACTGGATTCTAGTTAACATTTTGCACATACTTTCTGTAAAGTCTCTTCACACTAGTACTGTAGTCTCTTCACACTAGTACTGTCCCACTGCTTTTCTCCTTGAACTATCACAGGAAGCTTCCTTACCACTGTAGGATTCACATTTCTTCAGTAGAAGTAGTATGTTAGAATGGATTTTGTTGCTAGAAAATTCAGTCCTAGTTGTAAAGTGTTCCTGAGGGAGCTGCGTTGAAAGGATAGATTACATGGGCCAGTGGCAATGTTTGATACAGTGTTGTATCTTTGGGGCCTCTCTGCAGAATCCAGCAAGTCTCCACTTCCATTTTAAAGATAGGAAGCACATTTCCACACACCCCACATGGTTATAGCTATACAAGTTATGTATATGCAAAACAACAAAAATGGTACAACAATAGCTTTATTACTATTACTACTGCAACCTCAAAATGGTGGTACATCTTCTCGTAACCTCCAGATTTTACTACTACAATGTGCTCTATATGAGGCAGCCTTTGTACATAGTCTGGAAACTGCATTTGTTCCTGAATGGGGCAGCCAGGTTGGTCTCTCGGTCATCTCAGAGAGTCCCCATTACTCCAGTATTGAAAGAGCTACAATAGCTGCCAATAAGTTTCTGGGCAGATACAAGATGTTGGTTATAACCTATAAAGCCCTAAACAGTTAGGCCCTGAGTATTTAAGAGAACATCTTCTTCACCATGAACCCCACCGCTCATTGAGATCATCAGGAGAGGTTTGTCTGCAGTTGTCACCGGCTCGTTTGGTTGGCTACTCAGGGATGGGTCTTCTCCATTGCTGCCTTGAGGCTTTGGAATGCGCTACGTACTGAAATAAGAGCCTCCACATCTCTGATAAAATATTCCTGAAGATTATCCACAGCAGAATTTATAAACAGCTGGAGATGGATATAAGTGAGACCCAGTTTGGGTTCAGAAATGGAATGGGAACCAGAGAGGCATTATTTGGAATGAACATTCTCACACAAAGATGCCTTGATATGAACACAGACATCTATATATGTTTCATAGATTATGAAAAGGCCTTTGATAAAGTGTACCACAAGCTACTCATGGAAATATTGAAGAGCAAAAACATTGATGAATCGGACATTTGTATAATAGGAAACCTATGTTGGCATCAAAAGGCTGTAGTCCGCGTTGATGGAGGAATGACAGAAGAAATCAACATTCAAAGAGGAGTGAGACAGGGATGTGTTCTATCATCTGCATTGTTCAACATGTATTCTGAAGCAATATTTACCAAAGCACTTTTTGAACAACAAGGTGGTATTATCATCAGTGGCGAAGCAGTAAATAATATTCATTATGCAGTTGATACTGTTGTGCTAGCAGACAACACAGCCAATCCACAAAATCTTTTTGAATGCATAAACGAAGTCAGTGTAGAATATGGGTTGAGAATGAATTTGTGAAAAACTAAGTACATGGTCAACAGAGGACCTCCCATTGCAACAAACCTAGCAATCAACACCCGAATTGAAAGAGTTTCATATTGTAAATACTTGGGAACGTGGTTAAATGAACACAATGACAGTACACAGGGGATAAACACCAAGATTGAAATGGCAGGAGTGGCTTTTGCAAAAATGAAACATTTGCTCTGTAATAGGAATTTCAGTATAGAACTGAAAATTTGTATGGTGAGGTGTTACATCTATCCAGTCTTTCATCTGTTTATCAGTCTTACATCTATTCAGTCTTACATCTATTCAGTGCTTTACGGAATGGAAGCTTGGACATCTAAAAAACAAAATATGAACAAACTAGAATCTTTCGAGCTCTGGATATACTGACGTATATTAAGACTATCATGGGTAGATAGAATGATCAACGAGGAAGTTTTGAGAAGAATGGCAAAAGAGAAAGAGCTAATTAACATCATTTAGAGAAGAAAACTGGAATATCTTGGCCATGTTATTAGAGGGGAAAAATACTCTTTATTGCAGTATTTGTAAGGTTCTTTCTATTTGTAAGTATTTGTAAGGTTCTTTCTCTTCCAGGTTCTTGATGTTGCTTCCATTGGGCAGTTCTATTCCTTCTGTTTTTCTTATTTTCCCTCTGCATTATTAATGCAGCACATTTGTCTAGTCCAAACTCCATTGCTATATCGCTACTGAATATACGGACAGTGTTTAGCAGTGATTCGATTTCTGACTGGGACTTTCCATACAACTTCAGATCGTCCATGTACAGCAGATGGTTGATTTTACTTGATGTTTTAGATGTTTGGTATCCGAGGCTTGTTTTGTTTAGTATTTGTGAAAGTGGGGTCATGGTGCTTACAAACAATAGAGGGGATAGTGAGTCCCCTTGGAAAATGCCTCTTCTAATGCTAACCTGTCCAAGTGCCTCGCCATTGATTGTTAACTGTGTACTCCAGATGCTCATTGCTTTTTAAATAAATATCTGAATGTTTTTGCTGACACCAGTTGTTTCTAAACATTTTAGTATCCATGTGTGAGGCAATGAATCGAAGGCTTTCTTGTAGTCAATCCATGCAACACTTAGATCGGTTTTTCTTCTCTTGCAGATATTATTATTATTATTATTTATATACTGCTTTTCAACAAAAGCATTCTCAATGTAGTTAACACAGAAAAAAAGAGTAAGATGGTTCCCTGTCCCAAAAGGGCTCACAAATCTTTTAAAAATCAGCATTAACTGATATGCCTTTCCCTCAAAGCTGTTGGGGGACTCTGGAATTTGAACCAAGAATCTTGGATCCTGAGTCTGTGAATTCTTAAGACTGGGCGCATGCCAACATCAAAACCTTCTTCAGGCACAGAAAGTAATTGGGCTATACAAGCTTGGAGCCTGCAGTTGGTAGGCACTGTGAAGACTGGTTTGACTAGGCCATATGGATTGACTAGGCACTAGACCTTCTGCCCTTGCCTGGTCACCATAATAAAAGCAACACCTGCTGCCCTTTATACTGCACATTCCAGTTCAAGTCCCCATCTTTTCAAGCAGGTGAATATGTTCAGACAATTGAAAGGATTTCTAAGCATCTGATAACTGCTGAGCATAATGGAATGGACAGCTATAAGATGCTTGGTTTCTTGTAAATATTGCTTGTATGCTTGTATTTTTAAGTATCAGTCTAAAATTGTAATAATTATAAATATTTCTTGAATTTAAAATGTGGTGATTTTATGTGTTTCTGCATTGTACATGGCCTTGGATGCACTTTTATGCAGAAAGGTGACTGGTAAATCACTATCACAAGCTAACCAATTAACTTACATAAGGACATAATAACAGCCCTGCTGGATCGGGCCAAAGGTCCATCTAGGCCAGCATCCTGTTTCACACAGTGGCCGACCAGATGCCACTGGAAGCCTGCAGCAGGAGTTGAGGGCATGCCCTCTCTCCTGCTGTTACTCCTCTGCAACTGGTACTAAGAGGCATCCAGCCTTTGAGGTTGCAGGTGGCCCTCTTAAGGGTTCTCTTTCCCAGGAGCTGTTGGGTGGGGGTCCCCAATTCACCAATTCTGGCTCCATCTGCCCCTTTCTGGCGCTGAGAAGTACTGTATTGCCCTGGGCCTCAGTATTGGAGAGGAGGGGGCTAAAGCCAACATTCTCTTTCTGCCATTCATCAGCTCCAGCTGGGAAACTGGACTTGCCCCTACATGGCCATGCCTTCCCTACCTTGAAGGCAACATAGCAAGCCATGTAGGTGCCCTACGTGCTGATGTCTCTAACAGAACCTCTGGGTTAGAATGAGGAAGGTGTGGTGGCCACATCACCTGAGCCACATAGGTAGACCCTTCCCTTGCTCCTTTCCAGTGCCAGCTGCACAGCCACAGCAACTTGCAGTTTGCCAACTGGTACAGGGCTTTTTTTGGTTTCTCCCAGGCTGTCAGGATCCCAGAGTGATGTGACGTTTATGGGAATCTCAGTACACATTGGTAGCAGCCCAGAGACTTGGGCACTAGCTACAGCACTAAGATGGTGTCATGTCCTATTTGAGAAGTAAGGAACATGAATAATAGTTATCTGTTCAGGTTGAGGATGCTGAAGTATCCTCACTTTAAATGACAAACAGAGACCTTTATTTATTTTTCATTCTTTGTGATATTTTCTGTACCATTTTAATCTGGAGTAGCAGTGCTATTTGTGAAAACCTCAATATGCTTTAGCTTCAGTCCTCATTTACCTCTCCAACCCTGCTACATTATTTCCCCAGATTTCATTTTTGGAATAAAATTGTCTGGTTCAGCATCTTGCAAGTAGGAAGGGATAAAATGTGTAATTTCCAGAACAGTATGTGTTTCCCCACCACTACATGATGATCTCTGAAAGGTATGAATTATATGACTGTCGGTGCCTCCTTCTCTGTTTATTTTAGAAGATAACAGAAGATCTTTTTTTGTTCACCATCATAGCAAGATCCAAAAGAATTGAGGATGAGGGAAGTGCTGAAGAATAAATAGACTGTTGGGATTAATCCATGATACATTTTTTGTGAGGATTCTTCCTTTTGATTTAGTAATGCAATTGGCAAAGCAGCATATCATCAACATGCTTGAAACTAACAACAAAAGCTGCAAATCACTTATAATGAAAAATTCAGTGTAATAGGAATGCTCTGGTATGTGTTCTGTAATGTTTACTGTCAGTTGATAAACTGGGGTAGGCAGCCTTGGCTCTCCAGGACGTCATTCACATGACCAAACTGGGAGTTGCGGGGGGGAGCTTGGGTGAAGGCAGGATCCTACCTACCTTCCCCCAGATGATCAAAGCATCTTCGGGGCTCTGCCGCTCACACGCCCACATGACTGCTGTGGTGGCAGGTGCCCAAAGTGGGATCGGGAGGAGAAAATCCTCCCATACCCCATAATGCACTGTGTGGGCAGTGGAAAAGCTGCCTGCTGCACTGCAGTGCTTCTCTCCCAGTCACCCAGACAACATGGACTGCTTGGGGAAAACTCCCTCCTATCCAAGCAGCCCGTGTCATGTGAACAACTTCCAATTGTTGAGCTACAGCTCCCACCATCTCCAGACACAACAGCTGGAGAGTCAAGGAAGCCTACCCTATGATAAATGACAGGAGAACCTCAATATCTGTGCAAATTCCATTATCCTCAATTATCGTGGATAAGGAAACCACAAATACTTCTGTCTATGGAATGGGGTGGGGGCGGGGGCAGAGTTAGGTTCCTGAATGTCAAAAAAAGTTCCTAAACGAGATAAAATTGCGCACAAATCATAGAAGAAAGTGCCCTACTGTGCTCAGTCTGCCCCCAGCTGTCCAGCAATGCCCCCCAAATGCTGAAATTTACTCAGGGTTTTTTTGGGCCAAAAATCATGTCTCCCCCGTTTTGTTTTTTTAACAAAAACTAGCCAGGAAATGGCTCCCTCAGAGGTCATTTCCACCCACCCCCAACCCACGGATATGCAGATTTAACCCTTCCTCTATCCCCCCGCATATACCAGGTCGGGTGCCAATTACCCAACTGTGGATATGTGAAACCACAGAAGTTGAGGCCACGAATACTGAGGTTCTCCTGTACAAACAACAATATTTTGGGCAGTCTCCTATTTTATTTTATTTTAGTCATTTGCTTTCAGGGAACCCTAATACATAGATCCTCTGAACCGGGGACATTAGTGATATACCATGTAACCTGTGTGATCCGCCATTGGGCACAGCAGCTGAACATAATATGGTGGTCTTTTTTAGCTCAAAGGGACCTAGCGGTGTTAAAGGTTTCACAAAAAATCTTCTTTTCAACATTTTTGCCCTTCATAGATTTAGTGGCAGTATGAACCACACTTTCCAACACCGATTGACAACATTTTCTCCTCTATCCCCCCACTTTTTTTGCAGTCACATGACACTATGGTCATTCCTTTATTGCCTTATGCAGCCATTGTCTTTCTGCAAGGAAATACAGGCCTCAGCCAGTGTAATATTGTCATGGCTCCTGACTTGGCTGCATCCACTAGCTGACATTCTGACTAAATTTATTCGATGGAGTCCCCTTGAAATGGTGTCTAACTTGTCCTTTTAATTTCAATGGGACTTCTTTGAGTAAATGTAGCTAGGATATTAGCCAATATTCTTAGGTAAGAAAGATAGTATATTTGAACAGGTAAATGGCAATATAATTCAATTAAATAAAGCAAATCCCTTTGATTTAGAGGGGTAGTTATGTGTGTGGCAATCCCAACTGAGTTTCAAAAAGTGAGGAGATTCAATGGCCCATGATGTTCACACCAAGGGAGCATGAGACCTGATATCCAGTCTGGGATATTGTACTGGCCTACAAAATAATGGTGCAGCAGGGAAGTAACTTGCCTAGGGAGCAAGAGATCATTGGTTCAAATCCCCACTGGTATGTTTCTCAGATTATGGGAAATACCAAAATTGGGTAGTAGTGATCTAGGAAGATGCTGAAAGGCATCATCTCATACTGTGAGGCAGATGGCAATGGTAAACCCCTCCTCTGTATTATACCAAAGAAAACCACAGGGCTCTGTGGTCACCAGGAGTCGACACTGACTCAACGGCACAACTTTACCTTTACAAAATCATAACCTTGGAAACACAATTTGGCTAGGTTCCCCATGCTCCAATGCACTACCTGCATAGGCTGGTGGCCACAGCAAAAGCTGGGGTTTAGTTTTACAGCAGTGTTTAAGAATAATTTGGTAACATTTTCAAGAAACCTTCCTTAGATCCCTCAGCAATAGATAGTTATAGGCCAAACTCCATGGCTGGGCAAGGTGACTGAGAGAGTGGTGGCTAACGAGCTCCAGGTGTTTTTGGAGGGAAATCATTATCTAGACCCATTTCAAAATGGCTTTAGAGCAGGCTATGGGGTTGAGACAGACTTGGTCAGCCTGATGGATTATCTGTACCAGGGAATTAACAGAGGGAGTGTGACTCTGACTCTGTTGGTTCTTTTGGATCTCTCAGCAGCATTTGGTATCAGTCTGGATCGCCTGGGAGAGCTGGGGATAGGAAGCACTGCTTTACAGTGGATATGCTCCTAAATCTTGTATCGATTCTAGATGGAGGAGCTTGGTGACAGCTGATCTTCAAAACGGGATCTATTATATGGAGTCCCTCAGGGCTCCATTCTGTCACCAATTCTTTTTATTATCTATATGAAACTGCTAGGTGAGGTCATCAGGAAATTTGGTGCAGGGTGTTACCAGTATGCTGATGACACTCAAATCTGTTTCTCCTTGTCATCATAATAATAACCATCAGGAAATGGCACTTGTTCCCTAAATGCCTGCCTGCAGGCAGCCATGGCCTGGAAAAGGGACAACAAATTGAAGCTGAATCCAAGCAAGACAGAGGTGCTCAGTGTGGGGGATCAGAATTTGAGGGATGAATTAGAGCTTCCTGTGCTGGATGGGGTTACATTCCTCCAGAAGGAACAGGTATGCAGCTTGGGAGTACTACTGGACCCAGGCCTCACCCTGGTGTCTCAGGTGGAGGCCATGGCCAGGAGCGCTTTCCATCAGCTTTGGCTGATTTGACAGCTGTGTCCATTCCTTGAAGAGAATGATGTCAAAACAGTGGTGCATCAGCTGGTAACCTCCAGGCTTGACTATTGCAATGTGCTCTACGTGGGGCTGCCTTTGTATGTAGTTTGGAAACTTCAGTTAATTCCAAATGTGGCAGCCAGAATGGTCTCTGGGGTAACCCAGAGAGACCATATTATGCCTGTTTTAAAACAGTTGCACGGGCTGCTGATGTGTTTCCCGGCAAAATACAAAGTGCTTGTTGTTACCTTTAAAACCCTGAACATCTTAAGTCCGGATTTCCGAGAGAGCACTTTCCTTTGTATGATCCCCACTGCATGTTGAGGTCATCTGGAGAGGTCTGTCTCCAGCCATTGTTAGCCTTCAAGGGAGCCCTGAAAACCTATTTGTTTGGCCTGGGCTTCCAACATTTTAAAATTGTTCTTAAATGTTTTTTAACTATTTTAAAACTGTTTTTAAACTTGTTTTATATTGTTTTAAGCAGATGGTTAAATGGTTGTTTGTTTTGGATTGTTGTACACTGCCCAGAGCCTTTGGATGGATAGGGAGGTATAGAAATGTAATAAGTAAATAAAAATAATAAATAATGTGTGTCTCTGAGCATATGGTGAGTTCTGTTACCTCAGCAAGCAACAACTAAAATCAGCACAATTTCTGAAAAGCTCACACAAAGTGGAAGCTATTGCATGTAATCAAGAAAAAAAACTCTTGGGATGATAGAAGCAGGATTCTCATTAAAAATGAATGCAACTAGTTACGTCGAGCTTCTTCTTCTTCTAGAAGCTGGCAGAATCATGTAGTTTGTAGTGCTGCAGCAGGGTAAAGGTAAAGTGTACTATTGAGTCGGAGTCGACTCCTGGCGACCACAGAGCCCTGTGGTTGTCTTCGGTAGAATACAGGAGAGGTTTACCATTGCCATCTCCCATGCAGTATGAGATGATGCCTTTCAGTATCTTCCTATATCGCTGCTACCCGATATAGGTACCAGTGGGGATTCAAACTGGCAACCTCTGGCTTGCTAATCAAGTCATTTCCCCACTGTGCCATTAGGTGGCTAGGTACAGAAATAAATTCTGGGTGCCTTTACCTATCTGGTAAAGGTTTCTTCAAAATGGGGCTTTCACAGAGAAATGCCTGCATCAGTAGAATCTGCCAACAGGATTCTATCAAACCCAACTTCATAGCAAGAACAGCTCTAGTTCACACTAAAGGGCTAACATGAGGGAGGACACATGAGTCAAAACTCTAACCTATTCCCTACCATGGAAGAACAGAAGAAGAGCCTTGCTGGATAATAATGATGGCCCATCTGGTCCAGCATCTAGTGTCTATCAGTGAAGCTCACAAGCAGGGCAAAGCAAGAGCTCTCCCTCA
Organism: Hemicordylus capensis; assembly: GCF_027244095.1. NCBI lineage: Eukaryota > Metazoa > Chordata > Lepidosauria > Squamata > Cordylidae > Hemicordylus > Hemicordylus capensis. The sequence continues at coordinate 217,357,441 of NC_069659.1, forward strand.
TTGTTTTTCCCAGCTTCTGAGTATAGTGTATATCTTATTTACTAGGGGTGTGCAAATCGATTTGCCCTTGAATTTATTGTGTTCGAATCGGGGGTGATTAACAGATTCAACCCCAAATTGAATCACCCTCAAAATAGAGGGCACAATTGGGGGTTGAGGATAATCACCCCTGATTCTACCCAAATCGATTCAGGTGATTTGCATGCCATTTTGAGTCCCATTTTGCTAGAAAAACAAAAGATCAGCTTTCTGAGAAGAGCTGGTCTACCAGTTGGGATTGGCGGGTAGACCAGCCCGCTGCCCTTCGCTCCAGACATGGTGCATCTGCCTGTCCGAGGTGGGCAGATGTGCTAAGCCTGGAGCAGAGGGCTGGTCTACCCGCTGACCCCAGTTGGTAGACCAGCTCTCCTGTTTTTCCTGTTAGGGCCTCAAAATGGCATCGAATCACCTGAACTGATTGGGATGATTCAGTTGATTGTCTGAGGCAGCTGGCCAAGCCAGCTGCTTTTAATGAACCAGTTTGATGGTACTGTGATTCGATTCAACCTCAAATCAAATCACAGATTTTGACTCTTACACACCCCTATTCTGTGCTGAGGCATTCCATAAAGTTTCATCTCTGCTCTGCTGCCCTTGCTTTGTCCTGCCCTGTTTCCCCTCAGTCTCTTGCAGAACCTTTCTTCATGTCTTTCCTCTATTTCATTGTTTGGAACCTTCTGAAAGTTATGATTTCCACCAATGGTGAGACCACCATATAGATGTCCTATCAGGTCTGTTTCAAAGATCTGTGCTTCAATCCTGATATAATATCCAAGAATGCCTTCAATAAGCTCCAATTTTAGAGTAGTTTTAAAGCATTTTTGCAGTGTGCGAGAGAGAGGGGTGGGGGAGAGGGAGACAGCACCAGCCAACCAGACAGCCCACCGATGACCCTGATGGTAGACCATCCTTGCCTTGCTGAGCTTTGTTTTTCTTTCTGGTGGCAGATTACCAGAAACTCCTGTAAAATGAGGATATGCAACATTGTGGTAGAAGAGATGCAGAACAATAGAATGTGTAATTGTGTAAATGCCCAGAGATGAAAGTTTGGGGCAGTGTACAAATGTAATAATAAATAAATAAATAAATAAATTCTTCAATTTCTGAACTTTGGCAAAAAGAATGGTTGATTCCAAACACAAATCATTTTTCCTATTACATCTCTTGTGTCCCTGAGCCTGATTTAGACACTTAGCATTTAGAATAAAGAACTCTTTATGATTCAGTACACCTGTGTTAGCTTGATCAGAATTTGGAAATCTGCAAGTCCAGATGTCATGGACTTGATGCTAAAATATTCTATTAACTTCTTACAGATGTCATTAATTACCTATGATATTAAAAGGCCTAATTGATTGATTTATTATTCATTACTCTTGCCTGCAGAGCTGCGTAGGTGTAGACTATGAATTTAGAAAGGAATCTGCAGAAATTAACTGAGTTAGAAGCAGACTTATAAATGGATAGACATTTTCATTTTGCATCTATTATTATATGGCTGTGAATATCACACTAGAATGTAAGAATATTGGGAGGAGAGCTGTTCTTGTGGTAGTAAGCATGAATTGTCCCCTTGGCTAAACAGGGTCTGCCCTGGTTTGCATTTGAATGGGAGACATGTGAACATTGTAAGCTATTCCCCTTAGAGATGGGGTTGCTCTGGGAAGAGCACCTGCATGCTTGCACACAGAAGGTTCCAAGTTCACTCCTTGGCATCTCCAAGATAGGGCTGAGAGAGACTCCTGCCTGCAACCCTGGAAAAGCTGCTGCCTGTCTGTGTAGACTATACTGAGCTGGATGGACCAACGGTCTGACTCAGTATAAGGCAGCTTTCTATGTTCCTATGGTCTGGATGCCAGTTGTTCTGGGTAGCCGGTCTCTTGGCCACATACGCAGGAATATTGCCACCTCTCCCAAATTACTGTGCTTGTATCTTACTTCTAACATGGCAAGCAGCAAAATGTACTTCATTTCCTTTGTCATTGTGCATATCATATGCAGTTTTTAATTTGTTCAGCATTTTAAAATGCTGTTAGCACAGAAATAAAATGTCACCACCATTTGGCACCACACATTTCAATTTCACAGTCTACATTGAGATTTTTAAAAAGTTGGCTGACATGATGCACACAGTGAACGGAGATGGTGTGACTTGCAGAGCTGCCACTGCAGACATGGAAGCAGCAGTGCCACTGTAGAGGATGGGAGGTAGTTCTGCCAGCATTGCCATGCATTCCCCATTCACAACAATGGGAAGAAATACAATAACTTTGGTAGCACTACTGCCCATGATCTACAGTGGCACTGCTGCTTCCATCTCTGTAGCGGTGGCTCCCTGAGTTACTCTGCCCCTATTTAGCTTTGTGCATCATGTCAGCAATTAAAACTTATTTGGCCATGTAAAGTCAGAGCTTTTGGTTTTACCAATTGTTTTGGCATTCTGTTTCTTTGTATGTTTTATTAGTAACATAGTGAGACTGTTCTCACGACATAAGCTCATGTCATCTGGAGCGCCAGGAGTGGAGGACTCCTGGCTGTTCCAGAAGTGGGTAGCCCAACTTTTTAACCCTTTTACCAAGGTAAAACAAACTTGTGGTTCATTTTTCCTCAGTAGGTAATCGCGTGCATGATCACGGCCTGCCATCATTTCCAGCAGCGAGCCGGGTGGAAGGAACAGCTGTGCCAAATGCTGTGGCTGCTTTAATGAGAGAAGCCACCACGCTCGTGGCATGAGGCAATCTGGGATGCTGGAGGGGGAAGTCATCCTGCTGCCAGCTTTTGCCTTCGCCAGAAGCAGTTCAATCTAAATTCCTTAGGTCATTTCTCGGTGGTTTGAGGGGTATGCCGAACGCAGCTCTAAGACTGGGCTGGTCTCTATTGAGGTCCGCATTTGATTTATTAAGATTAGCTACTGGCTCAAATTGGAGTCAAGCAAGATGTGACTTGCAGCCTTGGTCCTGAGAGATCATGATGTTTCTGGATGGAAAGAGGAGATAGAGAAGATTTGGAGTCTAGGCTTCTATCTCTCAATATTGATCATTTAAATATCATCCTTAAAGCAATGCATTTGGGATATAGTGCTACAGAAGGCTAGGGGTAGAACTATGCCTTCTACAGCCCTTTGAGGTAGCTTATTTTGTAACTCCTCAGGGGCTGAAATGGTGAGCACCCATACCTCATTTAAAGTGGTTGAATACCTATATAAACCTATCAACCCCCCCCCCCCCCAAGTAAGGAAAATGTTTACTTTAGTGCACAACCCTCGGTTGTCATGGATGCCCGTTACTCATGTATTCCATATCATCTGCATTTATGCCCTTGTCAGTTAGGGTTGGTTGAGTTGATTGACCATGTGTTGCTCCACTGCCCATTTTACAGAGATGTTTGTTTATTGCTTATAACACCTCAATTACCCAGGCAAGTCACTGGATTTTTACATTTCTTTTATCAGACTTTAACTAACAGGGTAGCAAAGTTTTTCAACATTGCAAGTTGTATTAGGAAGCAACTAATAAAAGCTTGATTGCACTGCAGGTATCCCCCCACCCCACCCTTCCCTGTGGTTGTAAATAGGTTTGTGTTGTTGAATATGATGATGTATTCTGTACTGTGGAATTATATCTTTTGTCTGGTCATTGACCATAATAAATTTGATTCTGATTCCACTGCTTGTGTGGGCATGCAGAGCAGTGAAGGCAAAGAGCTCCTTGCCTTCCTCACAGACCCCCCTCAGCGGTGGCATGAGGTCATGAGAACAACATGTCCTGAACATCCAGATAGCACAAAGGACATTTGGTATGGATATCTAGAATACAATTCTAAGTTTCAGATTTCAACACCAGCTCAATACCTTAATGAGGGGCAGGAAGGTGGAGGGGGCAAAGTCAAAATATATTGTGATGTAATATCTGGAAGATGGCGAGGGGTGCCGCATTATTGAGGCTTATAACATACGGTAATGTACAATGTGGAGAAAGCAGATTGAGAAAAGCTGTTCTCTTTCATACACATGATGTTGTCAGACTCCCAGGGGACGAGGTGGGCTCCTGGCCCTTCTTGAACTCCAGAATGACTGGGTAAGCACAGAAAAGGTCAGCCTCAGGAACAGCCAGGGGAGGAGGTTGGTTTGTCACCTGAGTCCTCCTCCTGGCTTGCTGCATTCAGCCAGTTCCCTCTCCTGGAGAACTCCTGGCTCCCATACTCAGAAGCAGCCCTTCATCATCAGCTGCCTTGTCTTTAAATGCCCCCTAGTACAGAGCTGACAGGGCTTAAAGCCTACTTCCAGCCCCACCCCCTTCCTGACCTTGCTTCCTGTTTCCTGCCACACCCAACCTAGCTGACTCCCTGGAGCTGTTTGCTGCCACTCTCCCTGCCTTGCCCTCTCAACCCCACTGGGATCCAACCAGCCTGGACCCTTCTCATCCCTGCCGCCCCCTGAAGGGAATGAAAGCCCCACAGGAGGGATGTCATGCTCTTCTCCAGACTCCACAGGGCCACAGGCAAGTAGGTAACATGGCATCCCGACAGATGTCATGACCTAGACTATCACCTCTGTTCACAGTAGTGAGTCTGAGTCAGACACTGAGAAGGCAAGTCCAGCCAGCCCCAACTTTGGATCTTAGCATCAGACCAGAATTTGAGAGAGTCCCAGAGCTGCAGTCTCCTGAGGCAACTCCCCCAGTTGCCTGAACTCTCTAGGGACAGCCAGCCACTGTTTGACCCTAAACAGCCACTTTTTGATGACTATGTAGGAGTAAGTCTATTGTATTATCACAGTGCTATATAATAATGAGATCTCTAATTAGAAAATAAGATAATCCATCTACTTGTAGTAGCAAAATAATGCAATGTCATGAGGAGGAAACCAACACATTAGTATGCCAAGGGGGAAAAATCAACTTGTCTGGCTGATTTAAATTTCACAGCCTCTCTGCTCCCTTTCTTAATCCATTTCTCTATTATCGCTCTGTAGGTTCATGTATATTAAAATCGAACCATCTCAGTACACAAGACATACAGCTGACTAGGGAAGGAGTGATATATTTTATTGAGCCAACTTTTGTGTGGAAATGTAAAAAATACAAATGATGTTTGACATTCCACACTTTTTTCAAAACTAGGAATATGTGAAATCTGTCTCTCTGTTTCCACGGATACTCCTGCCTTCCCACATATTGACTTATGATTGATGTGTCTGTGCAATAGCTTGAGTCTGTGCATATCCAAATCAGTATCACATATGCGTGTTTTTATTTTTATTTTTAAAGCAGCAATTCAATGTACCTGGAAATGCATACATACCCATTGGCTTAAAGCAACATCTTGTTTCACATTGGGAGGCACATCACTAAACATTCCTAAGCCTGATTGATTGATATGTATGCATGATCTGAAATTTAGCATCAGAAGGGCTGAGGAAGCGACTATTTTTCATGGTTGCATATTACGTATGCATGTGTACATATTTATTTTATTCATCTTGTTTCTGGTTGTTACTGACAATATTCCCAGACCTCACATACATTGGGAGACTTCTTTGCAAAAGTATGTGGTTTTCAAGTTGGAATCCAAAATTACAGGTATTCATAGAATCCCTCCTTCCCCCCCCCCCAAAAAAGACCAAAAAACAAACACAAGTTGAGACAAAAGTGTTGCAAGTGTGCAATCTTTTTAAAAAAGAAAATCTGATACACAATATACTTAGGTAGGAGTATATAAGAGTATATAATCTCATTTAATCTCCCCCCCCCATCTGGCATTCCACTTCTACGGATTAGCTTAACCTTCAATAGTGCAAATACTGACTGGTAGGAAATATTAGCCAATTTAGATTACGATATAGACTCAGATAACAGCAACAGTTCTTGGCATTAGCACTAATTATCTGTTTTTCCAAAATGAATATAGGCATGGCCCTTGTACATAGCAAACTGTCTGTTCCTTTAGCTAAGAATAGGTTGATCATCTGTTCACAGAGCATACAAGAGCCAGGTATGCAAATTCTGTTTATTTACAAGGAAACTCCTGAGACGGTTTTCTTGTAAGAATTTAGTCCATAGGGGTTCACAAACTATGTCATGCCAAGCAGCCCTAAAATCCAAGGGGAATGTATTCAAGCAAAGTACAACCAAAGAAAAATAAACAAAAAACAGATAATTTGATTGATGCTGTTCAGTCAAGAGTAGGCACAATTTTAAAAAGCAACAAGTTCTAGTAAGAACTAATCAGCCTACTTTCATTTCACTATCTCTACATCTGGACTAAATTTGGTGCAAATCGAAGTTATATCTCTCACACCTCAAATGTCCATGTGTCCGCCATCTTAGATCCGGGTGGATGTCATCATTACAAACTGTACCATTGAGGTGTCCCTGTGTGTCACTCACTACAGCTGGTCCAAATTTGGTCCAAATTGTTTAGACAGTCCTCATGTTAGTGCACTTGCACCTCAAAGGTTTATGCATCCGCCATCTTGGATGGAGGTGGCTGACATCATCAAAAACTATACCACTGGGACAGCCCTATGTGTCCATTCAGCTGTAGCAAATTTGGTCCAGATCGGTTAGACTGTCCACAAGTTAGTGCACTTGCACCTCAAAAGTTTACATGTCAGCCATCTTTAATCTGGGTGGATGACATCATCACAATCTTCACCATTGAGGTGTTCCTATGTGTCCCTACACCTGTAGCAAATTTGATTCAAATGAGTTTAGCAGTTCACAGGTTAGCTCACTTGCACCTCAAAAGTTTATGGTTCCACCATCTTGAATGAGGGTGGATGACATCATCACAAACTACACCACTGAGGTGTCCCTTTGTGTCACTCACTACAACTGCACCTAATTTGGTTCAAATCCGTTAGTCCACAAGTTAGCCCACTTGTGCCTCAAATGTTCACACATCCACCATCTTGGGTTGGGATAGATTACATCATCACAAATGACACCATTGAGGTGTCCCTATGTGTACTTACAGCTGCAGCAAATTTGGTTCAAATCGGTTACGCAGTTCACAAATTAGCCCACTTGCACCTCAGATGTTCATGTGGCCACCATTTTGAATTGGAGTGGATGATATCATCACACACGAGGCCATTAGGGTACCCCTATATGTCCCTACAGCTGTAGCAAATTTGGTTCAAATTGGTTGGTGGTTCACAAGTTAGCCCACATGCACCTTAAAAGTTTATACGTCTGCCATCTTGGATCGGGGTGGATGACATCATCACAAACTATGCCATTGAGGTGTCCCTGTGTGTCCCTACAACTGTACCTAATTTGGTTCCTATTGGTCCAGATGTTACAAAGTGGAGGGGGGGAACACATGGATGGACACAGGCACATGGACACAAACACAGACAGAATGACGAATGATCTCATAAGCCTACTGGAAAGTAGGTTAAAAAAACAGGTCCATATAAGTTAAAAGCATATTTTAGGTCTCCATAGAAGTAAACATAGGGATGGGTTAGTATTCTGCTTCCTTGCCCAATCAAAAGAGAAAGAGACAGATGCAAATACATTATGAAGAGCCCGAGAGAGATTTGTTCGTTTCTAGTAGATCATCTCGCCTTCTTAGCAAAATACAATTTAGGCCCATTTAAATATTACATAGTTTTGTGGTTGCCACTGTGGCACCAGCTTAGTATATACAGCTTCCATTAGGGGTGTGCATGGATCCAGCTGGCCCAGTTTGGTTTGAGTGCGAACTGCACTCGAACCTGACCGGACCAGTTCAGTCTGGCCCCCTTCGAACCCCACCCCCCGGTCCAGTCAGGGGTGGGGGCGGTTTCGCAAATAAATATATATAAAAATTACCTCTAGCCCCTTCAGGGGGCTTCCTAAAGGCCATGAAGGTCCCCCCTCCCCCCGCCGGCCTTGGTAATCACCGCCACGGCCCATTTTACAGTAGTTTCTGGCCTGTGTGGGCCTCCATAAGTAGGCATGGGGGCCATTATGCCTGCTGCTGCACACGCACAAATGGCCTCTGCGAGGCCTGACATGGCCCAGGGCTTTGCAGAGGCCATTTGCACATGCGTGACGGCAGGCAAAATGGCCACCGCGCCTACTTACGGAGGCCCGAACGGGCTAGAAACTACTGTAAAATGGGCCATGTTGGTGATTACTGAGGCTGGCGGGGGGAGGGGGAACCTTCATGGACCCGCCCCCCCCATGGCCCTTAGGAAGCCCCCCCGAAGAGCTAGAGGGAAGATTTTTTTTATTATTTTAAAAAAAATCGTGAACTGGTGTGTGTGTGGGGGGGTGTCAGTCCCAGTCCAGACAGAACCTGGCGGGGGGTTCGGTTTGACCCCAAACTCTCAAACTACCGAACCAGTTCGCACATCCCTAGCTTCCATGTTTTTCTGATAATATGTGGAACTTTATGTCCTCATGTTTGAGCCTTGTTGCTGGATTATGCTGATGGCAGCATTGTTCACCCCTTGGGTGGTACATTGTTCTTTTGGGTGTAACCACACATTATGGCCAAACCATTATGGACATGATTTTTTTCATGGTACTGGAATGGCATAGGAACCTGTCATTTGTGGCATCTGAAAAGTGCTTTGACAGCAGCAAAGTCATCACAAGGCAATATGTAAATTGTTTCTTAGAGAACCATTACCATATAAAATTATTGTAATGGGCTGTCCCTGTCATGATATTTAGAAGTTTTTGTTGCTATGTTGCTTGGTTATGCTCAGATATTATGCTTTAATAATTCAGCCACCAAGGTGAATGTATGAAGTAGCCTTAAATGGAGTCATCTTAGCCTACAGTGACTGGCAATGGCTTTCCAGGCTTTCAGGCAGGGCTCTAGCCCTATCTAGAGATGCCCCTGGAAACTTCTGCATGTTAAATATGTGCGCTGAGCAATAGCCCTATCCCCATTTGCTTTAGATCTTGTATCTGAAATCCCAGCTCTGCTCAACAGTTTGCTAGACCTAGACTTTTGATTGCTGTACACAGTGGTGTAGCGAGAGCATAAGTGGCCCATGTTCTGATGCCCCCCTCCCCCCCGGGCAGTACAGTGTGCTCCCTACCGTGGTGGCGAGGGCGCTCCCTCTCTACGGAAATGCTGCTCCGGGGGGGGTGGCGAGGGGGGGAATTCCACCTAAGCAGCAGCAAACTTAGCTGTCACTGGTATCTTGAATGCAGCCTTCTGATTCAGCCCTCCCAGCATTCAGTGTGGAGGCTGCCCCACTCACCGCTGCTCAGTTGATCTCCATGCTGTACCTTCAGTCAACAATACATGTGAATGAGTGTACCTGTGTACAGTGTACACGGCACGCACTGTATGACTGTTGAACATAACGTGTGAATGGGCCTTGTCTGTGCATACCAATCTGTACATGCGTACTCTGTACACAGATTGTATATGTGCTGAACACAGCATGTGAATAGGACTATGGTTGAGATGGGGACAAAAAGTTGAGCAGAAGCCCAAGTCATCGCTCAGATCAAATATCCATGTGATTCTTAGAGTCTTTCTAAATGAAAGGGTTTACTGCACTTGGATCAGTGGGTTTGCGCCCTTAATTTTATCCAAAGAGACTGTGGGCTGTGCAAACACTCAAGTTTTTCCTATTGTTTCTTGCACAGTTTCCTGCAGACACCTTGGTCTTCTGCATTAAAAAATGCTGGTGCAATGCTCTTCCATGCAGCAGAGTGCCACCCTCCTTTCCTCTCCGCTTACCATGGCTGCCTGCTGTTGCCATCAGTGTTACGTGCATATCGTAGGGAGACAGCATTATTTTTATTGTTGGTATTGTTAGTTGAAAGAATAAATTTGTTTTTACTTGTAAGAATAAAGGCTCTATCACTTCTACTTTTGTTTGACTGCAATCTTCCTTGTGTCTTCCTTCTTCTTCCAGTCAGCAGAAACATGCTCTGCTCCATCCTTCTGGTTTTTTCTTTCTTTCCCTGCTTTGCAGAGTGCTTCACCCCTTCAACAATGAAGGTGGTAGGCACTGAAGTGGTGAAGCACTCCACAAAGCAGAGAAAGGAAGAAGTAAGAAGGAGCAGAGCACGTTTCTGCTGACCAAAAGAAGAGGGGATAAGAGGTTCCATTCTTAATGGGAGTTCACATCTTCTTCCTGCAGTAGCAGCATAGCTAGTTCTCCATGTGCTTTGTAAACATCCCCTGCATATGGTAAGACCATAGAGCTGGGAGGAGATCTCTCTCACACACGTACACACGCATAGCCTCAGCTGAGTAGCACAAAGTTGATTGAAGGAGAGAATTCAGAGGCAAGGCAGCAGGTTGAAAAAGAGAGAGAGATTTCCCCCAAGTCCTAGTGCTTGCCTCTTCTACTTCATTTTCTCTCTCATTTATACAGGGGATAAGAACAAGACACAGACACACCACACACATAAAGATAGGTGACTGGAAGAACAGGGGAAAGGTTCGTACAAAGATGGGGGGGGGAACTCCTCCCTCACCCTCCTCACTCCTCAGAAAAGCAGTCACCCCGCTCACACTTCCTGTGGGAACGTGCAGGAACTGTATACATGGGTCCATCTAATGTGCATGAAGCAGTCCCCCTACACTCAACCAGGGCAGAAATTGTGTGCCCCCCCTTTAGTGCAGATTTTATGGACATTCATGGCAAAGCTATGGATTTCTACGTGCCCCATTTATATGGGCAGCAACATCCTCCACTGAAATCAGCACTGAAGCTGGTTGAAATTGATGTTTTGAGGGGCTCCACATTTGTTAGCAGAATAAAATAATGTAGAATTTGCAACCTAACAACAGGGAGCAATACGTAATAACCAAATAAATCTTAATCTGCTTGATCCAAAGATGAATTTGTGTTCCTGCTCTCTTCAAACAGGCAGCCTTCTATAAAAAATGGTGTTCATTTCCCCGTTAGCCAGAAGCTATGTGTGTGATACAAATGGCCCTAGCTTTTGCATGTTTCCTGAATACCCAGAAAGAAGAATATTTAAGAAAAGAAAATGTTATTTGTGTAAAGCACTTTTGGGGGGGTTCCAATGAATGTTGGCAGCAAATTGTGAAATGGATGCTTAATGCAAAGGCAATGTTTCCGTGGGCTGTTGGGAGAATAGAAATGCCTGTTCTTTTTGCCATTAGTCTGGCCTTCACAGAGCAGACCAAATGTAAATTGCAGGCAGCTTCATGGTTTTCAATCAGATTTCCTGCATCACTAGGCCAGTCATTTCTCTGCCAAGCTCATATTGGTTTGTGGCAGATGTGAGGCATGTCTCGCTATGTAATTTTTGTTTTCACTTCAAAAGACCAAACCAAACTTCAACATGACATATCGTAGATTGTTTAACAGGTGTAGGAGTAGTGTTTAGAAAGGTCAGCATGGATATGAAAGGGGATTTAGGCACAATCCTGCTTCATCCGTGTCAGGGGAGCAGGGCAGAGTGCAGCATGGAGGCTTATTGGGTTCTGTCTATTAAACTTCCTAAGTGTTTGTGTTCTGCTGGCTTTATGTAGCTTGTTAAAACTGTGTGTGAGAGTGAAAATGGGCACATTTTCTCATCTGTATTTATATTGAACATATTAAGTGTCCTTATACAGAGTCAGGCCACTAGCCCATTTAATACTGTCTACAGTACTACTACAGCCACCTAATGGCACAGCAGGGAAATGACTTGACTAAGAAGCCAGAGTTTGCCAGTTCAAATCCCCACTAGTATGTTTCCCAGACTATGGGAAACACCTATATCGGGCAGCAGTGATATAGGAAGATACGGAAAGACATCATCTCATAGTGCGTGGGAGATGGCAATGGTAAATCCCTCCTGTATTCTCCCAAAGACAATCATAGGGCTCTGTGGTCACCAGGAGTCAACACTAACTCGACAGCACACTTTACTGTCTACAGAGACAGTGACTTTGCAGGGTCAGAAGCCCGAGGAGTTGGGAAGCCACAGTGGGTTGCAGGAGCGCTGTGCACTGCTAGGGATAAGCAGCATGGCACACCACAGGGAGGAGCACAGCAGCAGGAGTGGCTGGCAAACTGGCAAGCAGGGAGGTGAGGCAAGCGAAGTGGCCCCTGAGGCAGAGCAAGGTGGCTCCAAAGGGCAGTGTGTGTCCTTTGGATGCATCCATATCGAAGCTCCGCCCATGGTTCTACTCAAGTCCAGGAGCTGTGTACACTCCCATTTTGTGATCGTGTGCTTGTTAAAAGCAAGGTAGGAGACGGGGAAGTGATTGTGTGTGACGCTCCTGCTTGACAGAAGGGCTCCTCCTACCCAGCAGCTTTACCCAGCTGTTTAATGAAGTACAAGGAAAAGCCTTCCTACACAGCAGAAGCCTCACAGATGGTCACTTCCCCTACCTCCTACCTTGCTTTTTACAAGCATACGACCACAAAACGAGAACATGCATAGCTCCAGAACTTGAGTTGAACTCTTATCACACCCAAATAACGATTGTGTGAACTAGCCTATTGTTTGCTGAAACTCAGTGAGCTGAATCTTTCCCCTTTAAAAAAAAAAAATTCTCAAGGCACAGCTATTTCAGCTAGCATATGACTAAGTTATTGTGTGTATCTTGTTGACTCTTTCCTTCTCAAATTTTTAATTATTGTGTGTGTGTGTGTGTGTGTGTGTGTGTGTGTTTTGTTTCTGGATGAGAAACCTTATTTGTACACAACTTATCTTCCTACATGTTTTCTTCAGCACCTAGCCTATTTTTAACGATTTTAATAAATAAATACTAAAGTTTCTGCTCCTTGGAAAGTGATGTGGTGCATATCACTCACCACAGAAACCTGAGCAAAACCTGAGGCAAATTTGGAACTTTCTACTCAAGGAAAACTTATAAGGAGGTTTGGAGGAAGTTAAAATAGTTTCTATATTACAAGCAAAATTTATCCCCCTGCCCCCTGTGTTCCCCAGTTAAAGCTAAAAATATGCCACTGTAGCTTTGTGGTAGTGCATACCTGTATTTACCATATCCTTATTTACACACTGAATGTGGATTCATGAGATTGAGCAGTTCCACTCAGTGGTTAACATGAATAATATAAATAACTAATACATGACTAAACCAACACCCTACTTATTTCATGCCTATGAATGCCTGCCCAATATAAAATGTTTTATAGTACTACAAGCATGTTCAGCTTTGGCTTTTCTTTGCTAAACTACCATAAGACTGTTTTTCCAGAATTTCAGACCAGCTACTAGAAAATGCTTTCCTGTGCATGTTCCAAATTTTATGTTTGGTATATAGAAGCTTGAATTGAGAACTAACCTTCTCCCCAGCAGAGCTGGAGAAGGAGCAGTTCATGAACTCCTGGAGATCCAAGTCGTCATCGTCATCCTCATCATCACAAAAAAACACTATAATAAATAAACAACTTTATTAGTTTGCTGCTCTGTAACAACCATCCTCTGGGTGGTTCACAAAGTCAAATAATAATAGGAAATGTCTCCTAAATTCCATAGAGCATTTTTAGTAGTATTAATTCACCAAGCAGCTCACTATTAGGTATCATTGTGTGCATGTTCTTAGTTCTACTTGAAGTAGTTTGTTTAATCCCCCCCTTTAAAGATTCACATTTCCCTGGCCAAAGAAAATGCTCCCCCATTGCCTGAGGTAATTATGGCATCAGAGCTGCTCAACCTCCCTGCAGCCTTCCGGTATGTGTGGGAGGAGTGATTGAGTTGTGTGGACTTGTTTTGTGCTGATTACTGAAAATTATTGAAAAAGTAGAGATGTGCAAAATGACTTGGGTACAAAATGATTTGTACATGAATCTGGTTGATTTGGGTGATTTGTAGACAAAACAAATCACCCCTGTCCTCAATTGCCCAGATTCAGGCACAAAACAAATCACCCCAGATTTGGACCCGAAAAATTTGGAGATTTGAACCTCCATTTTGTGACCAAAGTGAGTTGGGTGGTAGTGCCCAATGGGTGGAAGCTACCACCCAAATTTCAAAGAAATTAGGTAAAGGGGGGATTTTAAAAGAATTTTTGAAGTAGGCACATCTTTAAGCTTCATCCCATAGGGAATAATGGGGATTTCAGCAGCCTTATAGCTCCACGTGGGGGGCACCAGGGTTGCCCAGAGTGGGTCATGGTGGGTGTTGGTTCCCAATGGGTGCAAGGAAGCTACCACCCATATTTCAAAGGAATTGGGCAAAGGGATGATTTTTAAAAGATTTTTAAAGTTAGCATGTCTTTGGGGAATATTTGGGGCAGAAAGGGGGTTTGGGGGGCATAAAAGTGGGTCAGGTGGTAGTGCTCCAATGGGTGCCTGCTACCAGCCGGATTTCAAATAAATTGGTGAAAGGGGTGATTTTTAAAGAATTTCTGAAGTTTGTGTGTCTTTGGGCTTGTTCTACATAGTGGGGAATTTCAGGAGCCCCATAACTCTACTTGGGGGGCACTAGGATGGCCTAGAACAAGTGGTTGTGTAGTGCACATAGGGTGCCAACCACCCGCAAAACCACAAGCCCATGGGGCACTGGGTTTTGATGAATCAATGTCTGTCATTGAATCCACTCTCATTTAATACCAGAGAACCTACTCTCAGAAGAACACCTCATAAACAACAAAACCCAGTGCCCCATGGTCTTGTCATTTTGGGGGTGATTGGTACCCTATATGCGCTACACCACACCCTGCTCTGGGCCACCCTGGTGCCCCCCACGTGGCGCTATAAGGCTGCTGAAATCCCCATTATTTCCGATGAGAAAAAGCTTAAAGATGTGCCAACATCAAAAATTCTTTAAATATCACCCCTGTGCCCAATTTCTTTGAAATTTAGGTGGTAGCTTCCACCCTTTGGGCACTACCACCTACCCCACTCTTTTGCCCTTGGGACACCTTTTTTGCCCCTAAACAATTCAGATTCAGATTTGGAAAATTTGGGTACAAATAGAATCTGGGGTGATTCGGGGGGGCAGATTCAGACCCAAAACAAATTGGGGGTGATTTAATTAGAGTACAAATCAAAATGGAAAAAAAATTGATTCATGCACATCCCTATGAAAAAGGATTTGTAAAAGGAAATTCATGAAATCTGTCATTTGTAGATTCCTACATGATCACAAATTGTTTCTTTGGCAAAGAAGATTATGTTGGAGTGGAGATGAGGGCACTGAAGACCACAACTGTTTCTGTCAGGTCTGGTGAAATTTGCCCCCAGGAAATGTGAAATCTCTTTAAAATAATGGGCAACCATTATTACACTTGAATTGTTTAATTCACGTCTCTGAGGTAAATAGGGGAACAGGCTCAATTACATAGGCCTGGGCTCCCTAGCTGTGACAGTGGCCTCTTCTTTCATTTTACCTCAGAACTGCTTGGCCTCGGAGCTCCTATTTGGCTTTTACAGCCCTCCATCTTTGTACTTTGTACCTCATAAGCAGAAGGGGCTGCTAAGTTCCTTGTAATGGCCAGAGGGCCAAGGACTTTTAGGCATGACCAAAAAAAAAAATAAATAAAAAATCCCAAAGCTGCAACTTTACCTACCATATGAGGATGGTAAAATGAAATAAAATGAAGGAAGAGGCTACTGTCGTTTAGAAGCAGCAACACTAACACTGCTAAGCACTTGAGGCTTATGTGAGCGGCCCAATCTACCTCCGAGACATGAGTTAAATCATTCAAATGTAATACAGGTTGCCCTTTATTTTCAAGAGTTTTCTGTTCCCTGGCAGAGGGCATGGAGGGGCAGATTTCAAGAGCCAATTTATTTCACGTGCTGCAGAAGCAAGTGATCTGAAGCAGCTAAGAAGCTTGGAAGAGTAACGGCCAGAACACCTTTCCTTTTATGAATATATTTGAATACATTTTCTTAAATATTTTATTCATAATTCCAAAAGATTTTTTTTAATAATCCTTAAAAGAGAAATCCCTTATGTGGGAGAGGTGGGTGGGTGGAGAATAGTCCTTTGAAAAGAAACATGTGGAGGGGAGCATTCCCCTCCCCCACCCAATTCCTCCCCCGCCGGGCCTTCACATTTCTAAGTATAATAATATTATAATTTATTTGTACTAACGCTGAAATGGTCCTGACACAC
This sequence comes from Hemicordylus capensis, assembly GCF_027244095.1. Lineage (NCBI taxonomy): Eukaryota > Metazoa > Chordata > Lepidosauria > Squamata > Cordylidae > Hemicordylus > Hemicordylus capensis. The sequence continues at coordinate 217,373,493 of NC_069659.1, forward strand.
AAACAACATGGATTTCTCACTGAATGCCTTCTCATGGCATCTACCCAAACTTTCTATAGCTTGTCATACTTGAAATGTTCAGGTCTCAAAGAAAGACAGCAGCAGCAATAATGTTACAGGCCATCAAAAAACAGGCAGCAGCCATGCTGACTCTGCTGTGGCTCATTAAATCATGTAATGCTTAAATGATTTTAATTGTAAACTGCCCAGAGACCAAGTTTTGGGTGGTATATAAATATGTTAAATACACATATTTATATATTTAAATATTTATATACTGCTCTTCTTCCAGATAGGAGGACTGACATCCATATGGTTCCCAGGCATTCTATCATGTGGTGGAAGTGGCTTTAACACACGTTTGCTGGACTGACATTTGATTGCAGGGCAAATAATAGCCCTATTGTACATGTGTAGTGATGTCTATATACTTATACACGTTTCTCCTGTGAATGACTGTACATACATTTGGGTACCTGGAGCCCCTGGTGGCGCAGTGGTAAAACTGCCGCCCTGTAACCAGAAGGTTACAAGTTCAATCCTGACCAGGGGCTCAAGGTTGACTCAGCCTTCCATCCTTCCGAGGTCGGTAAAATGAGTACCCAGAATGTTGGGGGGCAATATGCTAAATCATTGTAAACCGCTTAGAGAGCTCCGGCTATAGAGCGGTATATAAATGTAAGTGCTATTGCTATTGCTATTGCTACCATCCCCCTCAAATGCATTGCACACAGTTTGTGAATAACTGTACATGCATACAGATCTGTATGGGCGCACTTCTACAGATTGTCCATATGTCAGCGGGGGCTTGACAATTCCTAGCTGACCATGCAAGTGTGGTGCCTCAGTCAGGTGAAGGGCTGATGCAACCAGGATGAATGAGTGAGGATAGCAGGGCAGGTTGCTCCCTCCTTTTCTTGATTGCACCAGTCTGCCTGAGACAGTTGGATGTGATCAAGAAGAGTGATCAAGCAAAGTGGGGAATCTGTTCCCCTCATGGAACAGAGGGCATTGCTGTGGGCAAACAGCAAGTCTGCCCTGTCCCATAGAGCAAAGGGCAGCCTGGCTTCTAAATTGGTCTGATTCAGTATAAAGTAGCTTCCTATGTTCCTATATACTTAATATTGGAATATTGGTTCCTAAACCATTTTGAATAAGAAATGGAGATCCACCAATACAATGTTTTTTGTTTGAGACCCTCTGTTTCATCTGAGTTTTTGCCAATCAGTGTTCCTTCTAACAGGGATTCCCAGATTTTTTGACTACAACTCCATAATCCCCAAGCAAAGGCTATTGCAGCTGGGGATGCTGGGAGTTGTAGTCAACAACATCTTGGAATCCCTGTTAGAGGGAACACTGCTGCCAGTCCTATTCTTATTGCATATTTCCCTCTGTCCTCTTTGCCAGCAATTATTTACCTCACCCCAAATAAATAAAAAGTGTTCTGGCCCTCTCACAAGGTTCCTGTGACCCCACACCAAGGAAACAGTACCTTGGATTAATTAACCGTTATCATAATTGTTGCATGCTTTTATATTCCTCTGACTTTGAAACCTGCCTATTAACAAATCTTACCCAAAATATTAAATGTTGAAGAAGAAAATATATTAAATTGAATTCCTTTTGACATGGAAATAGCATTTAATTGATTGTAAATAGCTCTTTGAGAACCTTTATGAATATTAGTGCAGATGAATGAAACTTTTCCATTATGTTGGATCAACAATTTCTAAAGAAGATATGTCAAAGGGGGAATTAAGATTCTAACATTTGGGAGTGTGGAGTAAACTGAACTAAAAGTGAAGTACTTTTACTTGCATATTGGATTCTGCAAATGGCAGCCCCACCAATGACTCCCTAAAATTGTACATATGACTTAGGTCACGAACTGATTTAGCTGAGCAAAGCCTGAGGGGCCAACAACAGTGACCAAACTGATTTCTTCTACACACGTGTAGATACAGGCAAAGGGCTCTTAAACTCCTCCTCTTTCCTGTGAATAACAGTACAGGCTCTCTAAGAAGTCTCTCACTATGCACCTTAACTACTCCCATTTACAGGAGTCAGCAGCGGTTGTGCATATGGAGGGCAGAACCACCAGAACCTCTGTTGCTATTAACATTGGTTAAGTGGAGATTAAAGAGTTCCTTGCCTATGTTGCAGCTTGAGAGAAAGTACCTGAAATGCCTCAGGCTGTACTCATGACCATCTTTGGTCAGGTAGGGCGGGCAGGGGGAAGGCAAGATTTCACCTACCTTCCCCTCCCCCCAGACAACCACTGACATTCTTGTGCACCACCATGCACCCACACAATCTGCACTGCTCTGTGCTGCGTGGGTCTCTGGAGTCCAGGACTCTGCACACAGCCCAAGCATATACAAGACACCATAACTGGGGTAAAGGGCACACTTGTGCCATTTAACCCAGGTAAAAGCCTGGGTAAGAAACCCAGGGTTGTGGGGGAGGCAGCACTGGGATCAGGATCAATCCCAGCGCTACACACAAGCAGCCCTACTGAGGTAGGGCTCTCCTAACCTGGGTAAGGCTGCATGTGTGCAGAGCTTGTGTGTGGTGTGCTGTAAGGGTTGGTGTTGTAGAACTGTGAAGCTGCATGTTACTTCCAACTTCCTCTATAGAGGATTACTTTCAGAAGTGTTTGACAAGAGGGCTGCATTACCTGTGGTTTCATCCCATAATTTCTAATGAGGCTCGTTCCTTGTTTAGCTGAAGGCTATTTGGAGGAAAATTCTATGCATTAGTCAATTGTACTAAAGTGAAATATTGTTTCCAAAAGAGCTGTCCTCTGAGATTCCCCACCCATCTTTTACTTTTGAGCGATGGTAGCAACATTCTGCCATCTTCCCTAGCAGTTTGTAGGGGGAAGGGAGGTTGATAGGAACAGATAAAACCACCAGGATAGTGGTCTTTTGTCCAGTGCAAGTGGAACAGAACAGGAACTTCTTCCTTCCCAGAACCATGTAGAAAGGTGAGGAATGGGCAAAACACCTAAAGCCTCTCCAGCCTGCCCTGCCTCAGTGGGCTTCGTATCTGGCATACTGCATAGCTACCAATCCCAAAATCCCTCCCAAACCAGTCCAAAGCATATTAGGAAGTATGAAGTGGCCTTCTCTGGTTCAGGATGCAAAAGGTACCTTTTTCATGAAGTGGTCAGCAACTAATGCTCATGGGCTTCAGTGTCTCTCTTCTTCAGGTGGACTGCTACTGTGGGAGGGTACAATGTCCAGGTTCTGTCCTTCAGGCAAGCAACATGCGCATGAGGTCACAATAGCTAGTCTCTTTCTTCAGGCAGGCAGCATCAACATGGGATGGGAGCACATTGGTTACTCTTTCTCTCATTGAAGCAGGCAGCACAGCAGTGTGCAAGGACAGTCTGCCTTTTTTATTGAGACAGGCACATGCGGGTACCATCTCTCTCTTAAAGAGGTGGTACATATAGTGGCCACCACTCACTCTCTCACAGAGGTGGGCAGCAGCTTGTGGGCAGAGAAGCAGGCAGCAATGTTGAGTGTGGAAAAGTTAGCTTGTCCCCTTTCTTCTTTCTTTTTACATAGAAAGAAAGGTTATTTCTTTCTATGCAAAATGCTGGGGAAATTTGAAAAAAAGATTTTACTTCCCCCCTATATCCTTAAGATTTTATAATTGAAGATGGTGTTTGTCTGTTTTGAAAGAAAATAAATATTTGCTGGTTTTGTGAGATTATTTTTCTTTTAAAATTGTAATCAATGTTTTAATATGCTTGGACTTTTTTTCTTTACTAGATCATAATTATTCTGAACTAATGTTTGTTTGTATGTTCTGGGATGAAGGGTTTGAGGGGGAGTGCATATATATCATTAAAATCCATTTGGATATATGGTGAGCTTTTGTGAGGTGGTGAATTCCTCATTTTTATTTCAACTCTCACGCATTGCACACATACATGTGCATATAACAGATTATCCACGCCACCCCTAACTCCCCCTTCTTTCTTTTTACAGAAAGAAAGAAGATTTCTTTCTATGCAAAATGCTGTGAAAATCAAAATCAAACAGATTTTAACAGTAAATAAAAACCTTACATGTATATATGGAAACCAATGAAAATAATGCTATTAATATGCGTTAAGTTTAGAGGATGAAAATTTAAGACCAAAAAATTAGGACCGACAAAAAGAAGTACTTTTTCCACATAATGCATAATTAACCTATGGCACCAGATGTGGTGACAGCCACCAACCTGGGTGGCTTTAAGTAGGTCTTAGATAAATTAATGGAGGAGTCTGAGGGCTATAGGCCACCTCCAAAGTAAGAGGCATGATGCCTCTAAATACCAGTTGCATGGGAGCAACAGCAGGAGAGTGAGCATGCCCTCAGTTCTTGGCCTGTGGGCTTCCCAGAGGCAAGTGGTGGGCTGCTGCTTCAAACAGTATGCTGGACTAGATAGGCCTTGGGCCTGGTCCAGCAGGGCTGTCATTATGTTCTAGAGATGGACAGATCAATCTATTTCTGCTGTCAGAACTATGCCCGCTTTCCTTTGATTTCCATTGTGCTCTCTTCTTTTACAAACTGTCAGTTTTTTTCTCTGAAAAAACCCCTGTATTTTAAAATGTAAAATTTTCGAACATTCATGTAGTTCCTACCCAAACAGCTGACATGATAATATGTCTCAAAGTATGCATTTATATACCTCTTTTTCGCAAATGTGCAAAGTGCATAGAATCTGTAGACATGCCTGTATTTTTCCACTCCACTTTGCTGAGGGGCAAGAGGGGTGGAATTCCATTATGAATTTCAGCAAGTGATGGATTCTGTTCCATCCCTAGTGGAAACAAGAGATGTGTGAGTTCCCTCAGGCTTGACTCTGAGGGGACCCGCAAGTAACAAGCAAATGTGGGAGTAACTGAACTAACTCTTCTAGATTTGCTTTTAATTCTAGATTTGCTTTTAACTGTCAATTTCCCATGAGCCCTTAATTTCCCATAAACCCCTAAATGTCATTAACTGGTGGCTATATTTATTGGGTTCTTGTGCTGACAGTGGTTGCGCCAACCTTTTAAATGTGCCCCTCTCTCTCTACCCCTTCTGCTGCACTGGCAGTTGCTCCATCAGCAGCAATGAAGCAAAGTGTCATTCTGAATCTCTCTCACTCCCCCCTTAATGTTCAGCATATGAGACATTGCTTAGAGGACTTGGGAGGATGGAGGAGGGGGACCTCCTTCATGCAAGGAGGCAGGCAATTCATGGAACTGCCTTCTGTTCATGGAAGCAGCTTGCAGCCATGGAGTGCCTCTGTGTGAACACATAGCAAGGACTGAATTGAATCAATTTCAAGATGGGGAGCTTAGGGATTTATCTGAACCACCAAATTGGCATCTGATGCCTCTGTGTGCAGCAGCAACCACAGCAGTGTGAGAAGTGCCACTTACCTCTTGGTTGGCTCAGTTTTACTTTTTGGAATGAATTGGGGGATTACATTGTGATGTGATGCTGCATCTTCCCCGTGGTGCATTCTGGGAAGTTAAATGGCAAAACAATGCTGCTCACACTGCTGCACTTGCCACTGCTCACAGAGGTGGCAAGCTCTAGTTTAAATAAACAAAAAGCCCACCACTTTGACTCCTCTGCTGCCCTAGGTAACTCCCCAGCTCCTTTTGAAATGCAATATAATTTTGTGGGATTCTCCCATGCAAGTTTCTACCCCACTCCTGATTCCCCCACATTGTGGGACATTCAGAAAATGTCGGGGGTTGTGAACTTCATCCACAGGTCTACATTGGATATACTCCAAGGTAAATAACTATGTGGATGGGTTTAGGAGGAGAGGAAGGGATACGCTCGCTTTTATCCTACTTGGATTGAAATTCAAGGCAGAGAAGAACTCAGAGTATGAATTTCACCAGCATCTCTAGTGGGAACAGAGCAAACCATTTACTTTTATAAAGAAAGATCCTGGGTGACACCAGGAGGTTATGCTAAAACAGTCCAGCAATGTGTGGAGGAACAGATAGAAATTGCCTTCATGCCATAGAAACAGAACGTCAGTAATTGAGGACTGAGCAATAGAAACAACAGAAAAATACAAACTAGCTGCAGTTAGGAGTACTGCTGCAGTTTAGTACACATTTAAGAAACAAGCAAACTTTTGCAAGATTTTTCATGTGTGGAACTGGTTGTCTGTATTCACCCAGTAAGGCTATTCATTCAAACACTGAAACCCAGGCTAGCCAAGCCCAGCCTGGGTTAGGCTGCTCATGTGCAGTGCTGAGATCGTGGCCGAGCCCGGAGCTGCCATGCCAATCCTACTTTTCACCCTGGTCTTTAGCCAGGCCTTTAGAGAGTGTGACCTTAGTCCCAGCAGCGGGGTCGTGTGTATGCTTGGGCTATACGCTACCCCAGGATACAATGATTTGGGCACCTAAAGAGACCAACTCCTGGGGGATTCCCCCAATGCACTGTGCTCATTGTGCGGTGCATTGTGAGATATCTAGAGGCTGGGACATATTGTCCCATGCTCCAGAGATCCATGCTGCTCCATGAAGTGCAGATTGTGTGGGAGCATGATCCGTGCATCCCACCAGCAAGGAAGTATTGTCTGGGTGGGAGGGGGGCGGGGGTAGTATGTTTGGCACAACCTTCCCCTCCCTCCGCCTGCCTGCCTGGCTGGTGCTCGTGTGCATAATGTCTTTCAATTTATCTGGAAGATAAACATCTCAAGTCCTGTCAATGGTAAAGAATTTCCTGTCCTCCCTGTTAACATAGCCCACTTTTTGGCACATTCTATTAAAGCAGAGGATTCTTTGGGAAGAGGAAATATTCAGGCTGTAGCAGACAAGACGTTCTCCATCTTACAGGACAACAGTCCTGTAAGACATATCTTTTAAAACTGCATTGGCTGAGTATAGTCAGTGATATTGTATAAATTATAGTCAGCAATATGGGACTGGTTTTTCTTCTTACTTTTCTTTTCTTGTGATGCTGGACACTTGCTTACCCAACAGACTTGTGATCAAATGCCAAGGGAGTCTGAAGGGACTAATTTAGCTGTTTACTTTGTCACACCAACTGAAGCAGTGGGGTAATTTTTAGACCAAAGGGCTGCTTGGACATTGGTTGCTGAGAGCTAATCATAAGAGCAGCTATCCACTTGAAAATGTCATAGCAAGCTACACTGGAGAAGCCGTCACTATAGTAACAGGTTTGTGGAACAAAGGATGAATGCATTTCAGAAGAAGAATGTTTAGCTTTTGGCCTTAAGCACCAGCAATTCAAAAACGATTGAGCTTTGTGACATATGCTGGCTTGATCCTTATAAAATTGGTGGCTACATAAAACGTCAAATCACCATGTTCCATTTACAGGATACATGGACTTGTCAATATGCTTTAGAATTCAAACTTGGCTTCATAGATATGATGGAAACAGAGGATTGGGTGCTACATGCATGACAGAGTACGCAGGTTAGATTTGAACAGAAAGTTGCTCTCTGGACCCTTTCACTGGCAGAGGATCAAGAGCTACTAGGAGACTGCACAGCCATCTTTCTGTTCCAGTAAAAAACACAATAAGGGAAACACCACAGCCATCAGCCAAAGAATGAGCAACTGCAGACATCTTCTTTTTCTCCTCTTCCCATTCAGAAAGAATCACCTAATGGCGCAGTGGGGAAATGCTTGACTAACAAGCAGAAGGTTGCTGGTTAGAATCCCCACTGGTACTATATCGGGCAGCAGCGATATAGAAAGATGCTGAAAGGCATCATCTCATACTTTGCGGGAGGATGCAACGGTAAACCCCTCTTGTATTCTACTAAAGAAAACCACAGGGCTCTGTGGGTGCCAGGAGTCAAAATCAACTTGACGGCACACTTTACCTTTACCTTTATTCAGAAAGAACCCTTCTCCAACTTCCAATTGCTGTGTGATTGCAGAAATGAGGGGAAGGACACTCTGGCCTTCATGTCGCTTGTAGACCATGGGCCACTGTGTAGGTGCATCACCTACTTTCCAACAAGAACACAGCAAGAGAAAATCAGCCTGGGCATACTTGCCTGCTTACAACTTTCTTCTGGCATTGACAAACTGATCACCTTTCTCTAACTTTCCCTCCACAACCTTAAATTTGTTTCTTAATTGAAATTATCATCTTGGGATGTCTCCATGCCCTAGCCTCATACTGGGGGTAGTTGCTTTCCCCCCCTCCCCAGCCTGTTTGAAGGGAAGAGGCAGTTAGCAGGGTTAGAGCCATAGGAGGTGGAAATGGGCAGGGTTTATAAAGCCATCCCCTGCCCTCCTTATTGCATGCGGTTTGTGTTTGGTTCCTCCTTCCCTGGGGACAAAATGGGTTTTGTACTGGTCATCCTTTGGTGGCCAAGTAGTTTGGTTTTTTTTGCTACCTCCCCTACCCTGTCCTCTTTAGTTGGTTTCAGGTCATAGCTGACAGGCCCTTTAGCCATAATTTAATTGTATCCGTCATCTTGCTTCACGTCTTCAATGGTGTGGGAGGAAAACTCTTCTTCTTCTTCTTCTTCTTCTTCTTCTTCTTCTTCTTCTTCTTCTTCTTCTTCTTCTTCTTCTTCTTCTTCTTCTTCTTCCTCTTCCGCTACTTTATTCTCTATCATAGGTTAGGATTAGTTTTGGTAGCCAGTGAGGTCATTCTCACAGAGGTATTCTTACCCTGGACTTCTGGGCTTAGATCAAGGGCCTCCCCACCCCCTGGCGACTCCCAAATCCTCTTTAGTCTATCCTGGGTGGTGTGGTTGCCACACCATGCTGCACCACTGGCCCGCACTGCACTGAGCAGCTGAGCATGACTGTGACCTGCGCTGGGTGGCTGAGCATGACCTCTGCTTTAGAGACGGGGGAGTGGGGAAAGAAATATGTGGGATGGGAATATGTTAGGTTGTGTGTTGCAATGTTTCTGCTAATGCATATTTGCATAAATATACCTGTTTTATATTCTTACATTCTTCTGAGTTCAGTTGCTGTTTGTGCCGTCAAGAACCCATGTGTTAAAAATACTGCATGTGTCACGGTGTGTGTGTGGTGGGGGGGGGGGAGATGATGCTTAACTTGCAGTGGGAGTCAGTGGTGGTGGTGGGCGGCTCCAAGGACCTTTAGGTCCAGGCTCACAAATTACCTAGGTGCACCTCTGCATTCTAATGACCAAAATTCCTGGGGCTAGGGAGGGCTGGGGGGAAGGCAGGAGCCTTCCTGCTTTCCCCCACACAATCTGTGCTGCCCCTGGGCTCCACAATGCGGTGCACCCACATGACCAGCATGCAAGCACTCCAGGTGCAGCGAGGGAGATGGATGAAATCTGTCCAAGTTCTCCAGGATCCCTCAATGCACTGCATGAGAAGCGCAGTGAATAGGGGGATTTCCCTGCTGCAGGGCACTCCTTCCACCAAGCTCTATGCTGGCAACCTGAGCTTCCACATGACTGAATGGTGAGGGAGGAGGGTGTGCATGCATCCTCCTTCCTCACATTTAGCCCGGGTAGAAAACCTGGGTTACCCAGCTGAGGAGTTCCAGGATTGGGACCAATCCCGGCCGTTCCCAAGACCAGCTTTAGCCTGGGTACTGCTGGTTGTGAGAATGACCTCAGTATTTTTCTTTCTTTGCTGCCACCATAACACTTCTTCTTAGTAGCTGGTTTTGGCTTCAGGCATAGTACAGAACCACTGTAGACAACACATTCTTAATAAGTAAATGGATTAACTATTATTTTTTAAAGCAAAATGATTGTTTCTTATCCTCCTTTGGTAGTAGAATATTAAGAACACCTTTACAGGGTATCCCAGATACCTTCCAGATATGTTGATTAGGCTGTGGCTTCTACTGAGAGGATTCAGTCACTCCCTCTTTAATTCCCCCTTTTAATTCCCCCTTTTATTCCCACTTCTTATCCTTTTCTTGATAACAGGAAAAAGGTAACTTCCTATACTGAGCTTTTATCAGTAGGAATCGGGTTCTCACCTCAAAAAGCCCTCAGCAACTATATCCCAGGGACTATCACTTCCTCACTTCAGCATTTCTCTGAGCTTCCCTCTTGGTAACCTCAATTAGTTCGTCCTTTTTGGGTTTTCCTTCCTTTGATTCATCTACCCAAACAGCTGACATGATAATGTGTTCCAAAGTATGCATTTATATACATTTTTTCCACAAATGTGCAAAGTGCATAGAATCTGTAGACATGCCTGTATTTTTCCACCCCACTTTGCTGAGGTGCAAGAGGGGTGGAATTCCATTATGAATTTCATTAAGTGATGGATTCTATTCCATCCCTAGTGGAAACCAGCGATGTGTGAGTACCCTCAGGCTTGATTCTAATGAGACCTGACAATAACAAGCAAGTGTGGGAGTGTGCTCTTCCTGTTCATGTGTGCTGTGTTCTTCCTGTTCATCCTCAGGCAACTGTAAACTTCTGATAACTCCCAACTCTCTCTCCCTCCCTCCTCAACTGCAATCTCACCCAGTTGAAGCTCCACTCCTAACAACACTCCTAGCAACAGTTACTAATTTCGACTTCCCCGTAACAATGTAGCAGTTGATCACCTATAACCTCAACTAAACAGATTCTCCACATATACAGCCTCTCATATTATTATTTTTTTAATGACGTAAGAGGAAGTATTATACAGGCACACATTGGTATAATACAATAACCATTCTAAAATGCTTTAAACAGTGCAACCTTTTACATGACAACCATTAATAATGCAGTTCATCACAGGCAGATATCCAGTTTTATGAGCTTCATAGCACACACAGTATATGTATTCAGTAATAATCTTCCAAATGAGTTTCTTTTGCACAATCTTTTGTCAATGATATGGCATGTAAATAGTGCTCTTGGCAAAGGCAAATTGTAGCTCCTCTAATTCAAACTCTGGTTCTGATTTTTGCTCCAGGGCCAGCCCTAGCCCCTCCCATAGCCTAAAGTGTTGCGCTGAATCACTGCCCCCTTGGTAAAGCATGCCACTTGCCAGTTCCCTCTCTACTCCAAGTGCTCTTCCCCCATCCCCAGCAGTGCAAAATGTGCAACAATTCCCCTCACCTCCTTGGCTTTCCCACTCCAGCTCTTACACACAATCATCTTCTGGGCTTTTCTCCCATCAAATCTTATTCCCCCACCTCCCCAGTGCATAATGCCCTTCTCTCAGATCTCTTTCCTCACCCCCTCCCCAGTTCTAGATGCAATAACCAAGCACTCTACACTTCCTTCTTCCACCTTCCCATCCAGCTTTTGAAAATGCCAGAGCTGGGGGGTTGGAGGAACAAGAGAGCATTGGTGGCTGACATAGTGCCACTGATAACAGGGAGGTTGTGGGCCAGCAGGGTGAGTGAGTCACCTGGTGTGTTCTCATTTTCCAACTTTTGGCTCTTATAAAGGCGAGCAACACTGAGGGTGCAGCCTCCGGTGCAGCCGCTGGTGTGGCTCACTGGTATGCAGCCGCTGGTGTGGCTTGCCTGTAGGTGTGCTTCCTGCAGGGAGCTGCCAAAGCTGGCCACCAAAGGGGGGCAGACTTTGGTGGAGGCCTTCGGTGGTTGGACTGAGGGCCAGGGCAGGACCTCCTGATAGTGATGTATTGTTGCCTTATTATTGGTTGTGTCTGGTACAGGTATGTGTCTTTGGTTGTCCAGAGATGGGGAGAGGGAAATGACTCTGGGATGGCCATTCCAGTGGTGGTGGGGCATCAATGAAGACATGATGTTGGTAGGTCAGCAGGCCATTACAGGGGACAGGAAATCAGAAACTTAATGGCTGATTCTCCTTCCAGCTGGCGTATCAGCTCTTTAATACTGGGGAGCAGTAACAATCTCTCATAGAACTTCACCTTGCTAATTTATAATGCCAGGTTGGTTCAAAACAAACTGGAGATCATCTGTGATTTGATTTTGGATGAAGGAGCTATGCATTACAGAGACCTGGTTGAAGGGTGGCTAGTGGTCCAGTCTAGTCTCAGCTTCTCCCAACAGGATACTCTGTGGTGGAGCAAGTGAGAGGATGTGGGCAAGAAGGTGGTGTGGTGTGGTCTATAAGGAAACTGTCTCATTTACCAGGATCCCTGTCGGGGAATTGGCCCATATCAAGTGTCTGTACCTAAGCCTAGGGACTAAGGATAGATTGGGACTACTGTTTGTGTACAGATCACCCCATTGTTCAACAAAGTCCGTAACTGAGCTGACAGATCTTGTTGCAAGGTTGGCATTGGTGTCACCCAGACTGGTGGTGGTGGGCAACAATGTTCACTATGGGACTGTGTTATCAGAAGCATCTCAGGAGTTCATAGTTACCATGGCGACTATGGTCCTAGCCCATGTGTTCTCTGGATAGATGCATGTTGCTGGTCTGAAGCAGCGAGGTAGACAACTAGAGCACAAATGGAGAAAGAATCTGTTGGAATCCAATAGGTTACAACTTAGAGCACATCCAAAGATCTATGCTCTGGCAATTCACACAGAAAAGAAGCAATTCTCTTCTACCCACATTGCATCTGCAAGTTCATGTCCAGTTGGCTTGTCTAGGATTGTGAGAGAGCTAATACGAGCCCTGTCCCCCTTGAATCCAAATGTGGAATATTCAGTTACCTGCTGTGATGCTTTTAATGATTTTCCCATGGACAAAATCTCTTGTATTTAGGTCGAACTGGATTCTACAATTAGGGCAGAATCTGTTATGGAGGTATCCAGCAACTCCTCTTATGTGGTCAGAGTGGATCACTTTCAGTTTGTGACTCCTGAAGATGTGGACAAGCTGCTTTGGACTGCATCCTGCCACCTGCTCTCTTGACCCTTGCCCAACTTGGCTCATTTTATCTAAAAATCAGATTGTCGGAGAAGATCTGATAAACATCATAAATGCTTCTCTGAGGGAGAGTAGGATGCCTCCTTGTTATCATTAGACCATACTTGAAAAGACTTTCATTGGACCCCTAAAAGTTAGGCAACTATAGGCCTATCTTGAATCTCCCATGGTTGGGCAAGGTGATTGAGAGGGTAGTCGCCTCTCAGCTCCAGATAGTCCTGGAGGAAACTGATTATCTAGATGCATTTCAAAGTGACTTGGAAGTGCTCCTGGATTCCAAATACTCTCTGGTTTCTCAGGTCGAGGCAGTGGTCAGGGATGCTTTTTATCAGCCTTGGCTGATGAAACCTATGCCCATTTCTGGAAGTAAATGACCTTAAAACAGTAGTACACAGTGATGCACCTAGGTAACTTTGGCACCCAGACTGCACCTGCTGCGAGACCCCCTGTCACCACGAGGCCCCCCACCACAGCCATGAGCCCCCCCCCCCGCGAGGTTCCTCCCACTGCTGTGAGGCTGAACCGCCAATTTTATCAATAATTCCAGCTGCCGGGGATGGGGGTTGAGCCGAACAGGCTTCCCCAGCCTCCTCCGTGGTGGCGGCAGCAGCAGCAGTCTTAGCAGGATCAGCTCCTGGGCCTGGCTATCCGGCCCAGTGGCCCTTGAGAACTTCCAGACACTCCAGTGCACCTGCGCAGTTATGATAGAGCATCGCGATGCTCTGTTCCAACTGCGCAGGCACGCTGGAGCGCCTCACTGTTCTCCAGGGCCACTAGGCCAGACAGTCAGGACAAGCAGCCATTCCCACTCCACCTGCTGCTGCCGCCATGGCAGGGAGGGGAAGCTGGGGAGGCCTGCTCATTTCACCCCCACCCCCGGTGGCTAGAATGATTGAAAAAAAATGGTGGTTCGGCCTCGTGGCGGGGCCGCAGCGGCGGGTGCAGGATGGCAGCAGTAGGCCTTCCCGGACCTTGGAGGCCATGGACTGGGGCCCCATGGTCTGGGGGTAAGAGTGCCTCTGGTAGTACATATGCAGGTAACCTCCAGGCTTGACAACTGCAATGTACTCCATGTGGGGCTACCTTTGTACGTTATTTGGAAATGACAATTCAGACACAATGAGGCTGCCAGATTGGTCTCTGGGACAACCCAAAGGGACCATATAACACCGATTCTGAAAGAATTGCACTGGCTGCTTATATGTTTCCAAGCAAAATACATAGTGCTGGTCATTACCTTTAAAACCTGCAACAGCTTAGGTCCAGGGTACTTAAGAGAGCATCTTGTTTGTCACGAACCCTGCCTCCTGTTAAGATCATCTGGGGAGGTCCAGTTATGATTGCCGCCAGCTTGTCTAAGTTGACTTAGGGCCAGGCATTCTTTGTAGCTGCCCCAGAGCTTTGGAATGTACTTTCGGTCAAAATGAGAGCTTCTTCATCTCTGTTTGCTTTTTAAAAGATCCTTCCCTACTTTCAATTAAAGTTAATTTTAAACTGTGCTTTATTCTGTGAAATTGTTTTGTTTCACTCTGAACTATTTTCAATTGTTTTATTCTGTGAAAGTGTTTTAATTGATTTTATTTTATTTATTTTAATTGTAAACCACCCTGAGCCAGCTCAGAAGGGCGGTATAAAAATCAAATCAAATCAAATAAATAAATAAATATTTCCATATTGCAACTTGAATTGTTTACACCACTAGAGATGTATATATAAGGCAATGAATGAATGAATAAAATAATAGACATTGCAAAATCACACCAGCCATTTCTCAATCATCATGCTGCTCCATTCGAAGTTGTGTTTCGTACTGTTTAATAATAATAACACCATCTTGGCTACATCAGTTTTGCACAAGAATGACACAGACACATTCTCTGACAACCATACATAGACATACCTTTTTTAAAAAAATAAAAAATTACAGTTATTGAATTCCCTTACATTCAGAATTGTGGTTGGGTTGTGATAAAAATCTGGCCACCAGCAACTAAATATTATTTCCAATATGAATGTTCCTTTTTGAATCTTGAGCTGTGTCTTAAAAGGAAACTATTACAGCTTTTAACAACATGCTGAAAATACAAATATCACTACTTTATATACTATGAAGAGCAATTAACTGACTAGTATTCTGGAATTATTACAACAGTTTCCTGCCTCCTGCTGCTTATGGTCAATCTTTTTTTTTTTTTAAGGACTATCTTTTCATATCAGTGTCTGTTGGTTAGTGTAAGGAAGGAAATTTATCAATTCACCTGCACCCCTTTTAGGGAAAAAATGCTTTTTAACTGTTTCAGCAAGTGGGTATATTGAATGTGCAGGCAGAAGCGGGGGAGTAAGGTAATATACCACTGTGCTCTTTTAGGTCAGGAGCTGAATGGTAGACAATTCTTGGCCATACTCTGTATGACACTGTATTGTACTAACCAACAGTTGTCTACCATTCTGCCTAATAAAACCTGCCTAATCATATCTTTCTGTACTTCTGTTTTGAGAGAGACTTTTTCAGTAAAGCTATTATTTATTTTTTTATTATTTGAGGTTAGCAGATGACTGTTAGAATCATTTCTAGAGCCATCACTCTAGCTCTATCTATCTATCTATCTATCTATCTATCTATCTATCTATCGATTGTACGTGTACACCACCCCAAACTTCTGTCTCTGGGTGGTTTACAGCAACATCAAACAAATTAGAACAGAAATTAGAACCTTAATACAATTTAAAACCACAAGTCTAGCTAAAAGGTTTGGGTAAATAAATGTGTCTTTAGGGACTTCTTAAAAGTTGTCAAAGATGGGGAAGCTCTTATTTCTGCACATTCCAGAATCTTGGGGTGGCAACAGAGAAGGCCTCTCCCTGTGTAGACACCAGACGAGCTGGTCGCAACTGCAGACGAACTTCTGCAGATGATCTCAGTGGGCGATGGGGCTCATAGTGAAAAATATGTTCTCTTAAATAGAATATTTTAATTAATTCTATTAATTAATTGATTTAACTATTGATTTTAAAAATCTTCTTCAGCTCATATGCCTTTCTTTCCTTTTCCTTTTCTTTTAATTCTTTCTTTGGTAGTTCTGGTCATATTTATGTGATACTGTTTGTAAAGTTCTTGGTACATGAGACTGTTTTCAGAATACAATAGCCATTTTCAACATTTTATATTGGCAGCCATTTTGTTATTACTTTCTGAGCCCACTTTTAGAGGGTTATCTCTTATCACACCATAGAATGTGGATTATGAGGGATAGTATTGCATGGATAATATGATTCACATTTCAACCAGGGCCTGTAAAGGGACCTGGAGAGGTTTTAAAAATTGCATTTCTGCTAGTGAAGAATTGCTGCTGTCACCAGGCTCCCATGTTACTTGAGCCAATGTACACTGAAACATTTGTCATTCTTTACATTTGTGTGGGTGCTGAAAAAATGTAGTCCCCATGAGGGAAAGTCTTTGGCCATTTGACCTCATGAAGCATGGCCGGGTAAATTGTCTATGTTCTTCAAGCCTCTTACGTATATTTATAGTAGTTTTTGCAGACTCAAGGATGGTGGCTTTTCTCTTTCCATACAAGTGTACGGAACAACAATACACACAGAAGCTGAACTCTGTAGCATTACAATAGACACCTGTAGCCAAACAATCAAATCAATATATGATTTCTCAAATATGTAGATCCTGCCCCTCCTGTCATACACTTTCTCCTCTCTGTCTCTCCTCTCCCTGCCCTCTTTTCCTTAGGATTTCTGTAGGTCACTGAGGCGTGTGATATTCAGAATTTCTTCAAAAAATACCAGAAAATTATTTAAATGTTTCTAGTGTAAAAGTACTGAATTCAGCTAATTTAAATAGCAGGGCAAGGGAGGGAGGAAGAGAGTGAGAGAAAGAGGTGGGGGGGGGAGAGACAGACAGATGGTGGTGTGAGACGGGCATGAGGTTAAGGAAGGCATCATGAGGCTATGTGCAATCCCCGAGAGGTGCATCAGAATCAAATCTGGCCCACCACCTGATTGAGTTTGACAACCCTGGTTTAGTTGGTCCACAAGTTAGCCCACTTGTGTCTCAAACATTTATGCATCTGCCATATTGAATTGGGGTGGACATCATCACAAACAACACCATTGAGGTGTCCCTATGGGTCCCTAAAGCTGTAGTAAATTTGGTTCAAATTGGTTAGGTGGTTCACAAGTTATCTCACTTGAACCTCAACTGTTTAAGCGTACACCACCTTGACCTGGGATGGATAACATTATCACAAACTGTGCTGTTGAGGTGTCCCTTGGTGTCTCTACAACTGTACCCAATTTTGTTCATATTGGTCCAGGAACTGCAGTTGATCACATGCACACACATGCGCACACACACTGCTGGGTGATCTCATAAGCTTACTGTCCTTAAGGAAAGTAGGCTAAAAATAGCGCTGAACTGAAATGATATTTGTATATTTTGTTTCCATAACCCCATCCCCCTCAAAGTTCCTTTTCACTTTATACTCAGAACCCCTATCAAAGTATTCAATCCTTTTTGTTAAGTTTGAACTTTGTAACTGTTCAGTGACATCACAATGGCATGCACCATCATGTAATGTTTATTTCCTGATGTGATGTCATGCATCATTATAGAACAGCTCTTGCCACAAGTATTTGGTTGTAGACATCTATGTTTCTTATGTATAGAAGTGACTGCTAAGTGTGGGAGCAGCACTATCGCCTCCAGTGGCAATAGCTCTCCTTCTATGCCCACAGCCCTAGCCCTTTCACATGTTGTCTGATGCTCTGTATCATGTTCTGTATTGTAGGATGTACTTGACACTAGGTTGGTAGATGCAGGTTACTTTCTACTTTAGCTTTCTGCATTAGTGTGAGTTGGTAACAGCAGGTAACAGGGAATGTATCTTTGAGTACACCTCTGAATAGTCTATGTTCTCAGAGGACATTCTCACAAGATGAACTGTTACCATGCGCTGTCAGTGAAGCAAAAGGGCTCGAAGTAGAGTGTCGTGAGAATTGCTGTGCTAAGCAGGCCTGCACAACATAAGGCCCGGGGCCTGGATTCGGCCCGCAGTGACTATTTTACTGGCCCCCAGGTACCCTGCAGCAACACAGGAGCGGGAAACTGCCTTATAGTGTCATCCTGTGCATGCTTTCTTAGAAATATGCTCCATTGGTGTGCCATGTAACTCCCGTGTTACTCCCCTACAAGTATACCTAGCATTGCAGCCTGAAAGCAGAAAGAATTTAGGGAGAGGATAGGATTTGGCATTTGTTTCGGGCTGGCATGCACTCCAGGGGCCCCACTGATTGAGCAGGGACAGGACCTATTTTCTGGCCACTACCCTTGGTTGAAACTATGGGTCCATTGACAGGGGGGATAGATTCACAAGTTTTAATTTTAATGTAATAATATGCTAAAAATTTACCTCGGCCCCTGCACGCCAAGTTGTAGATGGTTCCGGCCCACCAGGGCATTTGAGTTGTGCAACCCTGTGCTAAAGACACAAACTTGGATTAGTAAAGCATTGGTAGCTCATTTACCTATGGATTATTTCCTGCTACCTGGGCAACAAGGCACCTTTTAAAGTGGTAGCTGCCTTATATTTAGCAGGGGGAGAACAACTGACTTTCTTCAACCCGGCATAGCATTTATCTGAGTCTCCTCTGTGCTTTTTTTGAACCCTTTTGGGACAGGGAACCATTTTCTCATATCTTTGGCAATGAAAACCACTCTGAGAACATTTTTCATTGCAAAATGGTATATAATGTAATAATAATAATTAATAATAATTAATAATTATAATTTATTATTATTATTATTATTATTATTATTTTAAAAAAGCGGCTCAACTATGCTACAATCAGATTAGCTCTAGATTCTAGCAGCATACAGTCAATTACAAAAATGTATATGTAAATCAGTCACTGACATAGCCGAGAGAGAAGCTTAATTTCATTTAATTAAATGTTTCAGCTTCTGCCTTTGTCAGCAATACAGCTGGATTTCAAAACAAGACTGGGAGCTAAGGTGACAGTTCTAAGAATGCCGAGGAGGGAGAGAATTATCTGGAAGGTGACATCTGAGGATGTAAGTGCAAGGATTCTTGCACTTTTATAGTGGATGTCACATTCCTTAGAATTGTCTCCATCCACATTCTTAGAACTACCACCTTGACTCGCAGTGCCTAGTTTTAAATCCAAGTGTTTTGCTGACAACGGTGCAAACTGCCTGCTTCCTGTTTTGTGGTTTACAAACTTACAAAACAGGCAACAGGCAACTCCTGCCTTTCTGTCCTTTCAGATACATAAATGTGGATACAAACATGGAAAACAAAACAAACGAAGCAAAAACTACCACAACCTGTAGAGATGGACAGACAGACAGACAGACAGACATAAAGAGAGAATGCCAGTACACTGCTTTGAAGGTTCCCCCTTAAAAAAAACTCCATTCTGCTAAGTGAGTGCAAAGGTCAGAGCAAATAAAAAATTATCCAGAACCCATTGAACTGCTGGAGATTCCAGCATCCATTGGCCTTAATTTGTCTGGTCCTTGTTCACTTACTTGCTCTGTAAAACAGTTAATCTGGACTTGAATCCTTTTTCATCTTTCCTTTTCTCTGTTAGTAATCTTGTATATGTCTTGTTAGGTTAAATGCAGAAGGGAGAGTCTTCCAGAAAAATCCCAAGTAAGCCTAATTCTGTTTCTATGAAGAATGAATGACCGCTGGATGCCACTATTGAGTTTCATTTCTTTAAAGTGGACAGAGATTTTATGGCAGTACAAAATTTGTAGCCACAAACACATGCACATGCAGTAGTTATAAAACAGAAATAAATTATTTCTGCAGTTTTAGGGTTGAAGAAATAGACCTACAAACAACATTTTCTTCTCAATGTTTCACTAGATGTTATCCTATGTGACACTACATCATAATGACAGGTCTAACATGCCTCTCTTCCCCACATCCTTGGCTTGACAGCACAGAGCAGAAACTATGTGAAATAGGAAAGGCTGAATACTCACTCGCTTGATTATTGCGAAGCAGTTTATCTTTCATTGCAGGCTTTTTTGGCATGTGCAGTCACAGCGGCCTGGAAGCCTTTCTGAAGCAGATCTTTGCAGAAGCCTGTTACTTATTATGCTTATGCTGTGACACTGGATATGGCATCTTTGAATGGCAGAGAGACTGCGCTGAGATACTGTATTGCAAACAAAATATTAAAATTATATTGGCATTTAGAAGATAACTGCAAAAGCATTATCATTAAAAATCAGAGAATGTGAAAGGCTCTCTTGCACATGACCATTCTGACAAGTCTCTTAATGTCAATGATGCAGCGTTCCTGTGGGCTTCACTTGGGAGGGGACTTTCCTACTTCTAGCCTTAATTCCAGCATTTCTTGCTTCTCTAAAACCGGGAATCCATATAGTTTGGAATCCAATATTGCTTTCAGCTTCTGGGAAGATGACCAGTTCTTCTTGTCTTTCAGGGCACTGTCCTGTTCTGGGCTAAGCAAGAGCCTCCACCAGGGAAGGGATGCCAGGGTGCCATGGATAGTTCTAAGTGCAGGGAGTCAGCACCTCAGCTAGAGCCACGCAAGGCCACCAGTGTTAGATGGGGCAATACTAATAGAATGCTGCTCCAGCAGTTTCCCAACTCGTCTACTGCCATAGGAACATAGGAAGCTGCCTTATATTACATCAAACCATTGGTCCATCTAGTTCAGTATTGTCTATACTGACTGGCAGTGGCTATCAAAGGTTTCATGCAGGAACCTGGGGTGGTCAACAAATACAACAACAACTATTCTTCATCATCATCATCATCATCATCATCATCATCATCTGTGACCTGGTTATTATAAACCTGCAGAAATTAACATCTGCAAAGCAGAAGTTCTACCATTGAACGATGGCTAATTCCCATAAGCAAAATATCTGATATCAAATAGTGCTTACATGTAGTCACCCAAACAAATGCAAACCCGGGTGAACCCTTTTTAGCAAAGGGGACAATTCATGCTCACTAACACAAAACTGGCTCCCCAACCCCAGGCATATGAAATTGGTTCTGCCTCTTCCCTATGGAGGGTTCTGTTTGATTTCTTAGATCCTGTCTCCGGTAATGCAGGGCGGCTTCTGCTAAGACTGGTAAGATCTCAGGGGCACCCTATGAGTTGGAGGATGAATTCAACAGTGTCCCTGGATCACAGCAGAAGTGGTAGCTCAGGTTCCCGTGATTCTACAAATGTTATGGGGTGTGTGTGTGTCCCCAGTGGCCTGAAGTCATCTGGGGACTTGGTCCTGGGTTCTTCCCACCCTGTCTCATCCTCTGAACTATTTTCCTCATCCCCCAGTTAGGGGGAAGGGGGTATTTTTCATTTATTTCTTTTTTAAAAATAAAAAATCCGTCAACCCCCTCCCGGACCGTGCCGGACTGCTGGGGGTGGGAGGTGTGGTTCGATGGGGGCCGGACCAAACTTGGCAGGTCATGTTCGAGTCCAGTCCAGACTCAAACCAAACTGGACCAGCTGGTTCCATGCACACCCCTACTTTCAGCATCTTCCTATATCGCTGCTGCCCAATATAGGTGTTTCCCATAGTGTGAGAAAGATACCAGCAGGGATTCGAACCAGCAACTTCTTGCTCCCTAGGCAAGTTACTTCCCCGCTGCTCCTATTTACAGTAAGTTCAGTAGGGCTCTCCCCCAAGTAATTCTTCACAGGAATGCAGCCTAAAGCCCTGCAATTTCATGTCAAACCTTGAGACAGACAACCCTAGTTGAGCAGACTTCTGGCAATGCTGGAACCCTTGCACTACCTCCTATGAACTGCTACCTCAACCCAGTGATATTTGTGTAGATACACATGCATGCATACATCTGTATGCAGGAACATTTTGAACCCATCGTTTCAATGGCAAGCTTGCCATTCATGCCAATTTACAGAAGCAGCTCCGTTTAGTTGTCTAGTTTTGACTGCCCTTTCTAATCCGAAAAGGTGTTTAGCATGTTAACCTTGTTGAAACTTCAGGGATTTATTCTTTTACATAATAAGGAAAATGATTTGACAGCTGCACTAAGAACAGAAGCAGGAGAAATTAAAGGGCTAAAAGTTACAGTGGGAGTGTTTTCAGTGTGACACATGGGCTGGGTTCAGACATAACATGAAACTGGAGGTTGGCAAACTCACGGTTTCAATTTTAAAGTGTAAATTGTATTGCAGACATTTGTCCAACTGTGGTTTGGCAACCTCCAGTTCCAGGAGAGGGGACCCCCTTCCTGCTGCCTGGCCACCATGGCCTAACCCAGCAACCTCCACAGCCAGACTGTGGGCAAAGTGTCAGCACATCAGCAGAGCAATCAAAATTGGCCGTAATCTTGAAGGGGGCATGCCGAGCGCTATTGAGACTTTTTGGAGCAGTCCTCACATACTAGGCATGGAAGTGACATTTACATCCTTTCAAATGCCATGCCATGCCAATGCTTCTTCTGACAGTGACAGTGATGACTGACTTCTGACAGTGATGACACCCCCCGCCCCACCCCCCAAAGAGCCTTGGACCCAAATAGTCTCACACAAGCACAATTCGGGGGGGGGGCTATTTTACTCAGGGAAGGGAAGGGAAATGATTACTTCCTAGGAGGGGATGTGTAGATGAGGGAGGGCAAATGATCCTGGTGGGTTCTGTCCCACTGTGACCTAGGATGTTCTTGCAAGGGATCACCCTGGCAAAGCAGTCCATGCAGACCAAACTGAACTCCAGCTCCACTGGCAGTTTGCTGCTGATGGACTTGCCCTCTTATGAGAGGGCCAATCTACTGGGGAGAACCCCAGGGTGTGAGTTCTCAGTCTCCCTTTGCACTGCATGCTCACGGGTTGAGCTAATCCACCAAAGGGAACCTCATTTGTGTGGGTCCCCCAATTCTCCATGATAAAAGAAAACAGAATCTCTGCACACACCTAAAGGGGATTTTGACGCTACATGTGCCATAGCCTGGTTCATTCATGGATGGGAGAAACAATGGGTTCTGTGACAGACTTTTAAACCCATTCAAAATTCCAATTCCTGGGTTCAGTCTGGCGTTGAACCATATTCAGATCTGCTGTTGTAGGGAATTGCGTTAGAGGGGAGCCCTGATTTCCCGCTACTACAGGAGTGCAGGGTCACTGTCTTGGGGCACAAGCAAGGGTTTACAGGTCCACATGGGTGGACGGGCTGGCGGGAGGCACACTTTGACAGCTATTTGGCGGCAGTCGCCAAGACAAGTAGAGCAGTTGCTGAGGTATTCATCCCCATGGCTTTCCTCCATAAAGTAACCTGGCTCAGTATAGAGCCCCCATGGCCTGACACTCTCCTGAGAGCACGGACCATGGGAGAAGGGGTTCTGTTATCATTGTGCATTATTAGTGATTGGTGATTAGTGATTAGTGAATCACTATTATTATTAGTGATTAGTGAATCAAAGCCCCTGACTTATTCCCCACAGATGGTTCTTCTCATGAATTGTGAGGGGGTGTCCCCATAGCTTTGCACTCTTTTGAGCAAGCATGGTCTACCCTGGGTCAGTGTACTATGTCTTCACAGTAGTGGGCACTCTGGTTACCAGTCCTGCTTATGTGTAAGCCTAGGGAGCAAACCCCCCCCAAGGGGAAGGAGTTGGCCTCCCCTCCCCCAACCCTTCTGAAAGAAAAATATAACTTAGCAGCTCCAGAATAACTGCTTGGGGCTGCCTTTTTAACCTGACCCTGGGCACACGCACACCCAACCATTTGCTACCCTCCCGGCTCTGTGATGGGTGCCCTGCTCAGGTTGCCACCTGCAGTCTCTGTGCTTGTGGAGATATATCGTTGCCACTTCATTCTCGAGGAGCAAAGCACATAATGTCCATCCTGTCAGATGTCCCCACCCCCCAGCTCTGTGATGGGGTGTCCTGCTTATGTTGCTTGTTGGTGGTGGGCTGTCCCTCTCATGAGAAAGCCATTCTACTATGGAGAACCATGGGGTGTTAGCCCTAGGTCTCCCTTCAGACTACACGCTCACGAGGAGCTAATCCCTCAAAAGAGGGCCCTGCTTGTGTCAGGACCCCAATTCCCCATGGCAAAATGTAGAGCTTTAGTGCTGCAATCCCCACCACCACCACCTTCGCAGTGAAGCCTAACATGCACCCAAAGGGGATTTTGATGCTCCATGTGTCAGAGCCTGGCCGTGTACATGGACGAGGAGATAACTGGGTGATGGACAAATCTTTACACTCTTTCCCGTGTTTGGTCTGGTGTTGTGCCATATGCAGATCTGCTTGCATGGGGATTTGTGGAAAAGGGGCGCCCCAATTTCCAGCGACCCTTGGAGAACAGTGTTGCTGTTTCAGGGCACAAGCAAGGATGTACATGTTCACATGGGCAGATGGGCTGGCAGGGGGCATGCTTTGAAAGTTAATTTGTGGCAGTTGCCAAGACAGAGAGAGCAGTCCCCAGGGTACCTGTCCCCCTCAGCTTTCCTGTATTGAGCAAACTGGCGCTCTCGCTCTCTCGCGTGCTCTTTCTCTCTCCACCTCTGTCTCTTTATTTGATTTATATACCACCCTTCCAAAAATGGCTCAGGGTGGTTTATTTAGAGCTCCAATGGCCTGTCACTCTTGTGAGAGAGTGGTCCATGGGAGAATGGGATATTTTGCTGTCAGGTATCATTACAGAATTTGCTCAGCAATTCTCTCCTCTCCCCTCTGATGGTCCTTCTCATGAATTGTGAGGGGGTGTCCCCATGGCCTGGCACTCCTCAAGGGCGTAGCAAGGTTGGAATGGGCCCAGAGACAAGATTTTAAAATGGGCCCCTCACTGATATACCCCTCGCTGATATACCCACCTCATGCAACTATAGTGTATGTCATAGGGAACATAGGAAACTGCCATATACTGAGTCAGACCATTGGTCTATCTAGCTCAGTATTGTCTTCACAGACTGGCAGCGGCTTCTCCAAGGTTGCAGGCAGGAATCTCTCTCAGCCCTATCTTGGAGAAGCCAGAGAGGGAACTTGAAACCTTCTGCTCTTCCCAGAGCGGCTCCATCCCCTCAGGGGAATATCTTGCAGTGCTCACACATCAAGTCTCCCATTCATATGCAACCAGGGCAGACCCTGCTTAGCTATGGGGACAAGTCATGCTTGCTACCACAAGACCAGCTCTCCTCTCTATATACTCTATATACTCTAGTATATATACAATGTATAGTGTGTCTATATGCTACAGAAAGAAAGGCCACCATTTTGATTTCAAATAGGACAGCATAATGTCATATATGGAGTTACCCCAATTTTTCAGATTTTAAAGACAACCAATTATTCCATGTGCAATTTAAAAATGAGTTTCTTGTGAACTGATTTGAAAAGCCTTATTCTGAAGCAAGTGTACACAGTACAAACATAGACTTTTGGTGGGGGAGCATGCTACAAGCACAAAGCAAAATAAAATAAAATAGTAATGTTTAAAAGGGGAAACATGTTAAGAGAACCATTTTCTCATATTTTGCTATTTAAGCCATTGTGAGAACTCTGTTGCTAAAAAAGCAGCATATAAATATTTTTAATAAGGGCGGGTGGAGAGAGAGCAACACACACAGAGACCAGGTTAGAGCTATAAGCAGTGTAACTTCATGAATAAAAAGGAACAAAAAAACCAAACAAACAGCAATTTTGTTAGAGCATCCCCCCCCCATTCTTTTCAAAGCTTTTAATACTTTTGCACTAACTATTTTCCTCACAACAAGGTATACTGTTCGGACGGAGAGGGTTTTTCTTACAAGTTTACAAGTTTGCACTAGAATAGTTTTGGCATACTTCGAATATGTTGTGTTTTATTAAACAAACTTAAGAATTCTCTCTCTCTCTCTCTCTCTCACACACACACACACAAACACACACACACAGAGAGAGGATGGGACTTCTCTTACATGTACAACACACATACGGTTCATGGGGGTGCGGGGGGAGAGCAAGCAACATGGTAGCTTGACCAAGGGGAACAAATCCCACACAAATCAACCAACCAACCAACCAACCAACCAACCAACCAAACAAACAGCAAAGGGTTGATTTTTACAAAATGTCTTCTTACTTTCGTTCTTGGAGTGAGACCAACAAGCCAGGGATGCTTCCTGGGCTCTGCAGTTCCATACAAGTTCCAAGTGGGGGAGGAGCACAAGATGCCAGGAGAACCAATAGGGCTGGGAGAAAAGTTAAAGTTAACCCTTTCTTTACTCTCTGCTACTGCCAAAGTGCTGATCTCCAAGAGACTCAATATTAATTAATAGGGGGGTGCAAAATGGGCGAGTAGGGAGTCATGAGACATGCCTCTTGGGGGCCCTTGAGGCAGTGGGGACCCTCAGACAACTGTCTCCCCTTGTCTAATGCGAGTGACGCCCTTGACTGTCGAGAGTGAGTAGTCTGCTCTGAGTCAGCATCCATCATTATCACCTATGAGGAAACCCCCTTCTCTGTGT
Organism: Hemicordylus capensis; assembly: GCF_027244095.1. Taxonomy (NCBI): domain Eukaryota; kingdom Metazoa; phylum Chordata; class Lepidosauria; order Squamata; family Cordylidae; genus Hemicordylus; species Hemicordylus capensis. Next base: position 217,399,797 of record NC_069659.1, read on the forward strand.
TGGCAATGCTGATCCTGTTTTCTGGCCCTTCTTATGAGTAAGCCTAGGGACTGCAAACCCTCAAAGGGGAAGGGGCTGGGCCACCCTTCCCCAACATTCCTGTGAAAAAAAATGAACTTGGTTATTCAAAAATCCCTCATTGGGGATGCCTTTTAAACTTGGCCCTGGGCACGCACACACACACAAACACACACACACACACACAGCCATTTGTTCCACACCCGGCGCTGTGATGGGGTGCCCTGTTTATTTTGCCAACTGGAGTGTTTGTGCTTGTGAACATACATCATTGTTGCTTCCTTCTCGGAGAGCAAAGCACTCTGTGCCCATCCAGTCATCCCATCTGCTTTCTTTCCTTCCTGCTTGCAAGGTGCAGGGAGAGAGGGACAGAGTGGGAAAACGTAACTGTGTGACTGTGCCACTTGATAGGCTGATAAGCCAGGGATGCAACGTGGTGGCATTCCTGTTGCCGGGAAACTCCATAGCTATGAGGGTGACAGGAGGGGTGGGGCTGCTGCTCAGAGAGGTAGCCAGTGAGAAGCACCACAGGCATGGAGCGGGTGCAATTCTGGGCATGTCTGTGTTTTCACCTCTGTGATTGTGGTTTGAAAATTGGCATGGAATCGCAGTTATGGCGGCATCCGGGTTAGGTCATAACGCTTCAGTGGCTAAACTAGAGGTCTTGACAGTGAACCTTTGTACAAACCAAAGGTTCAAACTGGAGTTTGGAAAGGCAAACCTCAGGTCTCTTTTGGCCCCAAATTGTGTTTTCCCGAATTCAGACGTACTGGAGTTCCAAGCTCTGCCCCATTTTGTGTTACGTCGAACCCGGCCATGGAGAAAACAAAGTATCTTTGTTTTTATTTTTTGGTGTTTGTTGTTGGGTGGGTTTTTTTGGTGGCCTTCTTTCTAGGCTCAGTTATAGCAACAGGAAAAATATTCGCTTAAGTTAAATTTATTAATAATTCAGCCATGTTCAAAGCCGAGTTTAAATTAGTTGGGTTGATTGTACCTCATTTTAGCAGTTAAACAAATATATACCATAAAACTGTGTGTTCAGTATCTCCCTCTTCCAGAAGGATCAACCTTAATGAGGTTAAATTCCCTGTAGTATTTCATCCACCACCCCTTTGCAATATTATCTAAAAGTGCCCTTTTTATTAATAAGGATACTGAGATATTGACAGTTGCAAATGGACTCCATGTTAACTGAAAGAACTATGCACTTATTGTACTAGGGGTGAAAGAGACCCCACAAATTGTTGTTACTGTAAGCATGCTTCATGTCTGCAGATGCTTAGACCAGAAACCTATTCCTTCCATGTCTTAAGGAGTATAGAGGCTGAACACACAATATTTTTCTTAGTTTTCTAATGGGATAAGTGATTACCCTTCCAAACATTACACACTTTTGAGGGGATTGACAGTACCCCAAGGATTAAGCAACCCCTTTACAAATCTGAATTGTATTAATATGGAAGGAGCCCCTGGTACGACGGAGACAGCAGCGGGGGCTCATTCCACCTCCCTGCCTGCCTCCCATATGACAGTGTGGGCCAGTCTGCAGCCCGTTGCAGGCCTTTGTGCACATGTGTGCAGAAAGGCCCACGTAGTCATTTGAGAGGCTGGTGGGGAGGTGGAAGGAATCCTTTCCAGCCTCCCCACAACCACTACAGTGGCCCCTATCCCACCACACAGCAGTGCTTCTTTCAAGGTAAAGGACGCCCCCGCACCCCACAGCCCTTTACTTGAAAAGAGGAATCCGTGCTGGATTCCCCTTTACAAGTATGGCCGTTGAGCTGGCTTGCTGGCCAGATCAGGCCCGGGTTTGTGTGAACCAAACCAAGCCACCTGGGGGCAGTTCGTATCCGGTCCATATTCAAGCCAAAACAGGCTAGCCAGTTCCGTTCACATCCCTAGTGGATTGTCTTCACTTGCAACTATTGTGTTTGAAAGAAGCTCTGCCTCTAGTGTTTGATGAACATGTACCTCATCTGTTGAGAACAATGGCCATCAAGTGATGAGCATGCATGTGTGAATGACCCTTAGACTTCTTTATATGTTTAAGCATTTGATTGCATATTCATGAAGAATTTTCTTTCAAAAGACACTCACACTTGTTCAGCAGCACTATGTTATGGTTTTTAAATCAAGCTCTATTTCAGAGTGGAACTCCTCTTCCACCAGCAAACAGGTGGGATTCCCAGTGACTGTTATCTGCTGCAAAGTGGAAAGGGGAGAAAAGTGGCAGGTGGGAAAAGGGGGTATTTAGCTCTTCCTTTGCTCTCTTCAGCCACATTTCTCCACAACGTGGCACACACACATCTGAGAACCCCATCCAGTGGGAAGCATCCGTATGTTGGATGGACTGGAGGAGAGAAACAGTGAACAGAATATGTATCCTTTCCTGACTACTAGTCCTCCCCAGCACATTGCCTCTCAGCCTGCTGTTTTTCAATGGAGAAGCAGCTGTCAGAGGCCCCAGACCGGTGTTTGCCATTGGCAGTGTTTTTCCACCCTTGAAGTAACATGTTAGTCCTGCTGATTCAGTGATGAAAGACTGCTATCCTTCGATACTGGGTTGTGCTCTTGCATTGCTCCGTGAATCCCACAGGATCAGCTTTGCAGTGGGTTTCACAACCTGAATCATGCTGCAGTTTGATTTGCAGGCACAGGAGGCAAATCAGTCTCCACAGATTCACTTGGAAGTTCAGCTTTGATTAACTCCACCCCCGGAGGACAACCTCTCCAAATATGATTTCTCTCCACTAAGTTTGCCAGTTTAGTCCCCAGATGTTTACTGACAAAATGGTTGTTTTCTTTTTTGGTTCTTTTCTTCGTCTTCTTTTGGTCTGCTTTGCTTTATGACTGCCACTCAGTTTTTATCTTGACTTTTTGAATACTGAAATGTTTTCACAGACATCTTCCTTCCACGGACAAATTGGAAGGCAGCAAGTATAATGTTCAAATGGGGCACATTAATTTCTGTGATTAAATTAATTGCTTGTCCCTATGCTTTTTTCATTCTTTTCCCATGTTTCTTTCATTTTTTTGAAGCTTGACAGTTGTGGTTAATCTGAAATAATGATGATAATTAGCATTTGTATAGTGCTATTTCAGAGCACTTCATGGCATGGAGGGAAAAACTGGCCCTATTCTACCGCCAGCAGAGTGTCCCTCAAGTAGTTAGTTGGGGACAGGGAACTATCTTATTCCTTTTTTTGTGTAAACCACTTTGAGACAGGCTATCAAACTCCTGGCCTGTGCTGATCAGTAATCCAACCCCTGACAAGCTGCTGCTTCTGCTGTTTTCCCTCTTCAGCACATTTCCCCCTCCCTGCTGCCTCACTGCACTTCCAGTCTGCCTGTCTCTGCTTGGGGATCTACTACTGCTTTGAAGTGCGGTGAGGCAGTGGGAGGAAAAGCACCAGTGGCAGGGAGCAGAAACACAATTGTCAGAACCACTCAGCCATCTGGCTGATGAGTTTCTCCCACCCCCTGCTCAATGCTGTGCTCTGAAGCTTCCTGTAGCTTCAGAGCAGGTTCTGGCTTCCACCACCACATTTCCTCCCCACAACTTGCTGGATTCTGAAGCATCAGTAGACCTCCAAGCAGAGGCCAACAGACTGGGCACTTGGGCCTCTGCAAGAGCAAGGAACAGGGGAGGGAGGAAAAGGGTCCATGGTTCCATGGCTCCTTCAACTCAGGAGTCTGGAGGAGGCCAGACTCCTGAGTTGAAAGTGAAGCGGCTGGCGGGGATGTCTTCCTATTTTCTTGAAGATGATGATGTTTTGGAATTAGTGATCTCATTATTAAGTGTAAAAAATATGTTGAGAACAATAAGAACATAAGAACAGCTCTGATGGATCAGGCCCAAGGCCCATCTAGACCAGCATCCTGTTTCACACAGTGGCCCACCAGATGCTGCTGGCTGCCTACAGGCAGCTAAAAATTATTTCATTTATATTTATATTATCCAAAGTCCCTTCCAACTCTAAAATTATGTGATTCTATGATTCCTACCACCAAGCTTGGAGTATATTGATCACATAGTGAACACAAGATTTTTTAAAAAGATGAGCAGAGCCCCCAGGATGTTAGGTTGCTTTTCTATTTCAACAGCTTCCAAATCCGTTCCAGAAGCTATCCTGCCTCCATTGGACTCTCGATTCCCCATCTGGATTCTAGCTGAGACAGACACCCACTGTCATCCATAGTGATTTTGTGCTTTACTTTTCAACCCACAGATACTGTATATAATACATTTAACCATTTATTAAAAATAATGGCTTGCATATTGCTCAGTGCCCTGCCAATGGAAGAGGCGGGGTGCATGCACTAGTTTCAGGTGATTCCAAACCCCGCCCTTGCTCCTTCCAAGCTCACAGAGCCTCTGGTGTCACCACTGTAGCAATGCTGCTCCCATTCAGGATAACTGGGGCAGCGTTACACTAGTGGTTACAATTCTTAGGAGCCACAGAGGCTCTGTGAGCTTGGTAGCAGTGAGGAGGACCCGATTTGGAATCACACATAGCCAGACCGCAGGCCCAGCTCTTCCATGGGCGGTACAGTATGTAAGCCGACAAAAATAAACCTATGTCCATCTGAGTGCCCCCTTATCTCCCAAATTTCAAAATATTTCATGTTCAGTTTTTTAAATGACATGTCATGTATCCTCCACGCTGCCTTCCAAACTTATCAGAGCAGTTACCCCAAACTCTTCTTTTGAGGCAAGTGCGGGCGGGGGTGCCATGTTTGCTTTAATATTGTATAGCAGTGCAATTTGTATTTTCTTTTTTCTTTTCTTTTCTTTTTTAGGTTTTTCAGGTTTATTTTCGGCATTTTAAATTTTTATTGGTTTTTACAATATCTTAACAATCCATTTTATTAAGTAAATATTGACTTCCCGCTTACCAGTCTGCGTGGTTCATGTTAGCAATACATATAAACCATTGCTATAGTAATTAAAAACATATATACACATTGCAACTTGATTTTACCCTACCCAACCTGCTGCTATTACTAAATTTCAAACCCTGCCGAAAGGTCCATGTTAGAAAAATAGTTCTTTAAGTAAAGTAAGAATGGTTCCCAATCTTCTTTGAAACATTCAAAGTTTTCAACCCTTATAAGTGCTGAAAGTTTTGCCATCTTAGCATATTCCAAAAAAATTATCAACCAGTCTTCTTTTGAGGGCATTTTATTGTCTTTCCATTTCTGCGCATATACTGTTCTAGCCACCGTGGTTGCATACATTAAAAATGTTAAGTTTCTTCTGGAGAACTCTCCTTGAGTTATTCCCAGCAGGAAGGATTCTGGCCTCTTAGGAAATGTTATTTTAAAAAACTTTATTCAGCTCATTATACTATATATCATATCCCAAAAGGCCTTAGCCTTCCCGCATGACCACCACATATGGAAAAGGGTTCCTTCACATTGTCCACATTTCTAACATTTGTTTGAAACATTTTTATACATTAATGCTATATTTTTTGGTGTCAAATACAACCTGTACATCATCTTATAATATTTTTTATTATTTTTAATTATTTAATTATTTTATTTTAATTATTTAATTATTATTATTTTTAATTATTTAATTATTTTTATTATTTTATTCATGCAGTGAACTTTAAATCAGTTTAAAAATAATTTTTCCCAAGCGAGAGCCAGCGTGGTGTAGTGGCTAGAGTGCTGGACTAGGACCGGGGCGACCCGAATTCAAATCCCCATTCAGCCATGTAACTAGCTGGGTGACTCTGGGCCAGTCACTTCTCTCTCAGCCTAACCTACTTCACAGGGTTGTTGTGAGGAGAAACCTAAGTATGTAGTACACCGCTCTGGTCTCTTTGGAGGAAGAGTGGGATATAAATGTAAATAATAATAATATATTATGACCCACTTCTTGAGCCCATTTTATCATAGACGTTTTAACCACTTCATCTCTTGTCTCCTCCAAAAGCAACAACTTATACATCTTAGAGACTAATTTTTCATCATTTTCACACTTCTTCTCGAATCTCGACATTTGATCCTCAAATCCAACTTTAAGATCCTTCTTATAAATTTCATTTAGCTGATGATCCTGAAACCAGTTACTAACCAAATTTTGTGCTTCGATTAGGTTTTTTGATTTACAGCCCTTCTCTTGAAAACATCGCAAATCTCTATAGGTACCCCATTCAGATTTACGTCTCTTTACGTGCCAAAGCTTCAATCGGGGATACCCATAATGGAGTTTTAGATTCCAGCCAGTTTCTGTATTTTACCCACACTCCCATCAAACTCCTTCTTACATAGTGATTAAGAAAATCTTTATGCACTTTGCTTTTATCGTACCACAGATATGAATGCCATCCAAACCTTCTATCAAATCCTTCCAGATCAAGTATTCTGAGATTTCTTAATGTTATCCATTCCTTTAACCACGTCAAACAAACAGCATCAAAATACAACCTTAAATCTGGGAGGGTAAGACTGCCTCTTTCTTTAGCATCTGTTAAATTTTTAAATTTAATTCTTGGTCTTTTCCCTTGCCAAACAAATTTAGTTATGTCCTTTTGCCATTGCTTGAAACAGGTAAACATATTAATTATAGGAATAGTCTGAAAAAGAAACAACATTTTAGGTAAAACATTCATCTTCACAACTGAAATTCTTCCCATTAAAGATAAGTTCATTCTAGTCCATCTTTGCAAATCAATTTTTACTGTATTCCATATTTTGATATAATTATTTGAAAACAACAAAGAATTTTGTTTGTCAGCCAGACGCCCAAATATTTAATTTTCTTCTCCACTTTCAATTCACTTATTTCATATAATCTATCATTGGATTTCTGGTCCATATTTTTTGTCAACACCTTCGTTTTACTCTTATTTATATAAAACCCAGCCAATTGGCCAAATTATTCTATTTTTTCCAAGAGCCTTCCGATCTTCTCTAATGGATTTTCTAGAAAAAATACCACATCATCTGCAAAGGCTCTAAGTTTATACTCCTGTTTTCCCTACTTTCGGGCCTTGTATTTGTTCATCTTCTCTGATATTTCTACAGAGCACTTCCAGAACTAATATAAAAAGTAATGAGGAAAGTGGACAACCTTGTCTAGTTCCTTTTTGTATTTTACAATTATTTGATAGTTCCCCATTTATAATAATTTTAGCATATTGCTTTGAATATATTGTCTTAATGGCCCTAATAAAATTATTACCATCTCCCATTGCATCCAGTAGCCTCCACATAAACTGCCAGGAGACATTCTCTGCATCCAGAAAGATCATAGCTATCTGTTTATCATTGCGTTTTTCATAATACTCCAATACATTCAGGACTGTTCTCACATTTTCTCTTAATTGCTTTTTTAGCAAAAAGCCTGCTTGATCTTCATGAATAAAAGCTCTTAGTACAACCTTCATTCTCCTTGCCAAAATGGCAGCAAAAAGTTTATAATCATTATTTAACCGTGAGATTGGCCTGTAATTCTTGACTTGCATTGAATCGAATCTTGATCTGGTTTTGGAATTACTGCAATGTTGGCATACTTCCAAGACTCCGGCATCTTTCCTCTTTGCAAAATATCATTCATCGTCCATTGCAAAGCCTGTAATAATTGATATTTAAAAGATTTGTAGTACGAAGCTGGTAAGCCATCGGGCCCTGACGCCTTATTGGCTTTGCTTTGGTTTATTATTTCCGTTATTTCCATCATTGATATCAGTGCATTGAAAATTTCTATATAATCCTTGGAAAGCTGTGGAATATTTTGTGTCTTCAGAAATTTATCAATTTTTATATCTTCTACTTTGTTTCCCTTATATAATTCAGAGTAATATCTGAAGAATTCCCTTTTTATTTTCCTTTCATCATAAGAAAGCCCTTTTTTTTTGTTGATATCATGGATATGTGCTTATTCTTTTTCTCACTTCTAATTTTCCAAGCCAATAACTTGCCTGGTTTGTTTGCAAATTCAAATGACTTTTGCTTCGCATATTTTAAATTCCATTCAATTTCGTTTAATAGCAACATAGAGAGCTGTTGCTGAAGCATTTGTATTTTCAAGCAGTACACACACACACACACACACACACACACACACACACACACACACACACTGTAATTGGCAGCTCACGCACAAATCCTCTTTGTGGCTGTGAAAATGGATCCTACAGCTAGCAAGGGGAATTAATTAGCCCAAATAACTCTCATGTAAAGTTTCAGAACATTTCAGGGGGGTCAACTTTCCTTTTGGTCCACCTGGGAAAAGAGCAAAGTTCATGAACTGGTAACACCAAATGTACAGCATAACGAAGCAAGGCACAATCTTGTTTGAAATATTTCAAAGCAGGCAGATTCAAATATCTCTAATTGAACTGAACGGGTGTGTGTGTGTCAAAATGTTCTTTGCAGATAGACTAGCATGGTTCACATTTTGCCCTGTTTCTGAGCCATGCTTGAGCACTACAGCAGGGCTCTGAAACAGGGCAAAATGTGAACTTTGCTAGTCTATCTGCAAATAACATTTTTATTTTTCTGTTCAGTTCTATTACAGATATTTTTAATCTGCTTGCTTTGAAATGTTGGTTGCTTGTGGTGTTTAAAATGAAAAACAAGTGACTAGGGAAAGGAAACTTCCCCCCTCAAGAGCTTCCATTAAAAGCAGCAATGGGACCAGAAGATTTTTTTAGGAGGGAACAGAAGGGGCAAAGGTGAAATTTCTGGGTGGGCAAGCAGTGCCCCACATAATCGATTTCTGAAAAAGATGTGGGGGGCAGGCAGGTGGGGGGTAACCTACTTTTCTTTGGGGGCCCTTCCCCCCCCTCAAGTCATCTGTTATGAAAAGAGTAATCACATTAGGCCAACACTGCTTTTCCTGAAAAGTGTACTTGCTAGATGCATATCCTTTATAGTATATATTTAAAATGTAAATGTGGGGTGTGTGTGTGTGTGTGTGTGTGTGTGTGTGTGTGTGTGTGTGTAAAATTGAAGAGGAGACTGACAACAGAGATAAATGATGGTTGAATTGGATGGTTCAGCTTCTAACATTGTCAGCAGCAGCTGGTTTTAAAAGTAGCACCATGAGAGCATAATGACAGTTAAGAATGTTGTAGCAGAAGAGTTCTGTGGCAGGTAGGTGGGTGGAATTGACTGACAGATAGTCATTGGGTTAAGGTTCATATGTTGCCCTCCGAAATGAGGTCATAAGGCAGGGCTACTCAGCTTCAGCCCTCCTGCAGATATTGGTCTACAACTCCCATCATCCCTGACTAATGGCCACTGTGACTGGGAATGCTGGAAGCTGTAGTCCAAAAACTGCTGGAGGCCTGCAGTTGAGTAGTCCTGCCATAGTCCTCAAACTATAGATCCAGAAATTCTCCCTGATGTCCAGCATGACTGTTCTAAAGGGTTACTTAACAGGGAATATGAAGCAGATAAAATATAGTGATTGGAGCTGAAGTGTTTTGCAACCTTGTGGGGGACAGGGGAAGATCAGATATGGTCCCTAAAGTGAGTTCTCATGTCTGCAGATGTTTTCCCAACATATTACATCTGATATCCTGGACATCTGCATTCTGCGATGTAAATCACATTACCTGAAGTACAGGTGATGTTTTGTTGCAGGTTTTTTTTGGGCAACTGTACTTCTGAAGGTGGTGGTCTCCCTTAAATACATGCAGGTAATAGAGCAACTAGGTTCAAAGTGAGGTGATCCTGTATTGGCAATAGGTGGTTTGAGACCTACTCTTACCCATAGCTTCTGCACATTAGATGGCTCAGCTATCATGGCTGATGGAAGGCGATCACAGGTGGATTACTGTCTGATGTGTTTTTTTAAGAAGTTGTTTCAAATTTGCAATAATAGGGTAACCATCTTTGATAACTTGGTGATAGCAAGGTGAATTGGGGTTATTTTGGTTTTAGAAATCCAGCTTCAGTCAGCCTGGACTACCACATCTAATTGTATTCCATATTTATATAGCATCATCATTTTCTCCTCCAAGAAGGAAATTAACCAGTCCTTGCACTGAATGGTTTAAATTTTATTCAGTATTTCTACTTCCCAATATGGTTGACTTATTAATAATGGCTAAGAGCAAGAGCTATTACCCAGGAACATCATGTTCAGATTTGGCCTCACAAACACACAGAGCAATATAGGGATACTAGTACTGGCCTCCCTTACACAGAAGTGGAAAGGCATACTGAGAACATGCAGGGGAAGAGCTTTGAATGCTCTCAAGTGCTTTTAAATAATAAGAATACTCTCATGTCCTCCGTGAACTGTGACAAACGAGTCTTCACCTTCTCATCCCTCCACCCTTCCTCAAGCTCAGTGTCCAGACCACCCTGTTAAATAACACCTTGGAATCTCTAGTAGTTCAAGTGGCCTCTGTTGAGGATACAGCAGACTGACCTAAGACCTCCTGTATAGCTACATAAGAGTCCTGCTTCTGTGAACGTGACCGGCTGACAAGTGCCGATGTTGGTGACTACATAGTTTGCCTCTAATGCATTAAACCCAACTCTGCAGATTACAGAAAATAACATGTTCAACATTTTGTTCTTCCTCTTTGTTACAGTCTGTTGCTAGTAAACCAAACCACAATTAAAATATGGATGCCCCCCATCCCGAATCCCATGGATCATACGGTCTATGTAGCTTTGAACTTACCAAGTAAGAGAAAGTCAAAGTCATTGGTAACATTAAGGGCTTCCTTTTAAGTGTGATGGGCCAAGGCATTACTGGCAGAGCTCCAAGGGAGGGCTTTGTGCTTAATTCTCCAATGAAGAAGAATACAAAAAAGGCACCCCCTCCAAATCAATAAATCAAAAGAGCAAAACAAACAAGACAGTCTGATTCCTTTAGCACTATTGATTGGATGTCTTAGGCCTTCGCATGTTGCCTACCAAAGCAAAAGTATTTTCAATATAGCATTGTCTTGGTTTTTTAAAGGCAACGAGCAAAAGTCACTGTTTAGGACAATACAGTATATTGTATTTAAAGAATGACTTTCTAAAAGTGCTTTGATAAAGAATATACAGAGGGACAGTGCAGCAGGGCACAGGTGAATCATAGGACACATCCTGTTAAACCCTTTATTGTTATTTTAGTATGTCTCTTCTAATGGGAAGCTCCAAGGTTATTGATCAATAGGAGAAACCTCATAATTTATGAAGCCCTAAACTGCAGTGTTGATTTGGACTGCAGTTGTTGAGCACAGTTGTTGATTTGGATCCACTAGAGTGATCAGTAGATCACAGCAGTCATAGTTTTGCACTGCAGAGCAAAGGAACAGATATAGATATAGTAGAAGGAAATGTTGGAAAAACAAAATGGAATAAATTTTGAGACTTCGAAACGGTAACTAAAATGCTATGTGCCATGAAATTACTCAAGCATCTGAGAATGTTTTACCCTACCAATCAGTATTTGACCAATCTGATTAACTCATGGAACGTTCTAATTGAAATCAGTTTGACGTAAGGTGCAGAAGGAGATGGCTAACACATGGTTTTATGGTTCCTAAATTGAATTTAGCCCACCCTTTCAATTACTTTTTAATCTGCCTCCAAACTCTGGAGCACCCTAGTAATTTGTAGTGATGTTATTACCAGGTGGCTGCTAGCAGGCAAATTCCAGGCCATTAAAAAATGTTGCCATTGACAGAAACAGCCCCACAGAGACATATTCATCAGAAACTTGAAAGCACATCTAGAAGCTTGAAACATATGGTCTCCAGCTTTTGCCTCAGCCCTGTTGATAAAAGAGGACTTTTTAAATTAAAGAGTTTCTATTAAGAAAAAGAAATCACTGCCTCAATGTATGACTTTTTCCCCCCTTTTGTTCATTCAGATCTGAAGTGGAGGTAATTGATATTCTGAAAAGCCCAGTTCATACAGTTGGCAGTTTCCACATGATCACCTCCAGGAGTCTGTATGGCCATTTTGGGGCCTTCTCGGAGGTGCAGTTTGAAGGAACCCTTGTGTGGCTGACTAGTGTTTCTGTGGCCTCTCCTTGTCCCATTTCAAAGGGCAACATTGGCAGAGCCAGCTCTAGGATAGTGGTGCCCTGGGTGAGATGGGTCTTTAGTGTCCCCGCTATGGCTAGTGTTGCCAAGTTGTGTGGCCTGCAGGACTGCAAAACCTAGTAATGTAACAGATTCCTTTGTTCCCGTGCCCATGAAACAGCTAGGAGCTATTTTTTTCAGTACAGTGGTCCCTCTACTTACGAAATTAATCCGTTCCGAATGCACATTTGTAAGTCGAAAAGTTCGTAAGTCGAAAAGCGGTTTCCCATAGGAATGCATTGGGAACGGATTAATGCGTTCCGGAGCCTAGAAAAAAGACCCAGACCCCCAGTAAGGCTTGCAAACTGCACAGGAACATTTCTTTTCAAGAATAAACAGGCAGTAAACAGGCAGGCAAGTCAAGGAAACCGCATGTAAAATTCGTAAGTCGAGGAAACCCCATCTAAAAATTTGTAAGTCGAAAAAACCACATCTAAAACCGGATCTAAAACTGCCATTTCTAACTCGAAAAATACTTATGTCGAGTAGTTCGTAAGTCGAGGGACCACTGTAATTTGCTTCTTTGCTTCCAGTGCTCTCTTGCTCCAGTTCTCAGCCTCCACTGAAATCTCACAGGCCTTCTGAAACTTCTTCTTCCCTCTCTTGAAGTCTTTCTCTCCATCCTTTTTCCAACCTAGCCCTCTCTGTATTACCATAAGAGATAAATTAGGCAAATAAAGCTCTTTTCTGGTTCTTCTTTTTTTCTCCCTACTTCAGTGCAGAGAGTATACTCAACAGTGAGCAACCAAGTTCAGCTCAACTCCCTTGTTTAGGTAGGTGCCATGGGCAACTGTTCAACTTGCCGACCCCTAAGGCCAGCCCTAATTACAGAAATTGGCCCACTGAAAGGTATGCTACTCACACAGAAGCAATAAGGTGGGAGTTGTCAAATCTGTGAGCTGGGCCAACATTTCATATTGACAAATTCCTGTTGTATTTAGCATATTGGCACCAAGTTTGTGAGAGGGAATTATAATGTTCTACATTAGGTAAATGTCAACATTTGCATATCTACTTTGACTGTTTCACATAAAGTTTGTGAAGGTCCAAAAATTCAGAGTTAATACTGGTGAATTTTGAGTTACCATAATAGGACAGCCAGCATACTCTAGGGTATGTTTAGAGGTTGTTGATTTTATTTTTTTCTCTTCATTTTCACAACCTATATTTGGACATTCACAAAATGTTATCTGGGACTATTGCATTTAACATGTCAGCTTCCATATTTTTTCAGTTAGTATATAACACTTGTTAGAGGGTTGTATTCACAGCCTGACCAAATTGGCAGTCTGTTTTTTAATTATTATTGTTTCACAATAATCTTCTTAAAAGGATACAAAGGGTGTTTGTTTGGTTTTCTTGGAGAAAGCATAATTTTCTGCAAAACGTGGGGATTATTCTTAATGTGTGCACTGTGTGTACTCTTGATTTTTCTATACAGCCAAAGGCAGCTGTCTCTGGGAGATGCATAACCACTCTACTCTCACTGAAACTCACGTGGGCTACTTGAAATGGACTTGTTATTTACAAAACATATTGTTTTGTACCCACTCAAATGATTACTTTATTTAATAAGTCTGTATGCCATTCCTTATTTGAAAACTGCATGTCTGCAGTATAGATGTAAACAACAAATTATCTTCCCTGATTACAATAAAGTAAGTCTTTCTTTGTGCCCTGGTGAGTTTAAAATGCAACATTTAGGCTACATTTTCACATAATGAGGAACCACAGTTGAATGGGCCAGAGGTTGCATGAGCATTACGTCCGAATGTGGGGAAATTGGGTTTCGTGCAGTGAGAAACCCAAAGTTTCAGATTTGTGACTTCAGTCTGAACCCTCGAGTTATTTTGAGTTTTGTTGCTGCAGCCCAAGGTTGGACGCAGCCTGCATTGTGTCCAAATGTGGAACTGCAGGTTGCATGGAACCAGAGTTGAGAGAGGAAGCTCCTCTGATGTGATTGGCTGTAAGGGCTCTCCTTCATGGATGAAGGAAGCCCACACAGCCAGTTCCCCATCTTCTCTGCAGTTTCACTGACTTCAGAGAGGGAGCTCTCTGTTATGTCCGAATTTCAACTGGAGAGTGGGGGGAGGGGGTGGAACCGCAGGTCAATTGGACCTGCAGTTCTGCATTATGTGTGAATGCAGCCTTAGAGTCTGTTTCTTGTGCAGTACAATCTACAAGTGCACTCAGTCAAGATCAGGAACCTGATGCACACATCCAAGGACTGCTCACAGGAGCATTTCTGCAGAGTATTTTTTCATGCCCAGTCCTAAAATCCCTCTCCTGCTATTGGAGGTAGGGACTCTTCAGGTGGCTGCTCACCACTGTGCTAACCATACAATGGATCTAATATAACATCTAGAACACTTCAAGAATATTTGCTATCTGGGTAGGCAGTTACGAGGGGGTCTGGCATTTCCGCATTAGAGACCTCCTGAATTACCATCTAATGAGGAGGCAGCCTCTCCTTTCCAGGATGTATTAAATTTCTACCATACATGTCCCCGCTGTAACCAATTACCTATCCAGGAAAATAAAAACCCCAATTGTTAACTTACTACTCTATACCAATACATGGTTTATGCTATGCCCTGAATGTGAAAGAACCAGACAGGATATCAAATAAGGCTTTTAAATAAATTGAAATGATTGGTATGTATTTGTAAAGGATTACATAGGTTATTAAATATATACATTGAATAGTGTTTCACATTAAGGCACTGTTTCTCAAATCATTATCCCCAGATACTGTGGGTCTGCAACTCCCCAAATCCCCAGCTACATGCATGTGCCAGGCTGCATGCTGGGGGTAATGGGAGTTGTATTCCAGGAGTCTCTTTAGAACAGGCCTTCTCAACTTAAGCCCCCGGCTGTTTTTGGCCTACAACTCCCATAATCCCCAGCCAGAGTAGCCAATAGCCAGGGATTATGGGAGTTGTAGGCCATCATCTGCAGGAGGGCCAAAATTGAGCAGTCCTGCTCTAGAACAACTAGTCTGGGAACAACTGAGACTTCTAAAAATAATTAATCCAAGCTGTAGGATCATAGTAAACTAGAAGTGGATCATCTGACACTTTTTGCTGTCAATAATAATCAACATAATTTGTTAGCCACCCCATAATAAATTGTTCTCTGGATGGCTCACAACAGAGGAGTCCCAGTCAAGTTCCAGTCTGATGGGGGAGGGGGGATATTTTGGGAAGAGCGCCTGCTACCCCTTGGAATAATCCCTGTTGTAGTCTAACAACACCTGGGAACCCAAGTTTGAAAACCCCTATTAAGTTATTTTGGCTGAGGCTAATAGGGTTAGAGCTGTAATTTCAGGTTTAGTTCTGTTAGAAGGGAGCGATTCTCCCTGTCACTCGTCTCTTGGTTAGGTAATTTTCACCAGACACCAGTATCAAGTTTCAAACAAAGCTTTATTTCATGCTAGTGCAAGCTTCTAGGTGCAACCACCCCCACTCTGGCAGTTCATCTGTCTTATATACTGAGCCGTAAACAACTTTCGCACCTGCGCATCGTATACAAGCCAAAGCGTTACTTTTAACCCCAAAGGTTCCGATTTGCTTCTGAGTGCGATATTTCCCACTTCTCAAGGTATCTGGCTTGTGGCCTTGGCCTGGTTCCCCTCCCTGTGGGGACATACTTTCAAACAGTGTCAAATATCCTCAAGGTGACGGGAGGTGGGTGGGCGGGGAGGGATCTATCAGCCACTGCAAGCGCTACTGATAAGGCGTCTGTGCAAACCAACCATGCTTTTGGGTTGTTTGGGAGCTATTTGCAAATAATATTCCAACAGTTCATAACCATAACAGACCTATACACCAATTCTCCTTTCTAATTACACCCACGTGATAACTTACACTGTAAGATGACATCGGTGTTTCATGCCGGTAAGCACTCAAGCCTCTGCAGCCTCTGCTTCTGGCTTGGCTGTTGCTGTTAGAATGTTCAGATCTTGGCAGTTAAGTGCTGACTTTGGCTTTTGATGTCACTGAAGGCTTCTTCTCACAGCAGTCTTTGAAGGTGCCAAAGGGGAATGAGGACTTTCTTCTGGTCACCTCACTTGCCAATCCTCCTAGGCTACAAGTTCTAGACCCTGGATAGGCCTCCTTATAGGTAAGTATCTTCTTCCCTTCATGCAGGCTCAGGCAACCTGGCTCTTCCTGCATCCTTCTTCTGAAGACAGCTTCCTTCTACTTCTTCCTTCTTAGGTTCTTTCTCCTTTTTTCCTTATTCCACAATTAACTCACATGAACTGACCCTTTATATATTCTGGTCCTTGGAACTCTATCTAGACCTTTGGCCAATCTACCATGGGCACCAGTCCACTCAATGTTGGTCCACACCTTTGTCACCTCTGGAGATAATTTTGACAAGCAAACCAACCGGTTTTGCACAATTTGAATGCCCGTTGGACTAAATAGTGAGGTCTATGGTCTGTTCAGACCCAGCACAAAGCAGCCTGCAATTACAGCTGGGCCTTCTTCTACTAGGCAGGAGAAGCAACCGCTCTGCTCCTTAGCAACGCCACTACCCTGGCCTTCCAGTAGAGCAGGGGTGGGGAACCTTGGCCCTCCAGCTGTTTTTGAACTACAACTCCCACCATCTCCAGCCACAATAATTGTGGCTGGGGATGATGGGAGTTGTAGTTCAACAACAGCTGGAGGGCCAAGGTTCCCCACCCCTGCAGTAGAGGCTGCTTTACTGAACACGTTAAAACTACTACAATATAACACAGTTCGTTCTGAGGCCAAAACGTTAACTTATTCTATTCAGCGAAATACATAATTAACAAATTAACTTTTAAAAGGACTATAACAAAAGTGATTTCTCTATAGAGAGAATGGAAAGGAAATAAAGGAATGGTATTTTGCATTCTTGCACAAGCATTTACTAGCATGTGCACTAGTAATTTGACCTTTAGTCTCAGTCTGAAACCTAGGATTTCTAGCACGTGTGCATATTAACAAACTTTTAAAAAGGCATCCCAAATGTCTCCACAAAAGACAAATTAGGGCCAGTGTTTTACAGGGACATGTGCAAGAAAGTAGAGATCATCCCCAGTAAACAAGAATAGTCGGGTGCATTCATGATCCCTTGCTAGATTTTCCACACCCAGAAGTTTCAGGTTGCCGAGTTTATGAAATGCTGAACTAGATAACAGTAAAGTCACTTTGCATCTCTGTCATTCCGCTCTCCCCACATTTCTTTTGTGTGCATATAATGGAACAGTGCAATAGGGCAAATCTCTGTGTAGAGCAGCGCTCTTAATTAGCTATTAGTAATTCTTGTCCACTGAATAATTGTTTGTAATACCCTATTTCACAAAATCCCATCAATCTATCATTCTGTCTTATCCAGCTTTAAAAAAAGGCATTTTCTTCAACTCCCCAATAATTTTTTTTTTAAGTATATTATATGAATAGTGAGCAGATTGTGACGCATGAGATGAGCCAAATGGCAGTTGGAAAGCTGAACTAGCACACAATAAGAAAGGAATATGACATATAAAATATCAAAGAGAGAAGTGGCATACTTCCGATTAGCAGCGCTGGACACAGACAAGAGGGATTGGCTATCTCTATCATGTACTGCCTGTGAAATTTCCAGAGGCATCTTTCTGGGCACTGTTGGAAACAGATGGACCCTTAGTCTGATCCAGGGAGGCATTTCTTACATCTTACGTATCCTGCAGGCTGTTTTGACACCTGTGGTCAGCAAGCTTGTCAGATTAATAACAGTGTAGTGATTCCTGAGTTCCAGGATGTTTTACTACAGCAAAATACAAAATTACCGGCTAAAAACCTGTCAGGTTTGATGGGCTGGAAAGGGGATAGGGATGGAGAGTTCTAGTCTTTTCCCCAACTGCACTCTCTACCTTCCCATCCATCAGTGGGCTATATCCATTCACATCCATAATGAAAAACCAGTGGCCTGATCTACAGTACACATGCAACAAAATGAAATGGAAATGAGATGGTAAATTCTTGACGAGGTAGAATGGACTTTATCACTTAAAATGTTTATGTTCCCCTACATAAAAAGTAAAATGCCTTGTTTTGGTGTTTTTTTTAAAACCAAGTACACCAGGAAATGGGCTAGGTTGTAACCTTTCTCCTTGATGTGCTTGGTTTTCTTTGTTTTTTCTTTTTTACTTCTGGGAAGATTTTAGGTGTGAACTGTTCAAAAACGGCATGCCCTATCTGAGTCTGAAGTGGCAGTCCACTCTGCCACTTCAAAATCCACTGCATTATCTTTCATGTTTAGACCA
This sequence comes from Hemicordylus capensis, assembly GCF_027244095.1. Taxonomy (NCBI): domain Eukaryota; kingdom Metazoa; phylum Chordata; class Lepidosauria; order Squamata; family Cordylidae; genus Hemicordylus; species Hemicordylus capensis. The sequence continues at coordinate 217,418,142 of NC_069659.1, forward strand.
AGGCAATGATGAACGCTGTGAGAGTGTTCTAGAATGTTGAGAACTGACTTCTGCAGAGAGATGGAGTCGCTGTCATTATACTTGGTAGGTGGGATATGTATAGAAGGCTTGAATATTACAATTACCCATAGAGACCTTGGTCCCTTGTGATTTCTAGAAGTGAGATCCATGTCGGAGACACCAACCACAATGCTTCTAGCTGCATAGCCCATCTTGGATTTTTGATAGACAGATAGATCCATTGTATTAGGCTCCAATAAACACAGAAGACACTAGGATAAAGTTTAACATGTCACTCAATAAAGTAACAAAAACATAAAATATATATCAGAAATGATTTTGTTTGTTCCCACTTTCCTCCTTTCCAAGTATCCTCCTATTGCAGCCAAGCTATTTTCAAGCTACCCTACTGTCTCTGAACTCTCAGCTGTCAATTCTCCATCTTGGACGAGGTCACCACCCAATTAATCCTATTTGTTGTTTGAAGCAAAATCTACAAGTACCTATGGAAAATTCTTAATGGAATGTTGTTCCTTTTAGAAGATTGCTCTATCTATCTATCTATCTATCTATCTATCTATCTATCTATCTATCTATCTATCTATCTATCTAATTTTCTAAGACATACCCATGGCTAATCCCATGTGTGACAGCTCTCGCAAGAGTTCACAAGCAGAAGCACCTGATTGGGCAGTGGGGATTCCATATGCAGATAGGGAGGAGGAGCCTGTGGCACCATGGTGATTGGCCAGTGGGGATTCCACATGTAGATAGGGGGGAGGAGCCTGTGATGGTTAAGGTCAGTTGGAATGCAACTGTTACTGGTTGGAAGATGTTCTTGATTGTAGAGGAGAGGAATCTATATATACTAGGGGGCCTGGGTGCAGAGCATCTGCACCTCTAGTTTGCCCAGCCCCACCCCCCCACGCCGGCATGCCCTGCTTTCTGGCTGACCGGCCAGCCGACCAGCCACTCCCCTCAACGCCGCTGCCTCCTGCCTACTCCTCCCAGTGGCCAGGCTAGGCCTGCCGTCCCTTCCTCGTGCATCTGGCCCAGGGCCTGTCGCTGCCTCACCCCGGCGGGCAGGCCAAGCTGCCCCACCGCCGCCTCCCACCACTTAGCCCACCTGCCATCCTCCTCCTGCCATCCGTTCTCCTTTTCAGGGTGGCGGAGCTTCGCTCACCATCTGTCCTCCCACCACCCATCCTCCTCCTCAGGGCGGTGGGGCTTTGCCCACCACCCGTCCTGCTTCTCAGGGCAATAATGGTTGCTGGTGCTCTCAGGATGCGTGGCCAATCGCCTCCTTTCTGCCACATCCCCATGCATCCCGTCTTGGAGAATTAATTACATAGATAAAAGGATACTGGGCAGGGGTCTGCAAAGAGAGGGGTCATGAGGGAAGAAAGAGCCCCTTCAGGAGAAGGAGGCTGACGTTTTGTGAATTAGATGAGGAAACAAGATGAACAAGATCTGTTAACTCAGGAAGGGGTAGGGGGGAAGAAAGGCAGAGGGGGAAAGTGAGTGGAGGAGAGAGGGAGAGAAAAAAAGAAGGGAGGGGAAGAGAGAAAGAAGGAAGGGCAAAGGATGGGCCTGAGCCTGTCAGTGGTCTGAGGAGAAAGAGTGGCCATGGCTGCGCCTATTGGCAGCAAGGAAGGGCCCAGTCAACCACTGCTGCTGTTTGTGGCTACCGAGGCCATTGGCAGAGGGAGGGAGGCAGGCGGGCAAGGAATGGGCCTGTCAGTGGTCTGAGGGGAATGAGCAGCCATGGCAGTTGCGGCAGCGAGGAAGGGCCTGGTCAACCACTGCTGATCTTGTAGAGAGGAGCAGGAGTGGGGCTTGCGTGAGGGTGGGATGGTGTCTGGGGATAGGGGGCTGCAGCTTGGCCAATAGGTGCCAGCAACGCTGCAGCCACAACCAAGTGGGGTGAGGAGGGTGGAAGCAATGGGATGGAGGAGGAGGAGCAGGAGTGCAGCTCAGGTGAGGGTGCAGAGATCTCTGAGGTGAGTGGGGTTGTGGCAGGGGGTGAGGGGAGCAATCAAGTACTAGTGTGCAGATGCTCTTCATGGGTTAAGCTAGTGTATTTTTAATAAACAATTCACTACAGATTACAGATTCGTTACAGATATTCCTATCTGAATGACACCAGAAAATAATTCTCTGTATCATTCTCTTTGTTAATGTTCATTAATATGTGTTGGTTAATTATTATTTTTGTCCCTCCTTGGAAACAATTGGTTCTGTAGATATGTGGTAGACTTTGATAACTGGTTATGCTTTCCACGAGGTTTATAATCAATAGCAATTGTCATTTGGGTAGATAGCTTTTGTTTCCTTATAGTTGGAGTGCACCAATTTGAGTGTTGATTGGCTTCTACCCTCAAATTCTCCCTTTTGACATGATTTGATGTATTTTTGTTTTGCTTCTTGATATTCTTAGGTGCTGTAGTTACCTATTTATGAATTAAGATAGTGATAGGGATTTTGTTTGTGTCATTTAAAAGTATGAAACTAAGCAAAAACTTTCCCCTTTTGATGTGGTTTGTTTTAATCCTTTATTTGTATAGAGATATATGTATTTTTATATTCTTATTTATTTGATGTATCATAAAATTTCCATAAATATATTAGGGCTGTACATTGAATCAGACTAATAAATGAATTTGAGGCAATGCAAACCCTGTTAGAGAATTTCTCACCAGAAATGATCCAGATTAAAAATTTATCTGAATAAATCTGTATATCATTTGATACAATACCATCTAATATTGTATAATATAGAATTAGGCTGAGGGTAGAGAGGTGTGGGGGCAATGGGGCTCTACCTTCCACACAAACCAGCTCCCTTCAGTTTTCTAAGTAGAAATCAGCTGCCTTCTGGGCAGCCGCTGTTGAAACAGGATAAAATGCCTCTTTCCTTCTCTTGTTTCACCCCACAATGCTGTGGGGAAAGAAGCAATATCACAGCATTGTGTCCTTTCTCCCATATATTAACTCCCTGTAACTACAGAGTGTTGCCATTTCCCACCTAGTGAAAGGATGCATGCCAGGCCTGTAGCCAGCCTCAAAAAGAATGGGGGGGGGGGCGGGGTTGCAGAAGTCAGGGGAGGCAGGTTATAAAATGTTCAGTGAAAATAGTCAGTGAGGCTGGGGAGGAAGAGAATTTTTTGGTGTGGCAAATACTCACCATGCCACCAGCTGGCTACAGGCCTGATGCATGCCATAGTGTTGCTTCCTACCCCTCTTGCATTGTGGGCTGAGACAAGGGAAAGGAAGGCAGTGTTTGAAAATGCTGCTGTGGCTGTTCAGAAGGCAGACAATTTCTATTCACAAGATCAAAGCAAGTTGGTTAAGAAGATAAGAACAGCCTTGCTGGATCAGGCCCAAGGCCTATCTAATCCGGCATCCTTTCCCCCCCACCCCCATGTGTCAATCTAATATGATGTATCAGCTTGATGAGATCCATCCCACCCACATCATCAGCAGGACAATTCAATACATACCAGGATTGGACAGATAATGATATAGATCCCGATAATTTCATCCATGCACAGCCCGAATATACTAATATATATTTATTATTTATTTAATATTTATTTATTTAAAATATTTATACCCCACCCCTCCAGAACACTACCGCTCAGGGTGGCTCACAACATTAATAAAATAGATACAATGTAAAATAAAAGACTAATACCATTAAATAAGTTTAAAAAACTAGACTAAAACCACATTTAAAATTATATTTTTGAAAAAAGTTCCAAATAAAAGTTATACAAATCTAAAAACTAAAATTGTTTGTTTGTTTGTTAATTATTTAATTTATATACCACCTGACTCCGAGGCACTAGGCAGAACAATATGAAAGAAACTATGATGTTTGCTGCTGGTGTGCAAAGTGGTGGTGGAGAACTTGCTGGCAAGTTAGTTGAGGCCGGGATAGGTGAGATGCCTAAATCTTCTGTCAAGCACTCAGGCCTGAAGGCAATCAAGTATCTTGGAGATGGACAGGCTGAAAGCACTTGGTTGGCCAGAGACAAATGCAGGCAAATTAGTTGGAAATGGGTTTGCTGAAGCCAGAAGTCTGGTGCACAGCAGGAGAACTGGGTGGCCTCCCACAATTGCCCAATCTGAGAAAGTCAATAGGCCTGAGAGTCTTTATACTTGCTAGTAACATTAGATTGACCATCCTATTATCACTTAACTCCCAAGGCCAGGAGGATTATGGGCTACTGTGTGGATTTCCGGGTTGGAATTACCTTTAGTTCCTCCCTCTGACTAGCTGCCTCTGTGATGCATGTGTCAAGCTGCCAGTGACTGATCAGCAAGATTTCTGGTTTGAGCCATTCAGTGCCTGACACCCTGCCTCCCCCACTGTTTTTTCCCCTGCACAAGGACACTTTTCAGCTGCTTTCCCCCCCAAGCTGAACATTTGGAGGTGAATATGCTGATCAACCAAAAATTAAATGTAGGGACAAGTCCAAGAACCGAGTGCCTCCACCTTGGCTACGAAAGCTTTAGATCTCAGACCAAGTGCATTAAAACTTTGACATAGGGTCCTTTCTCACGATCAGAGACCCAGGCAGGAGGGTGCATGGGAAGGAAGGCTACAAAAGCTTATCTCCCCTACAGATGATCAGGTCCCAGTTGCCGGGCACGTGGATTGCACGCCCAGACAATCCGCTGCTGCCCCAGGCAGCACAGAGTTGTGGTGGCCCCTTCAGTGTCTCAACACTGGCTGAAAGCAGCCAGCACTGACACACAGTCAGTTAAACAGGGTTAAGGACCGCTCACTCCCTGAACCTTGTTGAACAGCCGGGCTTCATAGCTGGGTCGGCCAGGGAGATGCTGCTGGGAGCTGTGTGGCTCCTGGCGGTTCTCATGGGCAGCCAAGCCCAGGCTTGGCTGCCTTAGCCCTATCTTGGCTGCCCAGGAGAACAGCCTCTGATAACTGGAAAAAATAAGCTTTGCATGGATACAGTTCCCCCTTGGATATGTTTTGGTCTCCGCTAGCACTTGAGGCAACTGCCATGTTTTCCTCCTCCCTGCCACTTTTGTTTGTTTTGTTTTACTGTACAAGGTTCCTTACATAAAGCTGTCAGCAGAGAATGGCACCTTGGGTGTGTGATGGTACAAAATTCACTACTAAGAGCTTCAGGCAGACATGTTAATATTTAAAGCCAACTGATTTGTTTTTGTGGGTTATCACTGATGTTCACTGCCAGCTGGGCCTGACTGAAAATGCATAGCTCAAGGGCAACTGCTCAGAAGTAAAATTGAATTTTGGAGGGGAAAAACTTCGCTAGATTTAAATCCACATGCAAGGTAGTAAGCTGTCTGGGTAAATGGACACCAGTGTTTACATCTGTGCTTCCATTTCTCATTGTTTACAATGGAAAATTACTGAAAGATCTTTCCAATCAAAAGTGGCAAAAATAAGAACTTGGCTGATGATACTCTTATATGTCTGTGAAATGATGAATTCAGAGAGATGAGAAGCATGACGGCCCTTCTCAAATAAATGGATGATGCAATATGAACTTAACCAAGGCAACAGAGAGAAACCCTACAGACTCAGGCTGGAACTTGACATAGTGGCAGGCAAGTGACTTCACCCAAAGCCGAAGTCCCAGTTTTCCTTCTCTTTTCTCTGTAAAATGTGTGATGTGACATTACCACACTTCGTATTTCCCTGCCCCTGCTTTACTTCATTGTGCCACTTATGGGGATGAGCAATCAAAGAGCAAGTTGCTAACAAACAAACAAAAACAAACAAAGAGGAAGTTGCCAACAAACAAACAAACATTTCATCATGCATTTTGAGAGGGGGAAAAGAGGGAGAACAAGACATAGGACTGTTGGTTTTGGCAGCAGCCCCAAGCCTGCTGCTATGTCTCGCTCCAGTCTGAATGGAATTGTTTGTCATAGTTTGACAGTACCATGAGGAGCCACTTCAACCTTGCCTTGATTGTTGCCGTATTGGGGACCTTCACTCCAAGTTTTCCCTCCTTGCCATTTATAATGCTCATGCATAAGGCAGAAAGCACCTCAGCCATCTGTGTGCAGCTGTATCTGCTTGCAGCTACAAGCAATGGATGGAATGGTGGGAAGGGATGCACAAGAGCATTCTGTTCTTCTCTCTTTTCTCACTCTCACTCTGTTACCTAATTTCAGTCACTCTCGTTCAGCAAATCCTGCCTGTGGGAGGCATAGGAATGAGACTTGCTATGGCTTATACTGCTGTCTGGTGAGGAGTTAGCACTGACCTTTCCCCTGGTGGGGCTGGTTGGAGATGTAAAAGCCTGGTGGAAAACTGGGGGTGGGGCTCCCCCTTTTTCTAGGGGAAAATGGGTTTTGTCCAGAAAAGGGGGGTGGGTTTACAGGGGTTTTTCTGTTCCCTAGGCCTTCACATCTCTAGGGCTAGTGTTATCTTTCCATCCCCTGTGCATTATCTATATAATATAGTTATTAAATAGATTCCTGCTCATATCACTGTTGCATAGTACTTAGGCCTGGTACAGGTATGTGTCTTGGGATGACCAGAGATGGGGAAGTGGGGGATGACATTGGGGCAGCTATACCAGTGGTGGTGGGGAATTGATGAAGATATGGCGTTAGTAGGCCAGTGGGCTGTTATACAGGAAGGGAATTCAGAAATGTAATTGCTGTTTCCCATTCCAGCCAGCCTACAACCTCTTTGACCTTGGAGAACAATGCCAACCACCCATAGGACCTCACCTTATTACTTTGTAATGCCAGGTCGGTTCAAAATATACCTGAGGTAGTCCATGACTTGATTATGGATGGAGGAGCCAACCTGGTATGTATCACAGAGACCTGATCAGGATAGGCTAGTGGTCTGGTTTGGTCACAGCTTCTCCCAGAGGGTTACTCCATGGTGGAGCAGGTGAGAGGATGTGGGTTGGGTGGTGGGGTGGCTGCGCTCTATAAGAATACCATTTTCTTACCAGGATCCCTGTCAGGGATTTGGCCTATATTTGAATGTGTGTACCTACTAGGGGTGTGTCCGAACCATTCTGTGTGTCCGACCGGGCCTCCGATCGCCGGAAGTTCCATCCAGTGTCCTATCGCGCGCGCGCGCCCAAGGCCCCAGTTGGGCCAGGACTTTGAGAGAGGAGCGCTGTTCGCGAGCTCCTCTCTTTTAAAGAAAACAATGTGGTGAGCACTCGGGGGGGCGGGGGGGAGGGAGGGGGGCGGGACGGAGGCAGTACTTAACTTTTAGCCCTAATCCGCTCGCGGGGGGGGGGCGGGGGCGGCTGGTTTCCAGCGCCCCAATTACACTGTGGAATACGGGCGCTGGAGGGGGCAAAGAGGCGGGAGGGGTAAGCAAGCCCTCCCCTCCCTAAAAGAAAGGCCCCCCTTCGGTGCCGGTCCGGACTGCTCCGGACCGCGCACATCACTAGTACCTACAGTAAGTCTAGGGACCAGGGATACCTGGGACTTCTGCTTGTGTACTGATCATCCTGCTACCCAGTGGAGACCCTAACTGAGGTGACAGACCTGATTTCTGAGTTGGCATTGGAATGGCCCAGAATGTTGATTTAGGGGGACTTCAATGTTCATTTTGGGACCAGGAGCAGCACAAGAGTTCATAGCGGCGATGACTACCCTTACCTCATCGGGTAATCATATTATGTGCTGCTACTCCAACACCATCTTGGAAGTCGTAATCATATTATCAGAGAAGATCTGGTAAATATTATAAGTGTTTTCTGAGGGAGGGCAGGATGCCTCCTTGTCTTAAAGAGGCTATTGTTAGGCCACTTTTGAAGAAACCTGCATTGGATCCCTCAGAGTTAGCTATTTACAGACCTGTTTATAATCTTCCATGGTTGGCCAAGGCGGTTGAATGGGTGGTGGCTTTTCAGCTCCAGGCAGTTTTGGATGATGCAGATTATAGAGATGTACATATCAGGCAGTATAGAAATATGATAGATAGATAGATAGATAGATAGATAGATAGATAGATAGATAGATAGATAATCTAGACCAAATTCAAACTGGCTTTTGTGTGGGCTACGGGGTTGAGACTTCCTTGGTAGGGGTCTGCAAATTGGGTTTTTGGCGATTCAGTTCGGGACCTGAACTGAATCACCCCCGTTCTGTTCTGTGCCCGAATATGGGCTACCCGAATCACCCCTGATTCGGTTCGGATTCGGATTAAATCCAAATCCAAATCTGAATCGATTTGGGTAAAAAATGGGTCCCAGGGGCAAAATAGTGGGGTGCAGTGGTAGTGCCCAATGGGTGGAGGCTACCACCCAATTTTCAGGGGGATTGGTCAAAGGGCTGATTTTTGGTGAATTTTTGAAGTTTTAGTGTCTTTGGGGCAGATAGGGGGCATAACGTGGGATCTGGGTCAAAAGAGTGGGGTGGGTGGTAGTGACTAATGGGTGGAGGTTACCATCCCAATTGCAGAGGGATTGGGCAAAGGGCTGATTTTTGGTGAATTTCTGAAGTTTACGCGTCTTTAAGGTTTTCCCCCATGAAGGGTGTATTGCTTCACGTCGGGGGGGAAAGGGGTGTCCTAGTGCCAGGTGGGGTTGGTGGTAGTGCTGGGTAGAGGCAAGGAAGCTACCTGAATTTTTTCAAAGGATTTGGGCAGAGGGCCGATTTTTGGCGAATTGTTGAAGTTCACACGTCTTTAAGGTTTTTCCTCATAAGGTATAATGGAGCTTTCAGCAGCCCCATAAGTGCACTGGGGGGGGTGCTGGGGTGGCCCAGAGAGAGTGGTGGTGTAGTGCACATAGGGTGCCAACCAACCCCATGGGTTTCTAACCCATGGGGTACAGGGTTCTGTTGTTTCTGAGGTTTTCTGAGTGTGGATTCTATGATAGCAAATTAGAGTGGATTCATGGTGTCTCATTGAAAATCTCATTTGCTATCATAGAGTCCACACTCAGAAAACCTCAGATCCCATGTTATGCCCCTATCTGCCCCAAAGACACTAAAACTTCAGAAATTCACCCAAAACCAGCCCTTTGTACAATCCCTCTGCAATTGGGGTGGTAATCTCCACCCATTAGGACCTACCACCCCACCCCACTATTTTGCCCCTGGCACATGAAATTCGAGCAGACGTCACATCCAACCTTTTTGCATTGAAGTCAATGGGATGCAAAAAGGCGGGAAATTCAAATAGATGTCATAGCTCAAAACGGAAACCAGAGAGAGTTTGGGATCCAGGAGCACTCTCAAGCTATGTATCTGATCTTTCAGGAGGGGTGTAAGCCCATCCAGAACAGGCATATCTAAACCATCACTTGGTTCCTAACCCCCCACAGTCAGTATCTCCATCTTATTTGGATTCAACTTCAGTTATCCCTCATCCAGCCCATTACTGCCTCCAGGGCAGTTATCCAGGCCTCACTCTGGTATCTCAGGTGGAGGCTGTGGCCAGGCGTGCTTTTTATCAGCTTAGGCTGATTCAACAGCTGCGTCCATTCGTAGAGGAGGATGACCTCAAAACAGTGGTGCACCAGCTGGTAACCTCCAGGCTTGACTACTGTAATGAGCTCTACATGGGGCTGCCTTTGTACGTAGTTCGGAAACTTCAGTTAGTTCAAAATGCGGCAGCAAGGCTGGTCTCTGGGGCAACCCGGAGAGACCATATTATGCCTGTTTTGAAACAGCTGCACTGGCTGCCGATATTTTTCCTAGCAAAATACAAAGTGCTGGTTATTACCTTTAAAGCCCTGAACGGCTTAGGTCCAGGTTACCTTAGAGAGCGCCTTCTTCGGTCTGATCCCCACCGCACACTGAGATCATCTGAGGGGGTCCGGCTCCAGTTGCCACCAGTTCGTTTGGTGGTGACCCAGAGGCAGGCCTTCTCTGTAGCTGCTCCTGGACTGTGGAATGTGCTCCCTGCAGACTTTCATAATTTGAATTCTTTATTGGAATTTAGGAGAGCCCTAAAGACCTACCTGTTTGGCCTGGCCTTTCAGTGCTCTTAAATTGTTTTAAAGGGTCTTTGATGTTTGTGAACCACCCTGAGCTATTTTGTAAGGGTGGTCTAAAAATTGAACAAACAAACAAACAAAAAAATCCTTACTGAATTTAGGGAAGTTATGCCCTTTCCTGATGAAGTTGATATGGAGAAATAGATCTGAGTATTATGAGAATATTGATAGCACACTGCACCAAGCCTCCTGATGATCTCTCCCAGTGCTTTCATGTAGATGTCAAAGAGCATTGGAGACAGTATGGAGCCTTGTGGAACTCCATACTTTAATTCTCATTTTGCAGAGCAATAGTCTCCAAGTGACACCATTGCTCCACTAACCCCATTTAACTGGAAGGGCATTTAGGGAGGCTTGCTGCCGGGAGCTGTGCAGCTCCCATTGCAGCACACAGCCAGGCAAAACTGGGTTAGCCTCTCTTGGCCCAGTTTTGCCTGGTCGTGAGAATAGCCTCTGTAAGTAGGAGCAGTTTTAAGATTTAGCATGGCCCAGAAATTGTATCACTCCACAAAGAAGAGATGTCCTCCTCCTCTTAATCCTTCAGTATCTTTGCAAACTCAGCTCATTCCTACAGTTAGTTAGTTAGTTGTTTATTTACGATCTTAGATCAAACATCAATATACACAGAATATACACAGTAAAAAGAGAAAACAATAATGGAAAAAAAGTCTAAAATGTCATCAAATATATAAAATCAGGAATCTTTGACAGTAACCGATTTCTGTGCTCTAGCTTCTCTTAGTTTGGTCAATGTATAACAAAATTTAGCAACCGCCAGGGATATTGTTGGGTCCCTGTCTTCTAATAAGCATATAAGATTTGTCTCCACTGAGTGGCTTTGGAGATCTTTCAGATACTGAGAAAAATAAATCTCTTTCATCAGTATAAAGTGGACAATGTAACAGTGAATGCGACAATGTTTCGGGAGCAGCTCCGCAAAGGCATAGTCTCTCCTCATAGGGTTTTCTCTCAAATTTCCCTACTAGCATCGCTGAGGGTAAAGCATTCAAGCGAGCTCTTGCAAACGCCCAGCGCAGCTTTGGTGAATAGATTGTATAGAAATAAGAGGCTGTGACCCAGTCTTTCTTGGTGCTTAGGAATTGTAGCGGCCTATTTACAGAGGCCCTTTCCTCCTGAAAATTTATGTCCCTATGCCTTTGTTTAACTAGGGATCTTGCCGTTGACTCACCCTGTTCTAACAATTGTGCTGGGCAGAAGCCCATCTTCCGGAGTCTTTCCTCAACCGTCATACACCAACGGGGTTGTGGGGTAGTGGCAAGGAGATGAGGTATAAGTCCTGCCGGGTAAAGATAAATCTTAATCCAATACAGGATGATGAGCAGCCAGGCCCTGGTCTCCAATTTCCATAGCCCAGTCTCCAGCTGTATTTAGAAGTTCGGGACGCATTTTGGTACCCCCAATAGTGATCTCAGAAAGCCCGATTGTACTTTTTCTAAATCTTGTAAGTCTTTTGGCGGTCTAACCTGAATCCCATATAGCAGCTGAGGTATCACTTTAGCCTGAAAGGCTTTATTAGCTGCCGGAATATAGCCACCACCTTGTGCCCAGAAAAATTTCCTGATTGCCATGGAAGATTGTGCGGTATTCAATTTAGCGGCACTGATGTGCATAGAGGTACCACCATTAAACTGAAACACCACCCCCAGGTATCTGTAAGACTTCACCTGCTCTACTCTGGCACCACCTATGGACCATCTAAAATTTGCTTCTTTGCAAATCTCACAATTTTAGTTTTGGAGTAGTTGATTTCCAAAAATTCCTCATTGCAGAACAGACTCAAGCATTCTAAGGCTCTTTTTAGACCAACTCTGGTCTGTGACAATAAGGCTGTGTTATCTGCATACATCAGGATAGGTAAGCACCTGTCCCCTATCTTTGGCGCGTGAGTTTCAACTTGCCGTAGACGGGTGATTAGACCATTTACATAGAAATTGAAAAGAGCTGGGGCTAGTATGCATCCCTGCCGGACCCCCCTTTCTACAGGGATCTCTCTGGCCATTGTGGTCGCATTTTACTCTCAGACTCGTGTTCTCGTAGAGTTTATATATTAGAGATAGCAATCTCTTGTCAATAGAAGAGTTTGCAAATTTCTCCCACAGAGCATCCCTGGATATTGAGTCAAAGGCACTCTTAAAGTCTATAAAGGCGACATATAACGGCGCCTTTCTGCCCTCAATGTATTTCTCTATTAAACTCTGGAGGACCAAACAATGATCCATCACAGATCTTCCTTTTCTGAACCCCGCTTGTTCTTGTTCTAAAATGTTTTCTTTCTCCATCCAGTCCAACAATTTGGAGTTTAGGTGTTTAGCGTATAGCTTACCCATTATGCTTAATAGACTTATGGGTCTATAGTTCGACGGGTCATCAGACGGGCCTTTTTTGTGAATTGGAACAACAATTGCCTGTCCCCAGCCATTGGGCGTATTTGTTGTTCGGTCTATATGGGTGAATATGGAAGCTAAGAGCGGGGCCCACCAGCTAGCATTGGCCCTTAAGAAATCGGGGTGAATGTAATCTTTACCTGGGGATTTGCCTCTCTTTAGCTGACCAATCAGATTCTCCACTTCTTCAGTGGTAACTGGAGGCATTACTGGCAATTCCTCCAGGGGGATACTGGGCCAAGATGGAAAAGTTAAGTTAAATATAAAAGTTAAAGTTGAATATATTTAAATATATTCAAATGGAGGTTCCCCCCTTATGTGACTAGCACCAAATTACATTATTCCCTCCATGCTCTATAGCAATATCTGCAGGCATAAAAACAGAATTGTACTTTATTGATCATCACATGGTTACATAATCATCAATAGAGATACCACAGAGCTTCATAATACTTTGGTTCACATTCCGAATCTTCATTACTTGTAATGCTTAGCTCAAATATGTCATGAACACTATGGACTCACCCCTTCCAATCTTCTTTGGCTCTGTTTTTAATTTGAGCTAGAGGGGGACACTCAACTCCTTTCTCCCAAGTGAAGGGTGCTCACGAAATTGAACCTGCCAACAGGGCTGTGTTTGCCTACAGGGAATCTGTTTTTGCTGGAGGTTGGGTTTTCATTTATAGAAAAATAAATAATCTATAAGTTATTATAGATAACCCTTTTTAATGCATAGTAGGGACTTCAAACTGGGCCTGAGCCGGTTCTAATTCAAACCATCCAGGAGCTTGGTTCTGGGGGGACAGCACTGAGCCAGGCTGGTCTGGTTCAAATCTGATTTTGTGCTCATCCCTACTTTCCAACATTTGAAATGTAGGAACAACCCCCAGTGGCTTGGATCCCTCCCCCACCATCTTCTTTTATTTAGTAGAAAATAATGATTCCTCTGAAATCTACATTCTACCGGCTTCATTTTGCAAGCCCCCCCCCAAAAAAACCTTTAACAATTTGATCCATGAAACTGGTAATGATGAAAACTCCAAAAGCATCTTGCCCATGTTCCTGCTAACTGATGGTACGTGTTGCCTAAACATGTCCTCTGAGACAATATAAACATAAGTAAACAAACAGTGGGGGACCGTGAAATAGTCTTTTAGGTACCTGGAGACAGCTTCAGATCTTTGTTATTTGCCAGCAAACATGAATAACCACTTCCTGTCAGGGAAATACGAGCACATTCAATTTAACACACCTGCTGACAAACCAAAACATTTCATCTCGGTAAGTAAGCCATGATCGACTCTCAATCAGTAGCCTTAGAGCAATCAATATGTGTGGCCCAGCACAGGAGTGTTTGTCTATCTTGTGGCACAATTATTAATAGCCTCCCTATTGTTGGATGTTGGGGGCTTTAATGGAGTTTAAAGAAAACACCACTCCAATTTTATTGGATTTATTGTGTGGCATAGTAACATCCCCCAGTGAGGTGTTTCTGCAAAGGTGTATTCAGCTGGGGAAAGTAGTGCAATGTGGTGATTTTATTGATAGGCTTCAACTGCAAAAGATAACAGGGTGCTTGGACAGTGTTGTTGCCATGTTGGTCCTGGAAAATGGGAAAAACTAGAGCAGGTTTGTACTTTTTCTTCCACTGATTTTTCTGAGTTAACTAGATTACAGTTTCACCCACAAAAATGGTCTGGTTTAAAAAGTATTTTTTGAAGGGTGCCACTTACGAAAAACCCCTTCAGGAGTTTTGAGGATGTAGTAATTTGAAGATGTAGTAATTTGAGAAGGTGATCAAAATTTCCCAGGAATGTTTCATGCATCTCTGCTTTTATTCTTGCTCTTGATGGCACTTGCCGAGTTTACTTCTAAACAGAATCCCTCTTTCTAAGTTATGGCCCTGCTGGAAATGCAATCATCCAAGCAATGCCAAAGTAGCAACATTTCTCAGGGAGTGGGGAAAGGAGATTGGGTCAAAACACCCAGTCTATGCTCTTGAGCGCACTCTACATTTGCCACATGAAGAGCCGGGTCTCACGATCAGTGAGACCCAGTTTAGAAGGGTGAGCCTGGAGAGCGGGCTGTGCCCGCTCTCCCCGCACACAAGCAGGGAGGGAGCCCTGGACGGCTGGATTGGCCACCCACACAATTGCCAGCTCCATGACAGAGCCGGCGGGGGCTGGGGAGCTCGGGGGCCGCGCGGGCCCTGGAAGCTCCAGTATGCCCTGCGCAAGTGCTGTATGCGCAGGGCACACTAGGGAGAAGACTGGAGCCGGGAGGTGGCTTTTCGCCTCCCCTCCGGGGATCTACTCATGAGTAACTGTGGCACAGAGCTGCACCGTGGCTACTCACGATCTTTAAAACCAGGTTTGCGGAGCGCTTGCTCCACAAACCTGGTTTTAGGGCAGGGGTAGTTAGGCTCATTACCCGCTTAGGAACCACCGGGCTCGCAGCTGAGCCCGGTGGTTCATACGATGGGGCAAAATCGGGCTAGCCTTGGCTATCCCGATTTTGCCCCATCGTGTGAATAGCCTCGGAGACTTCTTGAAATAGTAGTGGTTTCTTTCCTTACAGAGCAGGCTTTCATGTTGTTCTCTAGCACATGGAATATGTCCATGCCAGCACCAGATAGGGACACTATGTGATATAGAAGTATAGTAAAGTGGCCTGTTTTGCTCATATGGTGCCAGCGAGGATAAGCTATAAACAGGAATCTGTTTTGAACTTTCTCTGTGAGCTTATCTATATAACAGAATTGCCTTTCAGCACAGCCCTTTCTCCAGGAAACTCTGGGAAATGTAGTCCTGTAAGGAGACACTGAGGCTATTTTCATGATGGGGAAAAAACAGGCTAAGGGAGTCCAGCCCACCCCCCACCCCTTCATGTGAACCACTGGGCTTGTGGGCAAACCTGGTGGTTCCACAGCTGCTAGCCCGCCTAAAAACCCTGTCCCCTTAGACGAGGTTAACGGAGTGAGTGCTCCATTAACCTTGTTCTTGGATTGTGGGTCAGCCTTGGCTATTTGCAGCTGCGGCTGACACACTCGGAGTGGTGGGAGTGGGGAGAGGGGATGCCAGGAAAGCACCATGCACTCATGTGGTGCCTCCCTCGAGTGTTGGGGGGCAGCACTCCTCTTCTCCCTGATCCCAATAGCTCCCCAGCGAGCTGTGGGTGGGCACAGGAGCACCTGACTGAAGCCGCCACTCGTCCGAGTGGTCAATCTGGCCACCCAGCAGTGAGCAACTGCTCAACTAAGCCCGCTTTCCCTGCATAAACCCATGAGGCTCTACACATTGATGGTGTGTAGAGCTTCACTAGGTATATCAAACAGAGAATGAGCCCTTTCACACAACCATATGTGGGTGGTTTGCAGGAGGTGAGTGGTAAAGACCTCCTACCCTGCTACCACAGATGAGCAGACCCTCTATTTGAGTCTGCAAACTGAGCATACATGCAATCAAGGCAGCCATAGATTCCATTGCAGAAATTAGCAGCTGGCTCCTTTGAGGATTGAGTCAGGCATTCCAGCATGCATTGCACTGCCAATAGAATAGCATTACATCATCAGCTGTTCTCTGGCCACAAAGGGGCAGGAGGCCTGACCAGCCCTACTATATTGCAAGCAAAGGATCATTTGCAGAGTGGTACAATAACAGATGCCAGCCCCTTTAGCCACAGCACTTTATTATGATCATGGCTGTGAGTTCCTGGGATGTGCTACAGAAGGAAAATGCCCCACAGGACCAATACATCGAGGGAGTGGAGCTCTCCTACCTCAGTAAAGAATAAGGTACAGAAGCTGGGCTACCCACATTTCAGAGAGCTGGGTTGGCAGGATCTGCTTGGGTTCTGAAGATCCTGCAGATCTGGCCTGCATGCCTCCTACCTTCATTTTGATAATCATGTGAATAGCCCCAATACTTAGCACCTTTAGTGAGGGAGAGAGGAGTCATGACTGTTAAACGGGTATGCAATTAATATAGATCAAGGCTGCTCAACTTTGGCCCTCCTACAGATGTTGGCCCGCAACTCCCATAAACCCTGGCTTTTGGCCACTGTGGCTGGGGATTATGGGAGTTTTATTCCAAAAACAGCTGGGGGGGGGCAAAGTTGAGCAGACCTAATAGAGTTGTATATTGTTGATATGTCCAAAGTGACAAATATCCTGAAGCTATTCTCACGACTAGGGGAAATTGGGCTAAAGGAGCCAAGCCCAATTTCCCCTGGTTGTCTGCTGCTATGGGAGCCATGTGGCTCCCAGCAGCAAACCGCAAAAACTCCTCCTCCGCTTAAATGAGGTTAGCAGAGCAAGCACTCCGCTAACCTCATTTGGTTGATCGTGCGCTGCCACGGCACGGATCCACACCACGGCAACGCATGAGGAGACCCCTGCCAGGAGGCTGAAACAAACCTCCCAGTAGCAGAGGTCTCTCCAGAATGTCCCGCTCACTTGCGCGGGGCATCCTGGAACCTCCGAGGGCCAGCTGGCCCCTGATCCCCACCGTCCATGCCAGCTCTGTGATGGTGCCGGCAGTTATGTGGGTGGCCGATTAGGCCACCCAGGG
Source organism: Hemicordylus capensis (assembly GCF_027244095.1). Classification (NCBI taxonomy): domain Eukaryota; kingdom Metazoa; phylum Chordata; class Lepidosauria; order Squamata; family Cordylidae; genus Hemicordylus; species Hemicordylus capensis. Next base: position 217,435,092 of record NC_069659.1, read on the forward strand.
ATGGCTCCCTGCCTGTGTGCAGGGAGAGCAGGCTAAACCCTCTTTCCCTGCACTACCTGAACAGTGCTTCACACTGATCATGTGAAGCACCTCCCTGTGAGGTAAGTTAGACTGAGAGAGTGACTGGCCTAAAGTCATCCATCAAGGGTATTCATAGGCGCAGCCTAACCCAGGCTAGGGCAGCCCAGCCTGATTTAAGGTGTGCATGTGAAGCACTGGGATCTGTGTGGATCCCAGAGCTGCCCACCCACCTGCCTGACCCAGCTTTTTAACCCAGCCTTTAGCAGAGACTAAGAGCCGGGTCTCACAATCAGTGAGACCCGGTTTTGGAGGGTGTACGGGGAGAGCGGGCTAAGCCCGCTCTCCACGCACACAAGCAGGGAGGGAGCCCTGGGCAGCTGGATCGGCTGCCCACACAATTTCTGGCTCCGTGACGGAGCCGGCAGTGACTGGGAAGCTCGGGAGCCACGCTTCCCCCGGAAGCCCCGGTATGCCCTGAGTGAGCGCAGTATGTCCTCCTGGAGCCGGGAGGCAGCTTTTCGCCTCCCCTCCGGGGGTCTACTTGTGAGTAGCCATGCTGCAGAGCCATGCCACGGTTACTCAAGATCGGGAAGCCTGGGTTTGCGGAGCGCTCACTCTGCAAACCCGGCTTAAGGGAGGGCTACAAAAGCGGGCTAGCGGCTTGTAAGCCACCGGGCTCGCCTGCAAGCCCGGTGGTTTACACGAACATCAAAAATCGGACTAGACTCTCCTAGCCTGATTTTTGCTGCTCGTGAGAATAGCCCCAATGAATGCAAACATGCCCTTAACCCTGGTAGTGGGATCATGTGTGTGCTCGGGCTGCTTGCAGCCTGAACTCACACACATATGGGTACCTAGCACACCCATCGCATGGGGTATCCCTCAATGCACTGGGCACATGGCAGATTCAGCAGAAGATTGCCTGGGGCAAAGTTAGGTGAAACTCTGCTTCTCCCCCCACCCCTCCACCCAGCGGGGAGCATGTGGATAGCCTTGGTGAGTTTTATATTTGAATTGAAATTTGAACCCAAGTTTCCCTGGCCTTACCCCTGGGAGAGTTAACACAGCTAACCCGTCTACCACATTAAATGTAACCAATACACTGGTATCCCCCATCACATATGGTAGAGGAGTGAGTGATCAAAGAAAGGAGGAGACTCTTCTGTGCCTCAGTGGACTTGCAGACTAAATATTGAATTTCTGTGGGGCAACCACCCTCTATTTTGTTACTGCACTTTCCAACAGGAAAAATAGCATTTTCCCCTTCAAATTTTCAGAATGAGTTGCAACTTTCAAACATTTGCAGTCAGCTGGAGTGGGTCTAGCACCTGTTCAAAGTTTTAAAACTGTTTGAAGAGACAGCTGGACTCTTCTGCAAGAGCACCCACAAGTGCAGTAAAACATTCCAAAGGCTATGTTTACAGAAAGCCTGATGTGAGTAAAATATCAAAAATTGAGAGGGGGAAACCTGGCTACAGCACCAGCTGAGGAAGTAGAGTGCACATGTTTGTTTAATGTATGTATTTAGCTACATTCCTATTGGCCTTAATTGCTGTGACTGCCACCAAAATTTGTCCAGATTTTGTACAAAGAAATGTGTTCTGCTGCAAGGTGGAAAATTTTGTATTATATAGCACACAATGAGCCCTTTCTCAAAATCCCATGAAGAGGGCTTGAGGGTGGGTGGTGGGGAAGGCTGCAGGAGCTTACCTTCCCTGCAGATGATCTTCTGGGTGCGAGGATCCCTAGCCCGGGTTAGGCTGAACATGAGAACAGCCTCATTTTGTGCTGCTGCAGTTAATCATGTTTCATGATTCATTTACATTGTTTTTGCACAACGTTTTGCTTGTTTTGTTCTACCCTATAGCCACACCTGTAGCAGGATTCTTTAATACTTGGACAAGCCTATGTACGTATCATTTGTACATGCCTAGGATATCTGTTCAAGCAGCAGTTTGAATGTGCATAGGTCAGACATGGGGCCTGCTACTGTGATCCCACTTTCTCCAAGACAAATTTCAGTCTATGTAGATTGGACATATGAACAAGGCTGTCTGTCCGTCCATCCATCCATCCATCTATCCATCTTGAGCATAAGAACAGAATTACCTTGATGGAGCAGACCAAAGTCTATATATTGTAGTATTCTGTTTCCAACATCAACGCGTCCAGTGTTCTTCATTGTAAAAGCTGGGGTGCAGTGCTCCCATCAACCCTAAGTGCAGCCCCCTAATTGTTTATTGGGACTAATTGTTTATTGAAGCTTCAGCCAAAGCGGAGAACTCTGCACAGTCCTCCTGGAACCATGCAGAGGTGACCATTCCTTTTGTGCAACACTGCATTTTGTGTAGTATTGCTGGGGCTCCTTTAAGGCAAACGGAGCCCTTTTGAGCCCCTGCACTATCTTGGAAGGCCTGCAAAGAGTGCAGGAAAGTGTAACCCTTCCTAGTGCTTTCCTCCTAGAGCTTTTAAGAGATGGCTCAGTCTGTCTGAAAGAGTCTTCCCAGCACTGAGAAAAGTGCAGTACTGTGCAAAGATAAGCTCAGTGGCATATGGCTTTCACATTGAAGGATGGTGTTTTTTGTTTTGTTTTGTTTTCAAATTGGCCCCTACTTGAAAAATAGTGAGGATCACTGAACTAGTCTGCTAATCCCCTGCTAACTGTGAAAAGAGCTCCTTTTAAAGTGGTGAGTCTCTTTATTTAGCAGCAGGAGAGCAACTAGCCCTATCCACACCCAACACAGTACCCCTCCAGTTACTTCTGCTGGTGTCTATCTTATGATTCGTTTTAGATTGTGAACGCTTTGGGATCACAATCTTTGGGGCCATCTTACGGATTTATTATTTCCCTATGTAAACCACTTTGGAAACATTTGTTGAAAAGTGGTATATAAATATTTGTAGTAGTTGTTGTCATGTGCCACTGGAAGTTCACAATCAGGACACAAACAACCATGCCTGGATGTTTTCCCAGCATCTGGTAATCATAAATATGTAGATTCCTTACACAGTTATCATGGCTAATATTCTTGGCTAGACCTGTCATCCATTAGGTCTTTGATAAAAGCCACTTAAGCCATTGGCCATCCCCCTTATTATGACAGTACATTCTTCAAGGTAATTATGCTTTGCGAAGAGGTCGTATCTTGTCCTGAACTTACTCCCTATCAATTTCATTTGTTAATTCCAACTTCTAGTACGTTCAGAAAGGCAGAAAAGTGTCTATCTTCTCTCTCCACAACATTCATAATTGTATGAACCTAGTTTGTCATGCCCCTTAGTCAACTTCTTTCCAAACTAAAAAGCCTCAAATGCTTTAGTCTTTTCTCATCTGGAAGATTTCCCAGCTCCTTCATCATTTGCTTTCCCTCTTTTGTTGCGTCTTTCCCAACTCTACATTGTCCTTTTTCAAGGTGAGGTGACTAGAACTGTATGCAGCAGCACTGTCAAGGTGGCTGAAATACTGATTTATATAGCAGTGTTATGATACAGGTAAAGGTAAAGTGTGCCGTCAAGTCGATTTCGACTCCTGGCGCCCACAGAGCCCTGTGGTTTTCTTTGGGTAGAATACAGGAGGGGTTTACCATTTCCATTGCCCATTCAGTATGAGACGATGCCTTTCAGCATCTTCCTATATTGCTGCTCTCCCATATAGTACAGTGGGGATTCGAACCGGCAACCTTCTGCTTGTTAGTCAAGCAGCTGCTATTTTATTTTCAATCCTTTTACAGTACTACCAGTTCTTCAATCTTGAGTTTGCTTTATTCACGGGTACTGCACACTGACATTTTCATTAAAAAAATAAAACAAAAAACAATAGCCAGAGTAAAAGCAGAAATGACTAGAAATAAATGCAACTACAATCACACACACACACACACACACACACACACACACACACACACACACACACAGCTTTTCAACAAAAGTCCCCAAAGCAGTTTAAATAAATAAATAAATAAATAAATAAATAAATAAATAAATAAATAAATAAGGCTGCCTGTCCGCTAAGGCAGAAACATAGACACCAGCAACAGCCACCTGAGGGATGCTGTGCTGGAGTTGAATAGGGCCAGCCAGTTGTTCTCCCCCTGCTCAATAAAGAAAATAACCACTTTCTCATTTACCACTGGATTTGATTGTTTTAGTTAAGCTGTTTGCTTAAAGTCCCCTGTTCCTTATAATAAAATAAGACTTCAGTTAGGAATCAAAATACATGATTACATCTCTGAGGTTTTTCCATTCATGTCTTGTTTCCATTCTGTGCATCTTGAAATGGTACATAGAGCTCCGTGAGGAGACAATATTAAAGCAATTAGCCTAACCGCACAGAGCATCTGTGCGCTATTTGGGGCTCTTTCTCCTGCCCCACTCTCTTGTCCCCTCCCCTCTGCCCCACTCTCTCTTGCCCCACTCTCTCTTGCCCCACTCTCTCTTGCCCCCTCCCTTCTGCCCCACTCCGTACTCTCTCTTTCCCACTCACCCCCTTTGTAGTCTCTCCGCTGCTTCCCCGCCGCTTTCTTGTCTTACTGGCCTAGCATGCCTCCTCCCGCCCCCGGCGGCCAGCCCCCAGCGGTGGTGGCCGCCCCTGGCGGCCACCACCACTGCAGTTGCCTCCCCTTTGCCTTGTACTGCTGGGACGGCTGTCCCAGGGAGCCAGTCTTTCAACCCACTGCCTCCCTCAGGCAGGCCGGGCTCTGCCGCTTCCACTGCCACCTCCCCCTTACCTGCACTGCCCCGCCGCTGCCTCCCACCGGCAGACCGGGCTTTGCCCTTACCTTGGATGGCCAGGACGGCCATCCTGCTCCCGCCTCCCACAGACAGGGCAGACTTTGCTGCTGCTGCAGCCACCTGCTCCCCCTTACCCCGGACGGCATGGCCTGGCCAGGCCAAGTTGTCCCGCTGCCGCCGCCTCCCAACAGCCGCCATTTTTAATTTGCCCCAACTCTCGCCCACTGCTAGGAACTCTCACAAGAGTTCTGCCGCCAAATCCAGGAGGACACGTACTGACTAAGAGAATTAATATAATATATGCCCGCAGAAGTTCCTGATGGGAATTATGCACTCTGTGAAGTACTGTTTTTATTTCGGAACCATCAATCAATCAATCAGTTCTAAACTGGAGGTTCAGCCATCCCTGCAAGCTGTGGACATCTTGGAGTAGGTTACATTGCTGTTGGTGGTAGATCCTGAAAATAGTGCAGCATAACTTGTGAACAGAAACCAGGACATCCCTTGTGTTTCCTCTTGCAGAAATCTTTAGAAGCTCATCTAGTGCTGTAGTTCACTGAAAATGGCATATCTTAGGGCCAAACCAGATTCTATTTTAACACATAATCGGGCCTACTTTGATTGCCTTTATTTGGTGAGCCTCTTATTTATTTATTTTTTATTTTTTTTTATTTATTTTTACATTTTTATACCGCCTTTCGTTAAAAGAAAACCCCAAGGCGGTTTACAAAAATTAAAAACATACAGTAAAAAACAGTAAAAACATCAAGCTAAAAACAGGCATAAAAACAAGACAACAGATAAAAACACACAAGAACAGCAGTAAAAGACAATTATGTTAAAGCCTGGGTAAAAAGCCAAGTCTTTAAAAGCTTTCTAAAAGCTGTGATGGAGTCTGAGGAACGAATGGCCACCGGGAGAGCATTCCAGAGTCTAGGGGCAGCAACAGAGAGGCCCTGTCCCGAGTGCACGACAGCCGGGCCTCCCTCATTGTCGGCACCTGGAGCAGGGCCCCCCCAGATGTCCTAGTCAAGCGGGCAGCAACCCTTGGGAGCAGGCGGTCCCTCAAATACCCCGGGCCCAAACCGTTTAGGGCTTTAAAGGTCAAAACCAGCACCTTGAATTGGACCCGGAAACGAACCGGCAGCCAGTGCAGCTCTTTCAAAATGGGGTGATATGTTCCCAACGGGCAGCTCCGGATAGAACCCTCGCTGCCGCGTTTTGCACTAGCTGTAGTTTCCGGATATTCTTCAAGGGCAGCCCCACGTAGAGCGCGTTACAGTAATCCAGCCGCGACGTGACTAAGGCGTGGGTAACCGTGGCCAGATCTGCCTTCTCGAGAAAGGGACGCAACTGGCGCACCAGCCGAAGCCGTGCAAAGGCACCCCTGGCCACCGCCTCCACCTGAGCTTCCAAAAGCAGAGCCGGGTCCAGTAGTACCTCCAAGCTGCGTACTTGCTCCTTCAAGGGGAGTGCAACCCCATCCAGAACCGGTAAAATCTCCTCATCCCGATTGGCTCTCCTACTGACCAACAGTACCTCCGTCTTATCCGGATTCAATTTCAGTTTGTTAGCCCACATCCAACCCATCACGGCCTCCAGCCCCCGATTCAGGACATCCACCGCCTCCCTAGGATCAGATGACAAGGAGAGATAGAGCTGAGTGTCATCCGCATATTGCTGACAACTCAGTCCAAATCCCCAGATGACCTTTCCCAGCGGCTTCATGTAGATGTTAAACAGCATTGGGGACAAGATCAATCCCTGCGGGACCCCACAGGCCAACGGCCACGGGGCTGAGAAGTAGTCCCCCAGCACCACCTTCTGGACCCTCCCCCCAAGAAAGGACCGGAACCACTGCAACGCAGTGCCTCCGATTCCCATACTCGAGAGGCGGCCCAGAAGGATACCATGGTCGATGGTATCGAACGCCGCCGAGAGGTCCAGCAGAACCAACAGGGATGCACTCCCCCTGTCTAGTTCCCGGCGTAGGTCATCCACTAGAGCGACCAAGGCAGTCTCAGTCCCATACCCAGGGCGGAAGCCAGATTGAAAAGGGTCCAGATAATCCGTATCATCCAAGACCCTCTGCAGCTGGGACGCCACCACACGCTCTATCACCTTGCCCAAGAAGGGAAGGTTAGACACAGGTCTATAATTGTCCAGGTTGGAGGGATCAAGGGAGGGCTTTTTAAATAGAGGTCTTACCACCGCCTCCTTAAGGCACGATGGCATCCTGCCCTCCCTTAATGAAGCATTAATGATCACCTCCAGCCATCTGCCTGTCCCCTCCCTGGCAGCTTTTATTAGCCATGAAGGGCAAGGGTCAAGAGCGCACGAAGTCGCCCGCACACTGCCCAGGATCTTGTCCACATCCTCAGGCCGCACCAACCGAAAAGAATCCAACACAACGGGACCAGATGGTACCAGAGGCACGTCTGCCGGAACTGCCAAAACTCTGGAGTCCAGGTCAGCACGGATGCGAGCGACTTTATCTGCAAAGCGACAGGCAAACTGATCACAAAGAGCCGTAGATGACTCCTCCCCCATTGTCCAGGGGGATGTGTGGAGCAATGTTTTCACCACACGAAACAGCTCTGTTTGCCTGCACTGAGCAGACTCTTCTCACGATCTGTAAAAAGGGCTCACGGGTGGGCTGCGGGGAAGGCAGGTTTAACTGGCCTTCCCTGCAGATGATCTCCTCTTCTTCCCTGGGCAGGCAGATTGCCCTCCCAGATGAGCAACAACTCCCTCTCAGCTCTGGGTGCCGGGATGCCCCTCACATGGCTTCTATTTGCCCTGAAAAAAAGCTCATGTGCAGTTCCCCCGGCCACTGGGAAAACAGCAACCACAAAGGGAGGGGAAGGACAATCCGGATCAGGAGAATGGTGCTTGGCAGAGAGTTAAACTTCCTTCCCTTACAGTGTGGTCTCAATCCAGCTGTAATTTACTGAATAAAAAACAAGCACACGAACCCAGATCACATCCTTAAAGTAATGTTTAGTTTGATTCTTAACCACATCAGTCTCTAATGTGGAATGCTTATGATAGAATGAATGGAGAAAGGGGCAACACTCCATCCTAGATATATAAGCAACCCTAAAGAGATATAAGCAAATTCTAGCAAAATAAAATAAAATGCTTTAACAGCATAATAAATCACAGTCAGCCACTGAACACTGCTAGCAGAAGAGTAGACAATCAGAGACACTGATCTTAGCAACTAGCATGGTGTTTGTTTACCCAACAGCTTCTGTGTAGGTGCAGTCTATCTGACCAGTGGCATCCATCATTGTCCGTAACTTTGTTCTGCTGTCATTGCCATGGAAGAAAGGCACATGAAACTGGGAACCTGCCTCAGGTGTGTGGAAAGGAGTATGGCTCTGTGATGTAGTTGCTGATTTTAATTTCATCATTAGACCCTCATTACTTTCAATCAGGGCCTATTCAAACAGCAGTATAACTGCTCAGACTTTAAAGATTGATCAGCCTTTACATTATATTTTTGTTTCAGCTGGTCTTTGGCAACTGATCTATGTCTTGGATCATTTGCTGGGAGTGTTCCAAAGTTGCATTGCTTGTTTCATTTAAGATGCATTGCTTTACTAAGAACAAGCCATTCATTTGTGCAGACTTTTTGCTGTGACTGAAGAAAGGGAATTTTTAATATCGTAACAGATGGCTTGAAAATCTTCACATATTTATTTAATTAATTAATATCCTACCAGAAGATGGCAGTTTTTTGTGGAATGTGAAGCAGTAATGTAATACTATTCATGAGGCAAACTTGTCCATATTAAATTGAACTTACTAAATTTCAGGTCATCCTGAGTATAAGTGCAATAAGATAGGAGAAGGGAATGAAAAAGGGTGGCGGGGGGGGGGATCTTTAAAAAGAAAAATAAGCATTGCCATTCTGTAAGTTATTGATTATTGTTAATTAGCCTCCCAATGACAAACCTTTAAACTTTAAAACAGAACAAAACTTTAAAACAACAGAGGAAATGCCTGCCAGAGGGCAACATTCTACTTGCATGTGAGAAACTGTAAGAAAATACTCTGAAGTTTCTCTTGGGAGGAACCAGGGGTGTAGTGAGGGAAAGATGGACCTGTGTTTACTCACTCCTTGCCACTTTCACCTCCCCACTCCAGCTGACTGGCTGCCCAGCTGGTGCCCCCGCTCTCACCACAGCCGTACATGTCAAAATATCTGCCTACCTGGTACATGCCTACCTGCCCACCTGATTCAGCTTCTTGGCACATTTGCAAGCCATGTAAACAATGCGGCAGTTCCCACGATCCGTGGGAACCACCAGATGGGGTTAAGCGGAGAGAGCGGGCAGATAAGCACCCACAGAGCCCTTGGCGGCCGGATTGGCTGCCTACATGACTGCCAGCTCCGTCATGGAGCTGGCAGGGGCTGCGGGGATTGGGGGCCGTGTGGCCCCCAGAAGTTCCAGCATGCCCTGCGCGAGTGTGCAGGGCATGCTGGAGAGACCCCCGAGCCGGGAGGTTGCTTTTTAGCCTCCTGGTTGGGGTCCCCTCGTGAGCTGCGATGGCATGGAGCCATGCCATGGCAACACACGATCTGAAAGCCCAGGTTAGCGGAGCACTCACTAGCGGAGGCTAGCCTGATTTCGTCCCATCATGTGAACCACCGGACCTGGCTGCAAGCCCGGTGGTTCCTAAGCAGGTAACCTGCCTAACTACCCCTGCCCTAAAACCAGGTTTGCGGAGTGAGCGCTCTGCAAACCTGGTTTTAAAGATCATGAGTAGCTGCGGCGTGGCTCTGGGCCATGGTTACTCATGAGTAGACCCCCAGAGGGGAGGCAAAAAGCCACCTCCTGGCTCCGGGGGTCTCCCCAGTATACCCTTCACGCTCGCACAGGGCTTACTGGAGCTTCCGAGGGCCGCGCGGCCCCAAGCTCCCCAGCCGGCTCCGTCACGGAGCCGGCAATCATGTGGGCAGCCAATCCGGCTGCTCAGGGCTCCCGCTCACTCTTACAAACCGGCTCTCACTGATCGTGAGACCCGGCTCAATGAATGGGAAGCAATTTGGCTGAAACAACCACTTAGAACCACATCTGCCCAGATAAGGAGGCAACATTAAAGGTTATACATAGATGGCATCTTACTCCAATCAAGATGCACTTTATCACCAAAACATCTTCCCCGTTTTGTTGGCTGGGATATAAAAACAGAGGTACTCTCCTTCATTTATGGTGGAGTTGCCCATACATAAAAGGCTACTGGCAGCAAAGTTTACATATTATCTCTGAAATAATCCAACTTGATTTTCAGCCTGATCCAATGTTGGCACTTCTATCAATTTATTAAAGTACTCACAAAGATATAAAGATCTAATAACTCTGCTGCTAGCAGCAGCCAATATAGAGGTAGCTAAACACTGCTCAAAGGGTCTATGCATTGAAAATTGGTTCAATAGGGTCTGGAAGATTGCATCATCTGAAAAGCTAACCCATCAAATCAGGTTAGCTAGAGGAGTAACAAAACAAGACACGTTTTTGGAAATATGGTTTCCATTTATTGAATATGTCAATAAGGGATGGTCAATTTGTAACCCTCCATCCACTCAAATCAAATTTTGGAATGATGTTCTTCCTTGAATTCTGTTTTCAATTGTCACCTATCAAGTTGTACCTGCATGCTCAGCAACCGACAATGTCTTCTTAACACTGGACTTGCGCATAACCTCAAATGGCTAATTTTTGGCTTATATTCGAGTTTTTATTGTTTGTTCTTTTCCACTGCTGCACAATTTTTACACACGTGCTGTATTTGTTGAAAATAATTTTTTTTTTTAAAGTTGCAAGCATGGGTCACTACATGGATGGAAATACAGTAGGAGTCTACCATTTCTTCTGCAGAAATGGTATTTCATTTATTGGTGTTGCTTCTACAACTTTGTTCAGACATCTGAACTCTTGTAGAAGTGGGGTAAAAGGTGGGGTAAGGTGGGCTCTATGAATAAATCCTTTGCATAGTAAAGGCTGTGACCAGGCCATCAGAGAACATACATGTGGCACTATGTGATCATATTTTGAATCATATATTTTGAACCATGTGAATCATCATGTGAATCATCCCCATGTGAATCACCATGTGAATCATATTCACCTGTGATCCAGGTGAATTATGTGTATGATGCAAGTATGCTTTGACTAGTATGCAGGAGCCATGGAAGCCAAATGGATGAACCATATTTCTATGTGTGGTGCATGCAAGAAGCTGTGAACATTCTGCACATGTACATTCCAGTGACTTGATTCCACCATGCAATGGAGGTCACCAGACCTCCAAATGCCTAAAATTAGCAGATAAATTTTTCCTAAAAATTCTTTACAACTGGGAGATATAAAAAGTAATATACTTTTAAAATATTTTTAAAAATTCTCACAAATAAATTTGTGCTAAGCTTTTGACGGAGATTGCTTGAAAGTAGATGGCAGCATAATGTTTTACAAATGTTAGCGTTATAATGAAATCATTTTCTGTAGGTGCCTTCTGATAGTCTAATTAGTATAACATCAGCCATGCTTGAGAACAGTTTCCTTTTTTTCTCCTTTACAACCATCTGTTTTGTCATAAAGTCCTCTTTACAAGCCATATGCATGCCTAACGCTTACTCTTTGTATGTGATTTCCCTTTTGTTTCTTCTGGCTTTAGCACTCCATAGTATGATTTACTATAGCAATCAGACTAGAATGAAAGGGTCAGAAGTCCCACATGCTTTCATACAGAGGCAGAAAAAGGAAAATCTCAATGAAATAATTGATGGACAGGAAAAATTTACTTGCCTCACTAAAGCAATCAGACTTTTCAGCAAGCTTGACAACCTGCAAGTGATATCTTGTTTAAATGGGGGAACAAAACAAAACCACAAAACCCAGAGCTGCCTAAAATATAAACAAAAGTATATAAATTATATATCCTGTTGACAGTAGTGATGAATAGAATATCCTGAATGTATGAGTGATCTGCTTCAAACAACAGTTCCCAAACTGCACTGGGGCACCAGGGCTCACATCAGCACATCAGGGGTGAATACAGTTGGGCACCTGCCAAGGCCCATGCTTCAGCAATGAGCCCACTGCCAGTTCCTGGAACATTCTAGCCCCGCTGTGGCTTCTTGTTCACCTGCCTTCTCTGAAGGGTAAGCAATGGCTGAAGCAAGGTGCTTACCTCTGCCTCTTCTTCTGGACAGCCTTGCGGATTGGGCCGAGATGGGGGTGTCCAAACCTGTCCCTCCAGCTGTTGTTGAACTACAGCTCCCATCCTCACCAGCCACAAGCTGGGTATGATGGGAGTTGTAGTTCAGCAACAGCTGGTGGGGCAGGTTTGCCCACCCCTGGCCTAGAAGAAGAGAGCGTATGAAGGTGGACCTGCTTAGGGTATCTTCTCCAAAGCCCCCCCCCCCCCCCAAAAAAACACCTTGGAGCCAGGACTGTAGAAAACAGTAGAGTGTTACAAGACGATTTGCACTGATAAATTTAGCCACCATGTTGAATACATCAAGTTCTATACTAATTGGAGCAGAAAGCATATCTGCCAACATGTCCCTATTTTCCCATTCACCTGAAAATAGGGACATATTGGCAGGTATGAGAAAGCCATTATGCAGCACTGATTTCCCCCTCCCCAAAAGATGGCAGTAAAATCATTTTGAGGGAAGGAGATTGGGAGGGATGGTATACCAGCTAGGACATGTTGGCTCAGCCTGCACTAAAGTTGACAAACATCCTTGCAGCCATAGGATGTCAAAAGCACTGGGAAGTAATATGTAAATTAAAAAGGACTGCCCCACAGTTGCTTGCAAGGAGGAAGCCAGTTCCCTTATCTAGGAAGTGAATTGGGGTGGGGGTGGGTGGGAAGGAGAGAATGAACTGTACAGTTGAAGTGTGCCTTCAGTTTTCATCCAGAAAAGAAAGTCTGTGCCCCAACTATCAAACATCTGGGAAACAGTGGCTTAGAGTGCACGTTATCTGGTGCCAACTGTCGAACAAGGTACGTCAGAGCAGTGGGATAAGTACAAAAAATTCACTCGCCAGTACTATTGTTTTTGATCTTTTAGACCAGGGATTCTCAGTGTTGGGTCCCCAGATGTCATTGGACTTCAGCTCCCATAATCCCCAGGCCCAGTGGCCTTTGGTTGGGGATTATGGGAGTTGAAGTCCAAAACATCTGGGGACTCAACTTGAGAAACCCTGTTTTAGACCTATCCCTTCTCCTGAGGAGATTTCAGATTTGTACAGTGTTGGTTGGCCCTACTCAGCAGCACAGGTGGATCTGTCACTGTTCTCTGTGCGTAGTATGTCTGCCTGTGGCAATAATCCAGTTCTCTGTGTGCATCAGAGCTGAATTCACACCTGGGTGAATGTGTAAATTCACCTTAGGAGCCCTGCTGAAATGCAGATCCTTTCTTCCTTCCTTCCAATTTCTGAGATTAATTTGGATAGCACATTAAGTATACAATTAGTGGTATTCATTGTTGGAAGAAGGGCTTCACATCATAGCCCTTGGAATAAACTCCCATAGAGCTAAAAGCCAGAGTAGGATAATATCTACTGCACTGTCTAAAATTAATATCCAGTTTTGTTGTTATCCAAAGACTTGAACATTTCTCTTTATTTTTGCTCTGCACCTCCAAGGGACTTGTGTGTTCTGATGAGTTCTGGAGACAGTTCTTAGTAACTGCTAAACTTTGTATTTTTATTTTATTTTTTTATTTTACATTTTATATCCCGCTCTTCCTCCATGGAGCCCAGAGCGGTGTACTACATACTTAAGTTTCTCCTCACAACAACCCTGTGAAGTAGGTTAGGCTGAGAGAGAAGTGACTGGCCCAGAGTCACCCAGCTAGTATCATGGCTGAATGGGGATTTGAACTCGGGTCTCCCCGGTCCTAGTCCAGCACTCTAACCACCACACCACGTTCCATTTTAAAAATGGAGGGATAGTCAATTTTGTTTCTCTGTTTCAGTTGCCCTTGATACAAACTGAAATCTGACTCACATCTAGTAGAGGCTGATCAAATTAAGTTTGCACAGAAACTCCTGCAGTCTGCATTAAGACTGTTGCGAACTGCAGACCTCCCCACCCACCATCATGCCCTACTTTCTCTCTCCCCTGCCATTTTCTATAACATCCATCCTGATGACGAGTTTTGGCAAATTCAAAAACTTGCTCACCATTCTCTGTCTGTCATAAAAGACAGTCATATGCTCTGTCTTCATAAAAGATGTTTACATCCCACAGCTCTGTAACTAGTATACTGTACCTTTGGACCAATCTAGCTAGGAGTGTTTGCATATGTAAGTAGTCTTTCCTGTGGGTATCCATAGTTAGATGAGGAATCATGCATGCAAAACAATGCTACTTGCATGGTTTATCTTCTGAATCCAACAGGTAGAACTGCACATGTGGAGCAGATAGGAGTTGTAAACAATCCTATCAGCTGTTTGTGAAGGGAGTGACATCAGGATTTAGTTCCTCCTGTTAATCCTCTCTCCATGGAACAGTTGGTGGGGTTTTGGGTTTTTTTGTTTTGTATTTTGAAGAGGGATCCATGTACAGTATGTATACAGTTGGGTTCTCTTTTTGAGCCCTTTGGCAATACCATTATAGCAGATTAGACTACTCGCATCATAAATAAAACTGCATTTTATTTTCAGCTTAGGGGTCAGCTCTCTAGTTCAAATGGAGTTGTAGACAATCTACAGTATATCTTGCAAGAGGTAACTTCGCAGCATGAGAAGAAGGAATATCTGTTTGTTTATTTTCCAAATAAGTCACTCTTCAGTTTAATAACATCTCAGGCTGGCTCACATTGTCATAATAATACAAAAAAGGATTATTGGTGCTTGAAATACTTTGGGGGCATTCCCACCCCCCAGGAGAAGTGGGAAGTCTGACAGGAAGGTAATGGAGAGCAAGAGGTAGGCGCGAGCACAAGTTTGTTGACCTGCTTGCATTCTGGGGATAGAGTTCTGTACCCACCAATATTTGGAAGTGCTTTAATTGGAGCAACACTGTTCAAATTGTTGAGCATTCCTGCTGCACTGGCATCGTTTTGGGTTAAATGGGGTCAGAAAAAAAATTGAGTTATTTTCCAAATATGGTGTGTGTGTGCGCGGAATTATGTTGGTTTTCTGAGCCTGCTTCTGAGTCTGATCAGGGAAGGTAGCTCCATCACTAATAAGCAATAGTTGTATTAAATAACTAACCATCAGTTTCATGAAAGGGAGTATTGTTGATTAGACATCATTTAGATAGCACCCTGTGATGTCATGAACCTACTCTCATAGCCCCCCCACCTAAGAATGTTTGCAAGTCTTTGCTTGCTTAAATAAGAAAAAGGATGGATGTATACTTGAATAAATGCACATTTGAAGGATGAATATGTATAGGAATAAGTGCACATATGTTGCTTTAAACATCTTTTAAAAGGCAGGCAGCTGTTATGAAATATAGGGGACGGACACAATTAACTCCCGAAGAAGCATTTGATATCTTTGCTGTTATGTTTGTCATGCAAATTACAATGTTGAGAGGAAGCCAGATTCACACCGTGTTAGAGGAACCTGATGAAACTTCACTTTAATGTTGGCTGCATTCACACATAACGGGAAACCGAAGGGGCCTGAAGTTTAATTTCTTGTACGTCCAAATGCATGCAACCGCGGTTTGGACACAAAAGTGACCTGATGTTTCCCTCCCCAAATTCCAGTTTGAATCTTTGGTTTGTAGTGAGTTTCACTGCTCCTACTTGAGGTTACCGTTTGGTGTTGTTACATGTGAATGCTGCATTGCAGTACCACCGAGTTCTAACCGGAGTTGGAGGAGGAATCTCCTCCCTCGCTCTGGCTGTGAGTGGCTGCTGGGGCTGTCCTTCATTCCAGAAGGAAACCCACATACAGCCAGTTTCCACTCCTGTGTAGCCAGTTCCCCCTCCTTTCTACAGTTACCCTGACTGCATTTTGAATCTGAATGCAAACAAGTAACCATTCGGTTGGGTGTGTGTTTGTGGATCTGTGGTTCTGCGTTATGTGCGAACGCGATCATTATGTCTTTGCACTCAGTTATTTCTATTCTTGTCTCAAAAGTAAGGGATGTCACAAGTTTTACCTAGGTCCTCGTGCCTAAATAAGTATCTTGAAGGAAGGGCACAAAGACGTTGTTTTATATACTTTGCCAACATGAAGAACTGTGGAATAAGACATACAATCCCCTATTGTCTTTCCAAGGGTATTTTGATTGTGTGTATGTCTCTCTCTATTGAAATTAAAAATGAAAGTGCTGAGCTGCAAGAGATTTGTGGGACTTTAATTACCTTTAACTTTCTCTGTGGGATGAGATAGTTTTTAAGAGTTTTAAAAAGGAAATTACTTATCGCTATCAACACTCTTTAATTTTCCCTGATATGGCTCAAGAGACAGAGTTTTGTAGATTAAGTTTTAAATCTCTAAAGGAAAAGTTTGTTAAAATAAGAATGTAATTTTCTATTTTTTTAATTAAAACAATCAGCTAACTTTGAGATATTCTAGAAACTCTGGCCTCCTGACTATTTCATGATGTTCCTGTGGTCTTGGGTTTTAACCACATGGACACTGGTTAGTTACAAACAATTTTACCATATATCAGATGGAAGATACAGACAGATAGCTACCCTGTAGTAAGAGAGCTCAGTCTGGGATTGTTTGGTCTCTTGTAAGGGCTATGATGTCACAAAGGAAATGTCTCACAGTGCTAGGGCAAGTTGTAAATAGACATTTGCCTGATGGCTGCAGTGAATAAGGGATTGCCCCTCAGTTAAAGGAACCTTTAATCGGCAGGCTGAAGTGGTTCGGCTCACATGCAGGTTTACCTCCTCAGTGAGAACGAGGCCTATGTTTTGCTGTTGTCCTTTTGTGGTGAGCTGGTTATCTCTTTGAAAAGCTGAAAGAACTTGTACTATAGGGAAGTGGAATGATATTATTTCTGCTGCTGATAAGGTATAGGATACCTCTGTGTGTGAGTAGGTGCTGGGATACCTTGATGCTGCTTTCAGTAACAGATAAAGGTTGACGTCCATTTTCTCCATTCATGATCAACAGGGAGTAAAGGACCCTCAGATAGCAATTAGGATTCTTCCTATGGATTCTCTGAGGTTCTTAAGCTTACTTTTAATCCTGTAAACAGGATGTTGGATAGATCATCACTTGTGTCAGGACCATCCAATTGGTGAACAGAGTGAGGACAGTAATTTCCTAGGAATATGGGCAAAGCCAAACTTCAGTATTGATCAATATGGTTACGAGGAACAGCTGCTGATGCCATTTTCAGTGTATTACTGCAGCATTGTGTGGACGTTAACAGCTATTCTGGTCTTCTCATTCTTTAGAAGTTCTGATATGAGGCAAAGAGACCTTCTTTCAGGCTGCTTTGGGCCTTATCTGAAGTCTCATTAACTGTCAACTTATGTGAGGGACATATCAGCCATTAAAGCTGTTCCAACTATAACACTAATATGCTGGGACAAAATTTATTTATTGAACTTCCTGTTTGTCATGCAGCTGCTACAAACATGGAAGCCCTGCCAGAACAAGAAGAGGGCAACCTTTAGTCTCTTAATTGCAGCTTAAATTACTCTACATGTATATGTATGCCTCGTGTGAGAATATCGTGGAAAACTGCAGAATAGCTCTGATTATTTCAACTTTGCTGCTTTAAGGGTGATTCAGTATAGAAGGGCTTTACCATTTTACTGAGAAATTACAAGCAAGGGAAAATGCAATATAAATTAAACATAACAAAATCGCAGTTTCAGAGATAGAAATGACACAACTCTAAACACAATGGCTTAATGGCTTTTCTCTCTAATAAAATGGATTATATTTCCTACCACATCAATTTTCTCTTTAATAAATGGAAAGGAAGAGTTTCATTTTACCCTTTTTTGCTTACCAATTAAGTAAACTGATACTGGGATATGTTGTGGGTTGCATATAAATTATGCTATTGCACTGGTGATGCCTATTTTTTAAATTGAACTTTTATAATGTTCAACTTTTGTCCATGAATTACAAATTGATCTTATGCATATATGTCTATAAGTCCCACTGAGTTCAATGAGGCTTATTCTCCAGTTAAGTATTGTATGCATAGGATTGTAGCCCTGTCAGCTCCTTGTTAGTTTACTCTGTGATCCTTTATATACTACAGAGAACCCAAGGTTGTTTAATAAGCTATTGATTCAAGGTTCTTGCTCTAAAACATATTTGCCTGCAGATGTAAGGAATCATCTGACTTCCATAAACTTTGAGGCCACTATCAGACCACCGTCAGATAACAGCAGCAGTTCCCAACTTGTGGTACTCCAGATGTTGATGAATTACAACTTCCAGCATCCCCAGCCACAATAAATTGTAGCTGAGGTTGATGAGAGTTGTAGGTCAGCAACATCTGAAGTAACACAGGTTGGGTACCCCTGTATTACAGGGAATTGTGAACTACTCTGCATAAAGATCATGGCTATGCTGTTATTTTCCTCATCAGTTATACAAAGATAGAGCAAAGTCAATGTGAGAGAGCCTCTTGTTATCTAGATAGTCTTTTCCTTTCTTCTGCCTTGTATCATAAAGAAATCCAGAGCTTAAACAACTTTAATTAGTTGGTGTAATTTAAAAAACCAAACATTTTTGTCATTTTTTTCCTTACAGAAAAATAGCATGACAAACAGAAATTCAACAGGTTTCTCCAGCATGTATAACATTCATGTGTAGCTTTCAATGCAGACTTACAAATAAGTACATAAACGTATCTATAGCTCTCTTACACATCTGTGACTTCATTTGTAGCTATTTACAACCCTGTTTAGGAGCCCCAGAACTCTGTCAGGGGAAAAAAAAAGATGGCAGCCATTTAAACAAACCAGTTGTCTTGTATCATTATGGTAAGGAGTCATTATCTGGTTGTGTTTTCTTTATACTGTTTCCTTTTCCTTCCCAGTAGACTAACGACCTCTAAATACTAGCTGACACTTTACTGTGCACATAACCATAATTGTATTTTAGTGCTTGAAAGGTGTTGTGCATCTCTTTTGAAGAGGGTAGTGTCTACTTTAATTCTTCTGCCGAGAACTGGTCAGTAGATTAAAACTATTTTCATCTTTTTTAAAAATGTGCAAGTTATCCCCAATAGCTAGCTATTAGATAAACATAAGGTTGTAATGTTTTTATGGTTTACTGTAAACATTGTGCATCCCATTCAGTATTTGGGGGCTGAGAAGAGCGCTCATGCAGAATCTCTACTCCCAGTCAACCCAAAAATGGAGGAGAGAACAGCCTCTCCAAATGAATGCTAGAGTTATTGCATAAAACACAGCAATAGCACAATGTCTTAAAGTATAAATAAGCAAATGCCTTTGGGTTACACTGAGCAGCAAACAGCATGTTACATGTGAATACATATAATGAAGCCCTAGTAGTTGTTTCTCCCCACCCCAATGAAAAGTAGCTTTAAGAGGGGTTGATTTTGAGCAAAGGAGAAGCAGGATAATACTTCTGCTGCCAGATGTTTTGTGTTTTGTTCTGATTTTTTGTTTGTTTTTGTTCCAGTTTATGTTCCTTTCCTGTCATGGGAGTCCAGATATACTTTTATCAAGCTGAACACATGCAGGGAATCCTGTGGGGGCAGAAGCAGTTGGGGGGGCTGAGATTTAATGTAATTTAGGAATTGTTATAGAGTAATCTAATTAGAACAGCAGCCATGTGTGTCAAGGTTTAGAAAGACAAATTAGACATTATCCTGTTGGAATGCCAAAAGATACATGTGCCATTTACAGATAACCAGAAAAGCCGTTTTCATGACCAGTCTTACATGGGCTATCACTATCCTACCTGGGTAAGGCTGGTTGTGAGAATCAGCAGGATCAGTTCTGATCACAGCACTGCTCCGCTGGGTAGCCCAGGTTTTGGGTAACCCAGGCTAAACGTGAGGTAGGAGAGCACATGTGTGCCCTCCTATCTCACTGTCCACTTATGTGGGTGCATAGGCTGCTGGCAGCCATTAAAATAAAAGAAGCCAGGGGGAGGAGCAACTTGACCTCAGGAATTTCCACAATGCACCATGCTGCTTGTGTGGTGCATTGTGGGATTCCTGGCAGCTGGGCTTTGCTCTCCTGCCTCTGGAGTGCCATGCTGCTCACTGCAGTGCAGATCATGTGGGCACGTGAGCGGTTCCACTCGGCAGGAATGGGTGGGTACTATCCTGCCTTCTCTCCAGCCTTCCTCAGCCCCATCCCAAGTGGTCATGTGAACAACCTCAGGGTTAGTTCTTTCCAAAATCTCAGGCAGAAGATCTCTCTGCACTGAGCAGTATACATGTGCATTGAGCATTGCAGCTCCATGTTTAAACATTCCATTGTAATACTCCCTTTCCCTCGTAATATGTAGAACCACTTATTTGGTATTGTGATGACAAAGTTTTGCATTCTTCCCCCTTTTCCTGCTCCACATCATTGCTGCCACTAATGGGAGTGGGGAATGCACAGCATGGCATGGGCTAAGTGATCCAAATTATGCTGTGCATTATATTTTTACAAAATAACTTGAACTTATTCAGTCAAATCCCAGCCTGCCCCCTCCACCTTCAACCAATAGGTTTACTGTTAATAACTAAAGTCATCATATTACGGTTTTGGGGAAATGTACTTGATCTTTGTTTTTGCTTCCTCCAGAAGCATTTTCCCTCTGAAGCACAGGTTTTTGAAAATGAAGACAGGACTCATTTAAAATTACTCTAGACACACAATTCTTTCTTCACGCGTACCAAAAACAAAAAGCTTTGACTGTTGTGCATTTTCTGCTACTTCTTGGCAGTGCTCCTGAAATATGAGCAGTAAACATGTTTAATAGGGTTGTGCGTTTTGTTTTGTTTTCTGTTTTGTTTTTGTCCCGAATCCGAAACACCCGCATTTTGTTCTTTGTTTGGAATCATCCAATCCAAAACACCCCAATTTTGTTCTTTGTTCGAAATTGCAAAATCCAAATCTGAAATGTTTTGGATTTTAAAAACTAGTGGGCCGGGGTGGTAGTGCCCAATGGGTGGAAACTACCACCCAAATTTCAGAGGAATTGGACAAAGGTCTGGTTTTTAGTGAATTGTTGAAGGATAGGATTTTCCCCATAGGGAAGAATGGAGATTTTAGCAAAAGTATAGCTTCATGTTGGGGGGAAAGGGGTGGCCCAGAGCAGAGTAGGTGGGTGGTAGTGCCCAGTGGGGGCAAGGAAGCTGCCAGAATTATTTCAAAGGAATTGGGCAGAAGGCTGATTTTTAAAGATGTAATGGAGTTTGCGCGTCTGTAAAGTTCTTCCCCATAGGGAATGATGGACCTCCATAATTCCTGCCCCATAATTGCACTTGGGGGGCACCATGTTGGCCCAGAGCAAGTGGTGGTGTAGAGCACATAGGGTGCCAACCACCCCCATGGGTTGCTAACCCATGGGGTACTGGGTTCTGTTGTTTCTGAGATGTTTTGAGTGTAGATTCAGATTCTCTGGTAGCATATGAGAATGGATTCATGGTTTGTCATTGAAAATCTCATATGCTACCAGAGAATCTACACTCAGAACACCTCAGAAACAACAGAACCCAGCACCCAATGGGTTAGCAACCCATGGGGGTGGTTGGCACCCTATGTGCACCACCACTACACCACTCACCATCACTCCCGGCCACCCCTGTGCCTCCCAGGTGGAGTTATGGGTCTGCTAAAACCTCCATTATTCCCTGGGGGGGGGGCCTTAAAGAAGCGTAAACTTCAACAATTCCTAAGAAATTAGCCCTTTGCCCTATTCCTTTGGAATCTGGGTTGTGGCAGGCACCCTTGGGGCACTGCCACCCTACCCACTGTTTTGCCCCTCATGCCCCCTTTCAGCCCCGAAACTGCCCCAAAGACATGTCAACTTCAGAAATTCTTTAAAAATCAGCCCTTTCCCCAATTCCTTTGGAATCTGAGTGGCAGTCGGCACGCATTGGGGCACTACCACCTGAACCACTCTTCTGCTCCTAAAGCCCCATTTCTGCCCCCAATCCACCCCAAATAACATCAACATCACACATCAACAACAGCAGAGCTTTGGAAAAAATCAGGCAGATTTCCAAAGGTCATGCACATCCACATCTCCCCTGCCCGAAATGCAGTTGATCTACACTAGGGATGTGCAAAAAATTTCGGGCACAGAACGATCTGTGCCCGAAACGAACAATTTCAGGTGATTCGGGGCTGAACCGAATCACCCCCGATGTCCCCCGATATATTTCGGGCACGAGCTGAATCACCCGAATTTCGGACCTGAAAAATTCAGGTGATTCGGTTCATGGTTGATTTTTGGCGATTTTTTGAAGTTTTAGTGACTTTGGGGCAGTTTGGGGGCATAGCATGGGATCTGGGCAAAAGGAGTGGGGTGGGGTGGTAGTGCCTAATGGGTGCAGGCTACCACCCCAATTTCAGGGGGATTGGGCAAAGGGCTGATTTTTGGTAAATTTCTGAAATTTTCATGTCTTTGGGGCAGATTGGGGCAGAAAGTGGGGCCTGGGGTAGAATAGTGGGGTGGGGTGGTAGTGCCTAATGGGTGGAGGCTACCACCCCAATTTCAGGGGGATTGGGCAGAGGGCTGATTTTTTGGTGTCTTTGGGGCAGATTGGGGGCAGAAAGTGGATCTGCCCCAAAGGAGTGGGGTGGGCTGGTAGATAGTGCCTAATGGGTGGAGGCTACCACCCATCCCCAATTTAAGAATGATTGGGCAGAGGGGTGAATTTTGGTGAATTTATTTTTATGAGGTTTGTCTTCATAAGGTGAAGTGTGCTAAATTGATTACTTCCTCATATTATTCATAGTAATAGAGAGTGTGAAAAAGTGAAAGTGGGGTCATGAGAGTTGTCTAATTGAAAAAAAACTCATTTGCTATGATACAATGAGAATTCACACCTCAGAAGTTTTTTCTCAAAAAATCACCCCTTTGTCCAAACCCCCTGAAACTAGGGTGGTAGCCTCCACCCATTAGGCACTACCACCCCACCCCACTATTCTGTCCCAGGCCCCACTTTCTGCCCCAATCTGCCCCAATCTGCCCCAAAGACATGAAAATTTCAGAAATTTACCAAAAATCAGCCCTTTGCCCAATCCCCCTGAAATTGGGGTGGTAGCCTGCACCCATTAGGCACTACCACCCCACCCCACTCCTTTTGCCCAGATCCCATGCTATGCCCCCGAACTCCCCCAAAGTCACTAAAACTTCAAAAATTCGCCAAAAATCAGGACTTTGCCCAATCCCCCTGAAATTGGGGTAGTAGACTCTACCCATTGGGCACTACCACCCCACCCCAAAATTTTGCCCCTGGGCCCCTTTTTACCCCCGAATCGATTCGGATTTGGATTCAGATTAAATCCAAATCCGAACCGAATCAAGGGTGATTCGGGTGACCCAGATTCGGGCACAAAACAGAACAGGGGTGATTCGGTTCAGGTCCGAGCCGAATCACCCGAAAACCCGAATTGCACACCCCTAATCTACAGACAACATTGTGAAACAACAACAATGAAATGCACATTGCCCCACTGGCCATTGAGGGTAAATGCGCACTGCCCCACTAGCCAATGAGGGTAGAATTTTCCCTTAAATTTGCTTAAAAGGAATAAAGAGGCAATTGCCAGCAGATCAGCCCATGCTTTCGCTGGCCAATCTGCAGGCTGGAAGGGCTGGAAATTCAAACAGATGTCAAAACTCAAAATAGAGACTGAAAGAGAAAGACTTTTTGCGATTGCAAAATGGAGTTCCAAAACAGCCGAAACAACAAAACGTTTTGTATCCAAAACAGGGACGTTTTGTTTTGGCTACAAAATTTTCTGTTTTGAGCATTGGGTGTTTTGTTTTGGCTACAAAACAGCCGAAATGGCCTGTTCTGTGCACAAAACGTTTTGTATCCGAAACAAAATGCACATCCCTAATGTTTAACAAGATAGCAACTCCATTTCTTCAACACTATTAATTAGTGTAAAATGCAATTTTAGTGTAAAATGTGTAGTGTAAAATACAGTTTTTAATCCTCCCCTTAATTGGTCATCTTTATTTCCAAGTTAAGCTTGTCCATTCTACCCTGGACCCCTTCACACATATAGCTGGTGATGCAGGTGCTGCTTCCTTGTGCTAAAATCCTGTGCTGCTGGGAAGGGTGTACGAATTAAAGAAACATGGGCAGGGACAATTGTGTGCTCTTTCTTACTTCATTGATGCCTTCCCTCTCAGTGGAGTAGCAGTAGGGGGTGGGGGCACCATGGCATCCATTCTACCCATGTAATTTGTAATTCACAAGCACACCTTGCTGGTGGCCTGGGCTTGCACCACGGGACAGCTGCCTCCTCAGCAATCTGGAAATCTGCTAAGTAGATGGCAATAGTGGGTTGCAGACCCACTAACCCACTAACCACATCCTCTGTGGTTGCAGGCATCATGTTGAGAGCTTTTAAGTATCTGTGAGCTGTTTCTCATGCAAAACCTAACCCTCAAACCTGGAGCCCTTCCTGCTAGTGAAATTTCTCATGGAGGCGGAGGACATCTCAGCTTTTAGTACATCCTACATTGCTCCTTGTCAACTGGATTTGTTCCAGTCACTTGCTAACACATTATGTGATATAAATGAATATTTTTCCTTAGAAATATTCCCCCTTCATATTAGAGGGTACGATATGGAAGTTTTGGAAGGGACGATATGGAAGTGCAAGTTTTGCTGCAGTGCAAATAGCAAGGTTTTTCTGTAGTTTGAGCTTCAGAAGCAGAGTGCTGGACATGCTTCATGGTATAGACTGGACTGCAGATACTCGGCCAGGTGAAACAGTATTTCTCTGAGGGCTTGTCACTAAACTACTGATTGATCTTATGTGTAAGACCTGATTACCCCTCTTGCTCCCCATTATTTTATAAATGGTGTCAGTCAAGCAGCTGCCCCTGTTTGAGTGGCATTTCAGCAAAGCAATGGGGCCTAATCAGTGCTGGTTGCTACAATTAACCTTACTACTGTTGCTAAGTATTTTGCTACAATTCCTTCCTTAGCAGGTCAATTTTGATGAATTACAGCCTGCAACTGCTGCACACTGTGTAGAAACAGAGCCTGCAAAGTGTAGTTTTGCTACCTGCCAAACAAAAGGAAGCAATTCAAGGACCTCTGTCACTTATTTCAGGTGTTATTTCTTAGTCTGAAGTCAGGGAGGAAAAATTCAGCTCTATGGGTGACTGCAGCATAAGTGCTGAATTACAGGGGTCTGTGTTTAATTGGGGGTCTAAAAGGTGTTCATATAGAATCATTTTGTCAGTGCTGAGCCATAAGTATGTAAAGTGAAACAGAATCATGATGGAGCATTGGGATAAATCCCACAGCAAAGCCAGAGAGCACAGAGGTTGGATCTGAATGGAGACAGACCAAAGTCTGAACTGAAAAGTGTGTCTGTAAGAAGGTGGATAGAACAGGGATGTGGGGGTGCAGAAAGGCAGCCAAGTGGACAAAAAAGTGAAACACTTGGAGTGAGACAGGCAGATAAGGAAATTAGAGACTAAACAGTAGGCCTGTGCAAATTTGGATTCAAAAATATGGATTTTATCCAAAATTGCCCCAAATTGGTAAAAATTGGTAAAATCTGAATCCTATTTTAAAAAATTGAATCTATAAAGTTGGAATTCTGAAATTTCAAAATTAATTTAGGAAATACATTGAAATGTAAGAATTAGCAAAATATAATAGGATTTTCCCCCATAGAGGTGAATGGGGAAATAGAGAAAAACAACAGTTGGCCCTAGAGCCTTAAAATTTGCCACACATGGCGAATGAGGTCAGGGCCCCCTCTTTTGAATTTGAAGAGAATTTGTCAATCTTCTGATTTTTGGTGAATTTTTTTGTTTTAAAAATGGCAAAATCTGGCTTGTTTCAAGCCAGAACTTAAGAAAAACGTCTGAAACTGAAGAGCCTTCTTGGACCATAATTCCATCAGCATGTGGAGGAATCTGCCCTTTGCTTTCATGAAAAGGGGTAACAGCATGTCCCTCCCACTTTATATCTCTTGAATGTGGCATACAGTTATGAAATCTTGCACACATGATGTCCACATTGGCAGAGCTCTGTGTTATTTTTTTCAAGGCTATTGGTAACTCCTCTGATTTGGGGCGGGGAGTTTTTTTTTGTGTGTGGGGGGACTAGAAATAGAAAAAGGGCTAAAACTGGCTTGTTTCAAGCAAGAACTTTCCAAAAGGTTATGTATCTGATGCCCTTCCTCAGACCATCAGTCCACCCACCATTTGGAGGAACAGGGACATCCCTTTGATTTTATATTAAATTTTGTCCTCCCCATTGCAGAAGGACACAATAAAAGTGAAAGTACTTTTAATGTTTCTGGTTTTGTGGTTAGAAAGAAATTCTTATTTTCCCTTGTAGCCATTAAGGGATTAAAGGTTGTGAAGTCCTTTTAACTCCTTTCAAAAGGTCTGCCTGTTCCTGAAATGGGGAAGAAAAACATTGATATACAATCAAAGGATTATCCTTTTTCTTCCATATGTGGGATGGTCTATGACAGGACTGCTCAACCTTGGCCCTCCTGCAGATGTTGACCTACAACTCCCATAATCCTTGGCTATTGGCCACTGAGGCTGGGGGTTATGGGAGTTGTATTCCAAAAACAGCGGGGGGGGGGGCAAAGTTGAGCAGGCCTGGTCTAAGTGGAGGCTTCAGATCCAGAACATTTTGTAAAGTTCTGGCTAGAAACAAGCCTGATTTCACAATTTTTGCCATTTTAAAGGAAAATTTCAAAAATTCACCAAAAATTGAGGGATTGTCCCATAGCTTGGAGGGGGGGAATAACAAAGAGTCCTGCCAATGTGGACTTCATGTGTGCCAGATTCCATAACTGTATGTCCACCCATTCTCGAAATATAAAGGAGTGGGGGAGGAAAAGGGGCATGCTGTTACCCCTTTTAATGAAGGCAATGGGCAGATTCCTCCACATGCTGGTGGGATGGTCTAAAAAGAAAAATCACCAAAAATCAGAGGATAGGCCAATTCTCTTCAAATTCACTATGGGCACCCTGACCTCATTCTCCAGACATGTGGCATGTTTCAAGGTTTTAGGACCAACTGGTGAATTTTGGTGATTTATTTTTGATTTCCCTATTGACCACTATGGGGGGGCAAATATAAGTTGCAATTTGCATTTGGATTCTGAATCCGATCTGAAATCCAATATCACCAGAACCCATAGAATCTGAATCTGATATTGTCACATTTGGATTGAGTTGGAATGTCCATGAGCATGGAGTACTCACTAAAACATCTCTAGCCAGATTCTTTTAGATTCTGATACTGACTACTTGCCAAAATACCATTTTATTGGCTGGACCAGTAAAATAATGGATGATAAGCAAATTTGATTGATTGATTAAGTGCCGTCAAGTCAGTGTCGACTCTTAATGACCACATAGATCAATTCTCTCCAGGATGATCTGTCTTCAACTTGGCCTTTAAGGTCTCTCAGTGCTGCATTCATTGCTGCGGTAATCGAGTTCATCCACCATGCTGCTGGTCATCTTCTTCTTCTCTTTCCTTCAACTTTTCCCAGCATTATGTACTTCTCAAGGGAACTGGGTCTTTGCATAATGTGTCCAAAGTATGATAGTTTGAGCCTGGTCATTTGTGCCTCCAGTGAAAATTCTGGGTTGATTTGTTCTATGATCCGTTTGTTTGTTTTCCTGGCTTTCAAAAGTCTTCTCCAGCACCAAAGTTCCAAAAGCATCAATACTTTTTCTATCTTGCGTCTTTCTTCAAAGTCCAGCTTTCACATCCATAGAGTGTCACAGGGAAAACTGATATTTGAATGATTCTAATCTGTGTAGGTACAGACATGTCATGGCATCTAAATATCCTTTCCAAGGCCTTCATTACAACCCTACCAAGAGCTAGTCTGCCGCATATTTCTTGACTGCTGGATCCTTTACTATTGATGGTCGATCCTAAAAGGCAGAAACTATCCACCACTTCAATGTCTTCTTTATCAATTCTGAGGCTGGTTGCTGTACCCATTGTCATTAGTTTAGTCTTCTTTACATTTAGATGTAGTCCCATTTTTTTTACTGTGCTCCTTGACTTCCTTTACTAGAGCTTGCAGATCATCCACATTCTCAGCTATCAGAGTGGTGTCATCAGTGTAGCGCAGGTTACATCAGCAAATTTACTTTGGCATTATGGTCAAGATTTGCCAAGATTATCTGGCATTTTGTCTGGTCTAATTATCTTTTGCAACCCTTCACATACTTATCTGAAATTCTTGATCCTTCATAGCTCTCTTCCTTCCTGTTTTCTTTTTACTGGTGGAATGAAAAGGAAGCATCATATTTTCATGTCAAATTTCTGCATTGTATTTTTGATATCTACTTGAGATGTTTCATGATAGGCCTTGTTGTCTGAAAGGTTGGCACACCTTAGTAGAGTTCCTGCACCATCAGTCATAGCATCTACATCTTAGTTTTCCTTTATTTTCTGATTATTCACCAGAGCTTGAATCTGTCTTTGGTAGTTATCTCACCATGAATTTGGAGATGATAAATGCAGTTTCTTCCCTTTGGAGTTCTTTTGCCTTGACAGCATAATATATTAAAATTCCCTAATTGTTGAAATCTTTCTCCCTTCATTCTAACTCACTGTCGCCAATTACTGTACATCCTCCAAGCTGATCAATGTCAGGTCTTTCTTCTAAGCACTTAAAACTTCTATGCTTTATGCATTGGTAATTCCTAAGTGCAGTCTTCCAGAAAGAACATTTGCAGCAAGGTGACAGTGCAAAAAGAGCTTATGTGTGTAATTCCCACCCAGTCTCAACCATCCGCTGTTAACATGATATAACTATGAAAGAGTAGAAAGATGTGAGCCATCATTCCTAGAAATTACAGAACAATATGATTCAGAATACCAGCTTAATAGACTATGACTTAGAAAACTTTACTTCTGCCTCACCAGTTCCGAATTTAGACTAAACTTGATAGAATATTATGGAATCCCACTTTCTCTGAAATTATGGGAAAGTGAAAAGCAACTGCGGGGGAGGGTCTGCTTGCATTTATTACTCTCTTCTTCAACCCAAAAGGGGATCTCAGAGCAGTATACATTGAAATAGTAACAATAAAAATAATGTAAACATTGAAAGCAGATCAGCTGATAAATTATGAGGCCTAGGCAAATAAAAAGGACTTCACTGGGCACCAAAACAAAAGCATACCCAGAGCTACATAAGCCTGTCTGGGGAGAAAGTTCCAATGACAAAAGGTGGGCACCATGAACAGTGTTCTCCCTCCCCCCACCATCTGTGTGTGGAATGAGTTTTGTTCTGGGTGGCAGTATCAAGGCAATGTGTGCACACGTACATTCAATGGGGTCTTCCTGATTCAACCTGAGTGGGATCTAAAATCAACTGAGCGGACATAAAAAAGCTTTTGAGCACGTGCACGTGTGCACGCCTTAGAGGGAACACTGACTATGACCATCATGTCTCCAGTCTCCCTCCTCCTACCACCTTGTTCTAAGTTACCTGCCTCATAACTGATGGTGGGTAGACATTCTCATTGTGCACATTCTGGTCACCAGACCCTTTTCTTTACTTGATGGGTTATGGGAAGGAATGCTTCCTAGACCACATGGAAACCGATATGTAAGACAGTTCTGAACTGTCTGCAACCACTGCAGATATCTAAAACATCACTCACATTGTTGCGGAACAGCCTTATCCTGCTACTTCTTAAAAGTGTGTATTTACATTTGTGTGATGCTACATCCATTATTTCCACTCTTTCTGAACTACCAGCATTACATTGTGCAACATGTCAGCCATTAAGATCCAGTTGAATTTTGACTTAAATCACAGGCTTCCCTGTTTGGGAACAGGGAACCTTATTAATAAGGTTGTCACTGAAATTTTTTTTAAAAAGGGAAATTGAAGTGGACTTTCAGAGTTCCATCCAGGAAGAAACATCTGAAATATATCAAGGTAAACAAATAAGTGGAATTTCTTGAGGAGCAGTGGGTGGGTTTGCAGTCAACACATGAACGGTTTTCCTTTGGCATGGTGCTTTGTTTTTAAAAAGATGAAACTAATCTACTCTCTTATTCTACAAAGCTCTGTCTTGGATCCATATTCAGCACTATGCTCAGCATCCTCCCAAAAGTGTACTTAACAGACACCTTCTCTGCTTTCTTGCGGCTCTGCCTCAACCCTATTGCTTACAATTCCAAGTATGATATCACACTGATCCATTTTGAAAATCCTGAGGATTAGTATTTTATCTATGTCTCCAAACTCCAACATGGACCTTTAAGATAGCAGAATTCTTGGTTTTCCTTCCATCAAATTTGCAGCTGCACACACAAAGTACAGGCAAGAGCACTTCAGAACTAACAGATTCATACTGCTGATTGCATTGGCTGCAGTGATGTCATGCTTAATTACATCCTTCAGCCTACTAAATTTGAAACTAATAACACTAGAAAATTATCCTGGACTTTCAAAAATGGCCACTGCTGCAAATTCGAGAACAGTGTATAATATTGGTGCAGATGACATCAATGGAATGTATCCTTTTGGCAGATGGGAATAAATGATAAAGTGACTTTTATTTTTTCATAGTCCTATAGGCTACTAACCTGAAAGAAACTAGGAGCAGTTGTTTAAGGTGCTGGTTCTTCCAATTAAAGCCCTTCACAGCTTGGAACTGAACCATTTTAGAGACCATCTCTCCTCCCTGTCAGTGCAGTCACCTCTTAAGGTCATCTTCAGGAACCCTAGTGCAAGTTCCTTGCCCCATGTTTGTGTAATGACCTCCCTCAAGATGAACGTCTGTGCTCCTCCATTCTGTTTTGTTTTTTAATGCAAAACTCACTTGTTTACCACAGACCTTTGGATACAGAGAGAAAGAAACTTGGCTACTGAGTATTGCCTCAGATGCTCATCAGGGACATAAATCAGAAGATTTTTTTCTTTGCATGTTGATTTTTTTGTATCTCTTTTCCAAGAAAAAATATATGTTAATAATAATTTAAAAGGTCAAACACAACAAAATCTTCCAAACTAAAATAAAAGATAAAGCAACAACAGCAGAATAAGCTAACCCCAATAAACCTTGTCGCGGTTGGCCTCAAGTTTCTTTCTCTCTGTATCCAAAGGTCTGTGGTAAACAAGTGAGTTTTGCATTAAAAAACAAAACAGAATGGAGGAGCACAGATGTTCATCTTGAGGGAGGTCATTACACAAACTTAAAAAAAATTAAAATAGCTCGCGAACCACCACCACCCCCAACCGGACAGAACGGGGTGGGTGGGTTTCAAGGGGATGCTGGGCCAAAGTGGTCCAGACTCGAACTGAAATGGACCAGCCAGTTCCGTGCACATCCCTACCTGGCCGTGCCTCCTTTGCGTGTGACATCACATGCAAAGGGGGCATGGGAAGCCCAGCAAACTCCGCTCCCCCTTGCATTTCAGGCAGCTGATGCTGCCTGAACAGTGTTTATTTCCCTTTCTCTCCCTCACTAGAGGGAGAGAAATAAAGGCTGTTCAGGCAGCTATGGCTGCCTGAAAAGATGGTGAAGAGGAGCTCACTGAGCTTCGCAGCGCAAGGCAAGGCATACTACAGTTCCTGGAGGACAGCGGGTCCGGAGTCAGTCCCCCGCCACTCCTGGCGCATTTTAAATGGTACTCTTCTTTCCTCACCCTCCTCCCTGTAGCCAGCCAGCCAGCCGTGGTAGCGGCAATGTTTGTAGGAGTGAAGGGGGGGAGATTTCACCTCACGCCCCACCCCCAGTGGCACAATCATCTTTGCCTATGGGCGGCAAAGAGGTTAATCCATCCCTGAATGCAGAGAGTTACCCTCTTGATTTCTCTTCTTTCAAATAAGATTTTTTTTTTATAACAGATGTTAAGATAAGAATGGAATGACAGGAGTTTGATTCCCTCTGAGAAATTAATAATGAGTATTTGACATGTTTTAATAATATTGTACATTTCCTTTAACAGTTGTAGACAGGCAGGATAAAAATGACATCATTGACTTTATGGCAGGGTTGCTAATGGATCAATTAATCTGTTTTAATCAGACTCATCACAAACATTATGTGGCGGCGTGGGGGGTAGTGGGATCCATCCACCCATCAGTACTTTTAATTGTCTTTCCAACTTACCTTGGAATAGCACTATATCCAGTCACTGCTCTAATTTCTTTACAGCTGACTTGGGTCCAAAGTGTGAGTACTGTGATGTTATAGTTTTTCATGGGCAGGGAACCTGTTGGAGACTACTCTAGTCCACTCTTGTGAACCTTTAAGCTGAAATAACTGGAATAGAGCAAATTCTTTCAGTGAAACGAAATGGGATTAAATGCCATTTTCCCCTGGCACTTTCCTTTTGACAGTACTTCAGTCTGGCCTAGCTTGAGCTTTTGTGGCTTGAATGGAAGCCAGCTGGAGAATCTCTGAGAAGCAGTCAACCACACTGTCTGTGTCAGAATAAACAGAAATATAGGGCAGTGTGTCACTCATAGACCAGATAAATCACGTCTGATATCACTTTACTACTTCTCTCAAAAGGGGTTTTAGAAGCAGATCCTCCCATAACCCACCTTTAAAAAAAGGAAGCAGCAGCTTAGTTTCCCAGGAGCTAATGAATTCATTATTATTGTTTGCTTTAAATCATCTACAGGGATTGGCAAATTTCTTCCATAATGGTATTATATTGTGGCCTGAATTCTGCACCACCTTCATTCCTGTTTAACACGGAGCATTTCTAAAATTAATTTAAGAATTATTTTATTATTTATTATTTTATTATTAAAACTTTTATACCGCCCTTCCAAAAGGCACAGGGCGGTTTACATTAAAACACCATTAAAATCAATTAATAATTAAAACAAAAATTATAAAGCATAAAAAATAATTAACAATTAAAAACATCGTAAAACAACAATTAAATAATCAGAAGCATTTAAAAACAAGTTTTAAAAAGCTGAGAAAGCCTGGTTGAAGAGATGAGTTTTCAGGTGTTTTTTGAAAAATGCCAGAGATGGGGAGGATCGTATCTCAGAAGGGAGCGCATTCCACAATCTCGGGGCAGCAGCCGAGAAGGCCCGTCTCTGTGTAGCCACCAAATGAGTTGGCGGCAACTGGAGATGGACCTCCTCAACTGACCTTAATCGGCGGTGGGGCTCATAGCGGAGAAGATGCTCTCTTAAATACCCAGGGCCTAACCCGTTTAGAGCTTTATAAGTTATAACT
This sequence comes from Hemicordylus capensis, assembly GCF_027244095.1. NCBI lineage: Eukaryota > Metazoa > Chordata > Lepidosauria > Squamata > Cordylidae > Hemicordylus > Hemicordylus capensis. Next base: position 217,468,193 of record NC_069659.1, read on the forward strand.
AGCACTTTGTATTTTGCCCGGGAAACTATTGGCAGCCAGTATAACTCCATCAACAAAGGAGTAATGTGGTCTCTCCGAGATGACCCAAAGACCAATCTGGCTGCCACATTCTGAACCAACTGAAGTTTCCAGACTGTGTACAAAGGCAGCCCCACGTAGAGCGCATTAGAGAAGTCAAGTCTGGAGGTTACCAACAAATGTACCACTGTTTTGAGGTCATTGATCTTGAGAAACGGGCGCAGCTGGCGTATCAGCCGGAGCTGATAAAAAGCACCCCAAGCCACCGCCTCAACCTGAGAAACCAAGGAGAGACGTTGATCCAGAAGTACTCCCAGACTGCGAACCTGTTCCTTTTGGGGAAATGTGACCCCATCTAGAACAGGGAGATCAAAATCCTCTCTAGAGTTCTGTCCCCACACAATAAGTACCTCCGTCTTATCTGGATTCAGCTTCAGTTTATTCTCCCTCATCCAGCCCATTACTGCTTCCAGGCAGGCATGGAGGATATGCCAACTCCTGAAGAAGTTGACATGGAGAAGTAAATCTGGGTGTCATCAGAGCCCCTGGTGGCACAGTGGTAAAACTGCCACCCTGTAACCAGAAGGTTACAAGTTCGATCCTGACCAGGGGCTCAAGGTTGACTCAGCCTTCCATCCTTCCGAGGTCGGTAAAATGAGTACCCAGAATGTTGGGGGCAATATGCTAAGATCATTGTAAACCGCTTAGAGAGCTCTGGCTATAGAGCGGTATATAAATGTAAGTGCTATTGCTATTGCCATTGCTATCAGCATACTGGTAACACCCAGCTCCAAATCCCCTGATGATCTCTCCCAGTGGTTTCATGTAGATGTTAAAAAGCATTGGAGAAAGTATGGGGCCTTCAGGGACACCATACTTAAGCTCAGATTTTGAAGAGCAAAAGACTCCAATTGACACCATCTGAAATCTGTCCAAGAGGTAGGAGCGGAAACACTGTAAAACAGTGCCTCCCACCCCCAACACTCTCAGACATTCCAGAAGGATACTCTGGTCGATTGTATTGAAAGCCGCTGAGAGATCCAAGAGGACCAACAGAGTCACACTTCCTCTGTCCATTGCCAGTTGGAGATCATCTGTCAGGCCAACCAAGGCAGTCTCCACCCCATAGCCCGCCCCAAAGCCAGTTTGAAATGGGTCCAGATAATCAGTTTCCTCCAAGACCTCCTGGAGCTGAGAGGCCACCACCCTCCCAATTACCTTGCCCAGCCATGGGAGATTTGAAACAGGCCTATAATTGCTCAACTCTGAGGGATCTAACGCCTACAGCAGCCTACAACAACCTCCCTGCTAGATAGAACAAGCCATGTTGGACAAGGGTCAAGAGGACAAGTGGTAGGCCTCACCGCTCCAAGCGGCTTGTCCACATCATCAGGAGTCACAAACTGAAATTGACCCAGTCGAATCGTATAAGAGGAGTTGTTGGACACCTCCAGTTTAGACATCAAATTAATTGTGGAGTCTCCATCTAAGTCAGCCCGAATCAGAGAGATTTTCTCTGTGAAAAATTCATTAAACACACCACAGCGGGTAACTGATGCTTCCAAATTCTGGTTCAAGGGAGAGGGGACAGATACTAGTCCCCTCACAACCCTGAACAACTCCACCAGATGTGAACTCGCAGAGCCAATACGGACAGAAAAGAACCGCTTCTTTGCCGCACGTATCGCCTGAGCATAGATCTTTAAATGTGCTCCATGTCGTAATCTGTCGGATTCGAGTCGAGTTTTTCTCCACTTGCGCTCTAGTCGCCTACCTTGCCACTTCAGCACCTGTAGATCTTCCGTAAACCAAGGGGCCAATTTTGAAGCAGGTCGGAGGGGACGCTTAGGAGCAATCGTGTCTACTGCCCTGGTGAGCAGGTTGTTCCAGTTCTCAACCAGGGCATCAACAGGATCACCGGCAGAACCAACATTAAATCCCTCTAAGGCTTCTTGGAATCCTACCGGATCCAGTAACCTCTTTGGGCAGACCATTCTAATAGGCCTCTCGCCCCTGCGAAAGTGTAAAGTGGTTGTAAGCCTAACCTTAACCAGATGGTGGTCCGTCCATGACAACGGGGAGATCGTAGGAGTCCCCACCCATGGAACACCACCCTGATCAGAATAAAAGACCAAATCAAGCATGTGACCTGCAATATGCGTCGATCCAGAGACCGCTTGGGATAGGCCCATAGTCGTCATGGCCGCTATGAAATCCTAAGCTCCCGAACAAATTGGTCCCAAAATGAACATTGAAGTGCCCCAGCACCAAAACTCTGGGAGACACCAATGCAAGTTCCGCGACCAAGTCTGTGAGCTCAGTAAGGGATTCCGTTGGGCAGCGGGGCGATTGGTACACCAACAGAAGTCCCAGTCTATCCCTGGTCCCCAAACTCAAGTACACACATTCAATATGGTCCGACACCCTGACAGGGACTATGGTAAGGGAGATGTTATCCTTATAGACCACAGCCACTCCACCTCCACGCCCACGTCCCCTCACCTGCTCCTCTACAGAATATCCTGGAGGGAGAAGCTGGGACCAAACTGGGCCACTAGCCTCCCCCAACCAAGTCTCAGTAATACACATCAGGTCGGCCCCTTCATCCATGATCAAATCATGGATGAGTTCTGATTTATTCCGGACTGACCTGGCATTGCAGAGGAGCAAGGTAAGGTTATGTGGGATGTTGGCAGTGCTTCCCAAGGTCAAAGAGCTGGCAGGACAGCCAGAAAGGGGGACAGGTATTAGATTTCTGACCACCCTTCCCCTAGAACAGCCTGCTGACCTGCCAACATTTCTTCTTCTATTCCCCACCACCACCGGAATAGCTGCCCCACATTCAACGAAGGCACTCCCTGCCTCCCCATCTCCAGACAAACCCACACACATTGCAACTTCAACCCAACCTTAGTGCCTGTGTAGTTTGCCTCAGGTTTCAATTTCTGCTGTTCATTTGCATATTTCTGCCCATGTTTGTTGGTTCACACAGATAAAATGTTGCACAAGAAGAAATGCTGATGTGATAATGGAAACCACCGTTTCTTAAGAACATAGGAACAGCTCTGCTGGATCAGGCCCAAGGCCCATCTAGTCCAGCATTATGTTTCACACAGTGGCCCACCAGATGCCACTGGGCGCTTACAAACAGGAGTTGAGGGCATGCCCTCCCTCCTGCTGTTGCTCCCCTGCAACTAGTATTCAGAGGCATCCTGCCTCCGAGGCTGAAGGTGGCCTATAGCCCTCCAACTAGTATCCCTTGATAGACCCCTCCTCAATGAAGTTATCCAAAGCCCTCTTAAAGCCATCCAGGTTGTTGGCTGTCACCACATCTTGTGGCAGAGAATTCCACATGTTGATTATGCATTGTGTGAAAAAGTACTTCCATTTGTTGGTCCTAAATTTCATGGCAATCAATTTTGTTGGATGACCCCTGGTTCTAGTGCTATGTGAGAGGGAGAAACATTTCTCTCTATCTACTTTCTCCACACCGTGTATGATTTTATAGACCTCTATCATATCTCCCCTCAGTCATCTTTTTTCTAAACTAAAAAGCCCCAGGTGTTGTAGCCTTGCTGCATAAGAAAGGTGCTCTAGTCCCCTGATCGTCTTGGTTGCCCTCTTCTGCACCTTTTCCAGTTCTACAATGTCCTTTTTTAGATTTGGTGACCAGAATTGTATGCGGTACTCCAAGTGTGTCCACACCATAGTTTTGTATAAAGGAATTATACAGTTTATGTACAATGTGCATAAACAATGTACGTTTATGTACGTTTATGCACAATGTACAGTTTATGTACAATGTACAGTTTATGTACTGTGTACTGCGTACATAGTAGCAGTTTTATTTGCAGTCCCCTTCCTAATGATCCCGAGCATGGAATTGGCCTTTTTCACAGCTGCCACAAATTGAGTTGACAGTTTCAATGAGCTGTCCACCACGACCCCAAAATCTCTCTCCTGGTCCGTCACCGACAGCTCAGATCCCATCAGCGTATACTTGAAGTTGGGGGTTTTCGTCCCAATGTGCATCACTTCACACTTGCCAACATTGAACCGCATTTGTAATTTTGTCACCCACTCATCCAGTTTGGAGGGATCCTTTTGGAGCTCCTCACAATCTGTTTTGGATTTCACTACCATAAAGAGTAAAATCTGACCCCCTCACTGCTTACCTGATCTTCTAAATTTGGCCACCTCCCTGCTTATCCGAACTTATAGATCATTTATGAATAAATTAAAAAGCACCGCTCCCAGTACAGATCCCTGGGGGACCCCACTTCTTACTTCCCTCCATTGTGAAAACTTTCTGTTTATATCTACCCTCTGTTTCCTGTTCTTCAACTAGTTAGCAATCCACACATGTACTTGTCCCCTTATCCCATGACTGCTAAGTTTCCTAGAGTCTTTGATGAGGAACTCGTCAAAGACTCATCTTTTTGCATGGTGTTTCATTAATATGGAAAAGCATATAGGCATATTAGCAATCTGAACAGAGTGGTGGGTGGAGGCACTAGTTAACAGAAGAACAGCCCTGCTGGATCAGGCCCAAGGCCTAGCTGGTCCAGCATCCTGTTTTGCACAGTGGCCCACCAGATGCCTCTGAGAAGCCCACAGGTAAGAGGTGAGGGCATGTCCTCTCTCTGGCTGTTAATCCCATGCAATTGATATTTAGAGGCATCTTGCCTCTGAGGCCTGAGGTGACCTATAGCAACCAGATTAATAGAGGTGATAGCAAAATAGAAAAAAATTAGAGAATGGCTGACTGGAGGGCTCTGAAATTTGGCACACATGTAGTAGAGGAGGACAGGACTCAGTGAGGCTATTCTCACAATGGGAGAAAACCAGGCTAAAGGAGCCCAGCCCAGCCCTCGTAGGTGAGCCCGGTGGTTCTCTGGCAGCTAACCCACCAAAGAAGCCCTCCCCTTAAACGGGGTTAGCGGAGCAAGCATTTCACTAATGCTGTTTTCCCGATTCTGAGTTGTCTTTTTAAAAAAAAAAAAAAAATTGAGCCTCCCAGCATCGGAGGTCTCCCGAGGATGCCCCATGCCCTTGCATGGTACATCCTGGGACTTACAGGGGCATGGTGGCCCTTGATCCCTGCAGCCCCTACCAGCCTATGTGACAGAGTCATGTGGGCGGCCAATCCGGCCACCCAGCAACAAGCGTCTGCTCATCTGCAGGGAGAGCATGCTAAGCCCACTCTCTCCACAGAATGCTCCCTGGCTTTACACACTGATCGTGTGTAGAGCCTCTGTGTATTGAATTTCAAGCCAATCAGCCAGTCTGTTGATTTTTAATGATTATTTTAGGTTGATAAAGTGTTCTTACGCAAGAACACCTTTTTGGTTCAGCAAAATGGTGTTTTTGCAAAAGTACTGAAATGCCATTTTTGATTCTGTGCTCCCTCCAGATGCCATTTTGTTCTTCTAACAATCCTGACTGAATTCTGACCTGAATTCTGACATTGTGACATGAATTCTGATAATTCCGATTTGATATTGGCATCTAGAATTCCACCTATTTTTTAAAACTGATTTCAAAGCAATTCTAACATCAGAATTCTGGTTTTGCACAGGTCTAGTAATAGTACATACTACTTTGTTTTTCAACAGACAGTTTGTTACCCATCCCAGGTCTTAGAAATAGGAAGTAGTATATTGTTAAACAATAGTAAATATTGCAGGCAAAATGAATACAGTAATATAACATAAATATATGAGTCCTAAGCTGCATGGGCTCTATTTAACTTCTAGCTGTGCACATCTCTGTTTCCCACTGTAGTATCTATGACTAGTAGAGTAGCCTTGGTGGTGGTGTTCTCCATGGAATTTCCAAGGAATAGAGGAGGAAAGCCTGTTGAAGTGTTATGTTGATTGAGCTAGGCTCAACTCTGTTTAATTGACGGTAGTTAATTGGTTAACTGATTTAAATTAGGGTTTGGGGTGATGTTTTCAACCCATCCAGTTCACTGAAATTCTGGCAATGTGCCGGGCTTGGTGGAGATTAGAAAGCCCTCTCAATTTCATGGGAGGAGCCATAAAATATTCTTCTAGTTCAACAGGATGTGGGGAATTCACCTAAGTCAGCAGGGAGCTAACAATGGCATGCTTCACTTGATTAAACTGGGCACCAGCCACCCTAAACCAAGAGAACACCCTTTACTCTCTGAACTTCCCTGCTTACTCAGGTATTCAAATGAAGCCCTCCTCTGTATTCCGTTATGACTGGAAGCCAGTTTGATGTTCCCAGGTCTTGGCTTTGGCAGCAAAATAATGCCTGCCCTAAGAGCTCATTTGCATAGAGAGGTATTTTAAAACCATTTTCCTCCAACCAAACAAGCAAAAACGCTTTACAGAAGTTAGGGTTTGTTTGTTTTCCTTTTAGATAAGTGACTGATATATAGAGATGAGCCAAAACTATTCACAGTTTATTGTTGTTATTTTTGATGCTTGTTTATTTATTATTTATTTAATGTATTTCTATACCTCCCAAAACTTGCCTCTCTGTGCGGTTTACAATTAAAATCAATTGAACAGTTAAAATCATTTAGACATTAAAATAATTTAAAACCCAACATTAAAAGTATTAAAATGATGAATCTAATTAAAGGTCTGCGTGAATAAGTATGTCTTCAGTGCCTTTTTTTTTTAAACTAATGTTGCCATTTGAGGTGATTTTTCAGGTCTCCTTGAAAACTGTTGCCTGTTCATTTACATTGTCCTGACGTGTTTTCACTCTTGATAAACTACCTGCCCTCAGAGATGTCTCCATGCAACAAACTCTCATCAGCTGCATCAGGCACTATGACATTATTGTATTCATTACATGGGGGCGGAGCCACAATTGGGAGAACATGTCCAAAGAACCCAGGCTGCGCACAATCAGGGGCCTCAAGCGCAGCCCCAGACACACACCCCTGCGTCTGACGTCAGAAGCGGGGGCATTATTTCGGCCCCATTTGGAGCCAAAATTGGCCCGTGCTGTGTTGGCAGCACGGCTGGAGCGACTCTCCCTGCCTTAAAGGCAGGGAGAGCCGCTCCTGGTCCCGCTGCCAATGCAGCGCAGCCGATCGATTTCCCTCCCAAATGGGGCCGTGAGGTCTTGTTTAGAATAGAGATTGGCCCACACTGCATTGGCAGCATGGCCGGAATGGCTCCCTTTAAGGCAGGGAGAACCATTCCAGCCCACGCTGCTCAAAGCAGCACAGGCCAATCTCCTTTCCAAATGAGGCCGCATGGCCCCATTGGGAAGGGAGACCACACCCCCGCATCTGACGTCAGATGTGGGCGCATGGCTAGCTGGCCATGTCTGACCGCCAGCCTGGCTCCGCTCCTGCATTACATGACCCTTGATGTGTGAGAAATACCCATGTGACTGATCCAGAAAGGAAGCAGCAGCCAGAGGAGCAAATGGTAGTCATTAGTTCAGCAGCTGTGAGAAATAATGGTACTGAATATGAAAGAAGAGCAACTATTGACACATATTGCTGTTTTCAAACCATTCAACTGCTCCAACTACTACTACGAACCTTTATATACCACTTTTAAACAAAAGTTCCCAAAGTGGTTTACTTGGAGAAATAAAAAGAAATAAAGAGGGCTCCCTGTCCCTAAAGGGCTCACAATCTAGACAAAAACATAAGATAGACACCAGAAACAGCCACTAGAAGGATGCTGTGCTGAGGCTCGATAGGGCCAGTTGCTCTCCCCCAGCTCAATAAAGATGACTGGAAAAAGTTTTGACTTGAAATTTTCAAGATGACTTGAAAACATTTAATTTTGAAAACATTTAATTTCAAGATGATTTTGAAAACGGTAAATCTTAACAGATTAAGATTTTTTTTTAAAGTAAAATAACCAGGAAATAATAAGAATATGCACTGTAGTGCTGCTGACATAGGTATGGGTGAGCAGGAGAGCAGGCAAAATTGTCTGTGGGTTAGTAACTTTTGTGGACTGGACTTCACTGTAATTGTTCTAGAAAGCAGACTTAATTCATGCCCACAATCAGTTATGTGTGTCAGATATGATAAAGCGATCAACCGGCAAATAGGCCATGGCTGCTACTTCCGTTGCCTAGGAACTGTCTTCGAAGCTACTCTTTGTATATTGGATACTGCTGCTCCTTCTTCTCCTTGCCTGTGCTATGTGCTGTGCATCCGTAACAAGAAAACAAAAATAAAAAGCCCACAAAAAATGCTGCCTGTTTGTCTGGGCACATCCATTACCTCAGCTAAGAAAAACGATATGCCATTCCCACTTCTAATGGTTCACTTGCAAGTTAGGTTAAAAGAGCTTTCAGGAATTTTTAAAAAAATGTTACTAGTTTCCGTCAACTTGTCTGAGAAGTGCAGAATCATTTCTGACACCACATGAAGAACATAATTATATTTACTGTTCTTGACATATGGTATGTCACCAAACCCCTATAATTTCTGGCAAGACAACCCTAATAATTATCTGATTTGAAGTTTTTAAACAGTATATTCATGTGGTATAATTCTGTAAGTGGGCTGGTGGGTGTGAACGCTCATTCAGTAGAAGTGTGAAATTTCTCCGCCAAATCACTCAGAGGTTTCAGAGCTGTCATCATTGATGAGACAACCCACCACCCAGACATAATGTCATGTTGTATATTCCACATGAATCAGCGGATCCCTAAAACATTATCTGTCTGCAATTTCTAATATTCTTTCTTCAATGTGTTGCAGTTAAGAACAAGAACATCTTGTAAGGCACCAGGAGCTTTTACACATAGCAGGTTTTACTGCGAGTTTACAGGGAGGCTTTACTGCAAACTCCAAGTTGCCCTCAAAGCTGATACAAATAGTGGATTTTTTAAAATCCCAGATATAAATCGGATTACACAGTGAAAAACCCGAATTGTGTGTGAACTGCTCCCTGATAACTTGCAGGGACTTTGGGGTAAATCTAGCTGATATATGAACACACACCCTCCATTCCAAAGGAGATGTGAGTTAAAAGGCTTTAAAAGCCCCGTGTGAAAAGCTTCCAGGAATTTCAAACTAGGAACTAGGAGGCAAAACCCAGTCACTTTACACTCTAAGCCACAGTGGTAGCTTGCTAGAAGTGGGTGACCTGCTGGCCTGACCTCTGTTGTGCTTCTGAGCCACTACTGTGAATGGCTGGAGGGAAGTGATTAGCCCAGTAAGGATCAGGTGACACAAGAAACCAATATGGTTCTATGTGGTCTTTGAAAGTTTCACATGCCAGTTGAGCTCTCAGTCTGAACAATTTCTCAGACTTCGCTCACAGAGTTCACATCCCTTGCATACCAGCTTGCCTAAATGCTTGCCTGCCCAGCGCACTATTTCCCAGCTTGGGAAATAGACAGCATCAAATAGCTGTATTCAGATATTAAGATTGTTCACATGGGAGAGCTGGGGAGAAGGCAGGAACCTTCCTGCCTCCCACCAGATGACCAATACTGCTCCCGCTCTTCACAGCGCTGCACACCCACATGGCCAGTGTGCGAGCACTCTGGGAGAGGCAAAAGTGAGGGGGAAATATAGGGTAGGTCCTCCTGCATCCTACAATGCACCGCACAATGAGCATGGTGAATCGGGGGATTTCACCACTGCTGGACACTCCTTACGCCCAGCTCTATGGTTGAGTGTCCATATATGGCAGCCTGAGCATTCACAAGACCTGGACTGATGAGGTAGAAGGATGTGTGCATGCCCTTTTACCTCATTGTGCAAACCCTGGTAGTGCTGATAATGTGAGTGACCATTCTATGTTGTATAAACATACATTATTTTTATTTATTTATTTGTCAAATTTGTACACTGCCCCAAAATTTTGTCTCTGGACAGTTAACAATAACATAAAATAAGTTAAAACATACACAAAGATTTTAAAACAATTTAGGCAATCAAAAAATCAAAAACAGATTTAAACTTAAAGATTTTAAAAGCTGAAAAAAATTGGGAGAAAAGGTAGGTTTTCAAGTGCTTTTTAAAAACTGCCAGAGATGGGGAGGATCGTGTTTCAGTAGGGAGCGCATTCCACAGTTTCGGGGCAGCAACCGAGAAGACCTGTCCCCATATGGCCACCAGCTGAGCTGGCAGCAACTGGAGACAGACCTCTCCAGACTACCTCAATGGGCAGTGGGGCTCATAATGAAGATGTCCTCTTAAATACCCAGGGCCTAAGCCATTTAAGGCTTTTTAGGTTATAACCAGCACTTTGCATTTTGGCCGGAAACCTTTTGGCAGCCAGTGTAGTTTTATCAACAACGGGATGATGTGGTCTCTTTGAGATCAACATTGTAGGTTGTATACACATATATTATAAGTTGTATATGTATGCAGGTATCTGTATGCATGTACACATTTCTGTAGTCCTATTCTGACATCTTGTTTGTGTGTCTGTGCACATGCACATGTTTTTTTTGAGTAAATAACTGAATGTGCATTAATTTCAAAGGTGAATCCGGGTATAGGCCCCTTAAATGCAGGTTAGGGATGTGCACAAATCGATTTTTTAAAGTTTGATTTGTGCCCAAAACAAATCACCCCTGATTTGTTTTATATCCAAATCTACCCCCTCCAAATCACCCCAGATTTGATTTGTATTTGCTTTGATTCAATTTGGATTCAGATGATTTGGACCACTTAATATGGTCATAGGGGCACCAAATAGGGGGTGACGGGTAGGTCCCCATGGGTGACACCTACCACCCCAATTTCAAGGCAGTGGGACACTTGGTTGATATTTAATGATATTTTTTGTTTTTCCCGTCTTTGAACATTTCCGCCATAGGAAACAATGGGGATTCAAAGTTGCCATATCCTAACCCTAACACGGACCCCCAGCTTTCATTAAAAACAAACAAACCCCTAAGCTCTAGCCCTTGTAGAAGTGGAGTTATGAAGCAAAATGTGCAGTCATTATTTTTCAAGTGTTTGGATTCTTTGGTGTATAATAATTGTTCCTCATAATGAATCCCTATGAGGATTCATTGCACACCTTCATTTCTTCTGTTCATTTTGACTGTCACGGGACAGTGCCAACTGTCAACTGCCATGTGCCAACTACACCCCCCCCGCCACCTGCAAGGCAGTGGGAATATTGAAATGTTTAGATTCTTTGGTGTCTAATAACTTTTCCTCATAATGAATCTCTATGAGGATTCATTATATGCCTTTGTTTCTTCTGTTCATTTTGACTATCATTGGACAGTGCCAACTGTCAACTGCCATGTGTCAACTAACCCCGCCCCCCCCCCCACACTGGGTTACTTGGTTTAATTTTTAGGTATTTTTGAAGTGTTTAGATTCTTTGGTGTCTTCATTACACACCTTCATTTCTTCTGTTCATTTTGACCCCCACTGCTTTGCAGGTAGGGGTGGAGAATTAGGGGCATCCTATGTTCCAACTACCCCGCAACCCACAAGCCACTGAGTACTCAGTTTATATTTTAGGAATTTTTGAGGGGTTTAGACTCTTTGGTGCATAATGAATAATCATAGGGATTCATTATGAGGAAAGGTTATTAGACACCAAAGAGCTTAAACATTAGAAAAAAATCCTGGAACATAAACTGAGTAATACCCCACTGCCTTGCAGGTGGTAGTGAGGTGTAGTTGGCACATGGCAGTTGGTGGTTGGCACTGTTGAAAAGACAGTCAAAATGAATAGAAGAAATGAAGGTGTTTAATGAATCCTCATAGGGATTCATTGAGGGAAAGTTATTATACAGCAAAGAATCCAAACACTTGAAAAATAGTGACCACACATTTTGTTCCATAACTCCACTTCTACAAGGGCTAGAGCTTAGTTGTTTTTTGTTTTGTTTTGTTTTTAAAGCTGGGAATCTGGGGGAATTAATAGGAGGGATCCGAATCTCAAATCAATTTGAACCAAATCAGGCGCATTACAATTTGTACCCAAATCTAGCCAATGGACCACAGGGGTGATTTGTTTTGTCTTCAAATCACCTGAATTAGCTAGGTTTGGGCTCATATCATTAGCTAGATTTGGGCTCATAGCACTAGCAATAGCAATAGCACTTACATTTATATACCACTCTATAGCTGGAGCTCTCTAAGCGGTTTACAATGATTTAGCATATTGCCCTCCAACATTCTGGGTACTCATTTTACTGACCTCGGAAGGATGGAAGGCTGAGTCAACCTTGAGCCCCTGGTCAGGATCGAACTTGTAACCTTCTGGTTACAGGGCGGCAGTTTTACCACTGTGCCACCAGGGGCTCATATGTGTAAACCGCCCTGAGCCAGTTTTGGAAGGGCGGTATAGAAATCAAATGATGATGATGATGATGATGATTACTATTATTATTATTTTGATTTGTACCTTAATCAATTTGCACATCCCTAATGCAGAGTACAGATAGGACATGTACTATTAATGTATGAATAGCTATACATGCATACACTGTACACAGATTGCATGTGCATTGAACATAATATATGGATAGGATGAATATGAATACGATAAATATTTATATAGCACTTTTCAACAAAATTTCCCAAAGCAGTATGCATATTTATAAATACCTACATTCTACTGTGAGAACCCAATCCCTCACAGTCTTTCGCATTTATGGCAGCTGTTGTTGCTGCTGCTTCCATGGCAGGGAGAAAGGTCTCTTCTCATCATGTCCCTGGTACTTGAAACATGGGTATGGCAGTGGCACAGGCACTAGGGATGTAGGGAAATATGGTTTCAAGAACCAGGAAGGGAGCGAGAGTGAGAGATTTCGCTCATCCTCCCTTCCAGCTGCAATGATTGCCATAGGAAGTAAATGAGGAGAAGAATACTTTTTTGCCCCATATTTTGAGTCTGAAATTTGGTGAGGGAAGGGCAAAGTGGAAATGCTTGCCTCAAAATACTGGCATACTTTATGAGCATGCTTAATTCGTATGTTGAACTGGGTTACTATAGAGTTTTGGCATCATCACTACTTTTAATGTGCTTATTTTCATATCTAGGATTATTGCCCCACATCCATCCTCCATTATACATTGCTGAAAAATTCTTCTCCACCTGCTTTATTTGTTTACTCTTTAGTAGCCTTTCCTGCCCTGGCGTCTGAAGCAGGAACTGGAGTCTACATTTTCTTATGATTGTTAAAAAAAGAAAGAAAGAAAGAAATCTGGGGTACTGTTCTTTCACAACATCTAGCAAAAAGCTAAGGGAATCACATGATCACAGAGATTTATGTGGCAGATGTGCAGAACTCTATATTCTGAGAATCTCAGCGTTCATTTTGGAGGGAAAATGCCATTTCCAAATCCTAAGAGTGAAATGATGGAAATGAAATCCCAGTTATTGAAAAGATCGATATCTATGGACATTCCAGAAGTTTGGACTATGGGGGGACTGAACAGAATTTCCATTTATCATGTCAACAGATAAATTGCCTTTTGCTCTTCCCCATGAGTATTAAATGGCAATGCAGAATACTTTATGTAGAATAAACAAATATATGTGCAAATGCTCTCAGTTTTCACAATTTATATATGTCACAAGATTATGAGTATTTTGGTACCATTTAAAAACACACACACACACACACACTACAGTCATGATTATGCTTTATATTCAAACAATTCATTTTTAAGGCCTATAGAAAAATAAATGAATCCTAGCAGTCTAAGAATATATAGCAATAAACCATAACAAACTGATGATGATAAAATAATTATCGAACTATATGAGCTACTCTTGAAGACTATTCAGAAGCTACAGCTAGTACAGAACTCTGAAGATCATCTCTTGATGGTGACAACTCTTTTACTGCTTGCTGTGTTTCTAGAGTATCTGTTCCTTGATCCAGGCCAGGTTCTTAGATTAGTTACCATTTTAGTTCAGTCCTTGACTGAAGGTGGGGGGCAGACAAACAACAACAATAATACTAATAATAATTAATAATTAATAGTAATACTTAATAAATAACCTTTATTTGTTAGCCACCCTGTAATGAATTGTTCTCTGGACGTCTCACAGCACAGCATTAAAACATCAAGTAAGAACACATAAAATATATTAAACACACACACACACCCCACAAAATACAGTACAAAACAAAATTTTTAAAGTCAGTTTACAATTTTAAAATCTTACCTACACTAAGATAAAGTGCGTATCACTGAAATAGATTTATGTATCATACTTGTGCATGGGTTTTTCATCATTTGATTGTCACAACAATCCTGTGGGGTAGATTGGGCTGAGAAATAGTGATTGGCTCATAGTTGCCAAATGAAATTCATGGCTGAGGGTGATTTGAGTTTTCTCTTTCTGGCCCAAGTACTAAATTTCATCCATTATACCATACTGGATTTTTGAGAATATGTTATATGCTCTTCTTTAGTCATGGCAAGAAAGTGCTGAAGGTGTCATCACAACATATTTACTAGGGCTGCAAGCTCTAATCTATTTAGTTAGTAAATTAGTCATTGTAAAGGTGTAGTTGATTAATCACTAAGGGCCAATTGTAGTGGGTTGGGCTGCGAGTTGGAGTACATGCGTTTAGACTGGAAGGCTGTTTTGTTATTATAAAAGGAAATGGAAATGTGAAAAGAGGCCTTTCCTTCTAATAAGAAATGGTAGGTTTTTCTTATTACATTACTGAAGTTGTTTGTAATATGCAAACTGATTTATATACAATAAACTGATGAATCATCTACAGGATAGATGATTCATAAATTAAAAATTATTTAATTAACTGACAACTTAAAATAGTCACTTTTTTATAGGGCAGACAACAAAAATTCATTTTTTCTTATGGTGCACTATATCTCTTAACACATCTACAGAAAATCAGAATGCCATAGTCAGCTAGTTGCTATGCTTAGACCACTGAGATCTGGGTTCAAATAACTTCTTATCCATGTATCTAATTTGTAATAACATGTTTAAGGTATTTTAAAGCATCATTCTTGTTGTTTTATATTCATTCTTTAAAATTACAAATCAGTATTTCATTTTCTTTTTATAATCTCAAAAATTGTGAAAGTGAGTTATTAAGCTTTCTGGATATCTAAATATTTTGCCTATTGATACCAACATGAAATATTTTTCAAAATGGATTCTGAGAAACACTGTGATTCACAGTGTCACAGACCATTCCCTTTGAAATCTCCTTCAGAAATTTATTTAGGGCCTGATTTTCAGATGTGTTCAGTTAACTGACCTCTCCACTAATTCCTGCAGGCACAGTTGTCAGAATCCATAGCAATAGGAAACTTATCAGGGTTTCTGACTGAGAAGGTGAAAAATGGCAGACATTCTTCCCTGAAATATAATCTTCTCTCCTATTGATATTCCTTTGCATGTGCATCTGCAGAAGATTATTGGGTGTATTCTGTATTCTTCACTTGCATGTCCAGCAGGATGAAAGTTCGATGGCATGGTACAATCCCATGGGGCTGAATCAATTTCATCCTGTGTTTGTTGTATGATTCTCACATACATCGCTGCAGTGGAGGATTACACTACACTGAAATAGCTCCCACACTGCTGGGCGTGTATATGAAGGAGCAGCAGTTAAGCCAAAGCACATGACTGTTTTACCATGTGAACTGAGTATTCACCCTCAAATGTGCACCAGAATTATGTGCAACATATTTAGGTTCCATGGCAGCCAAATGGGATTTAACAGAGGTGAATTGATGTTGAAAGTGTTCCCTGAAGGTAGTGTTTGAAAACCACTGCCATGGGTGCATCAGATGCTTAATATTTTAGCTCAGTCTTATGTTTTTGAGCAGTGTTTCCAGTTTATTGATGCCTTGAAATTGGCCTGTTACTACCGCATGCGTATGTTTGTCATTTTTCCCCTTTTTCCCAGGTGCAAAGAGGGCTACCAAGGAGTCCGCTGTGACCAATTTTTGCCGAAAACCGACTCAGTCTTGTCAGATCCAAGTATGTCAAATGTATTTTCCTTCTATCTTTATTATGTGCTGAAGGCAACCTTTATCATGAGATATGACCTTTTTTGCTCATTGTCAAGATTCTATCATAACCCATTTCAGAAGCTTGTAAAGTATTTTTTATAGTAAAATAGCATAAGTCTTGTTCCTCATCATGTTTTTCTGGTGATGATGGTGGTGATGTGGGGAATATACACAGAATAAAATATTATTCTGTGCCACTATATATCCAATTGGGGCTAAACGTTACAGAGCATGATTACTTATATTTCCCTTTTATAGAAAAACCTTCAAAATATGCTCTGAAAATGTCTATCTTTATAAAAGGCAATGCATGTTTGAAAGTAGGGATGACCATATGTTTGAAGAAGTCCATTACAGTCCATTGAGTTTGTCCCACCAAACTCAAGAATTGAGGCTGCCTCTTTCATCTGTATAGACCTGCCTTGACTTCCATTTTTTATGTTTATATACTGATGTATATATTTTTATATGTTTATATACTGATGTATATGGCACACATCGCTTTTATATAGCACATATGTTAATGGCAGATACATGGAAGGGGACCACGTTTTTGGTTTATTGTATGCATGGATGTTGCCATTATTGTTGCTGAGTTTCTATTATTGTATTTCATTATGCAAAAATTGATTTCTTAAGGGTTTTTATTCTTGCAAAAGTGCTATGATATTATCAGTGTTAGCTGTACCTGCAAAGGATACAATTGAAATGACTACATAAAAATACATTTGGAACATGTACCTCTCATGCCAGGGGAGATGCATACATTCTCATAGTATGCAATATTTATTTATTCATTCATTCATTCATTCAATTTCTATACCGCCCTTCCAAAAATGGCTCAGGGCAGCTTACGCAGAGAAATAATAAATAAATAATATGGCTCCCTGTCCCCAAAGGGCTCACAATCTAAAAAGAAACATAAGATAGACGCCAGCAATAGTCACTGGAGGTACTGTGCTGGGTGTGGATAGGTCTAGTTACTCTCCCCCTGCTAAATAAAGAGAATCAGCATGTTAAAAGGTGCCTCTTTGCCAAGTTAGCAGGGGTTGGATATGGACATTTAAAGATTGTGCAGTCCCAAAAATGGCTTGTGGTGGTGGGGAACAAATAGCAACTCACTTCTGAAGAACATTGGGGGAAAGGGTCTTTGGCAGTAGGTTGCTGTTTGCCCTCATCAGCCATTTTCATGAATGCAGCATCTTTAAATCTCCCTGGTGAAAACAATGAACATACTATTTTTAAAATTGATTTCAATGGCATCAGGGGGCTGACCAGTTCAGAAATAAGTGGAGCTGTTTCCCAGTTTTTTAGGGCGGCTTCACATGACCCTTGGCATGGCAATAAGTCATGGAAGTTGGGCAAAAATACAGGAGCAGAATTGGGCAGGTTCAGATGTCACTCCCACCATGTGTTTGTGTGACCCAACATTTTACCAAGTAATTACTGGCTTACTCCCATGCCAGCAGTCATGTGAAGCTGTCCTTAGAGAAGTAGCTTGACCTATTTACAAACCAATCTCATTCAAGCCAAAGAGAGCTTTCCCATCTCTACTTGAAATATGTCATATCACCCTCAAATATCACCCAGACAACAGGGTGATATTTACTCTTCCTTTTCCTCATACAAAAGAAAAGCAGACATAAAGCACATGTCAATTCTTCACTTCTGTTTAGTTCTACAAAACAGAGCTGTGTTTCTTGAATGCTGGGGCTCCTTCCTTTAAAAAGGCTGATATTTGGTTTTCTCACTGTGTGGTTTATTCGCTGGCTATATTTGTTGTGTTTTGCCTTTCCCTCGCCGCCAAAGCTTACTTGGACAACTGGGGCCAGAAACAGCTTGTTGCTCTGCTGTATTGTAGGTCACTTGACGCCCATTGTTGCCAGCTTTGTTTGATCTAGCTCTTCTTTATTCCTTCACCTTTAACTGTTGCCCTACATGGCCTAGGACAAATAAGTTTGCTTTTTTGTCCACCTGTCTCAGAGCCAAGGCAGGCTACCTTAATTGAACTTAGAACCATAACAGTAATAAAATTGTAGGGATGTGCAAAACATTTTGATGTCAAAATGTTTTTACTTGAAATGGGCCATTTTGAATGTTTTGAGCTCAAAACAAAATGCCCTTTATATAAAGTCCCGGTTTCGACCTCAGAACAAAACAACCCCTTTTTTATTGAAACATTTTGACATCTAAATGTTTTGCACATCCCTACAATTTTCCTATGGGGTTTTTGGGGAAAGGTTAACAAATTGTTAAAAATTGCCTGCTTGCCCATTTCTTTTGTGGGTAGGGTGATAGGTAGCACTCATCAGGCCCTACCATCCAACCCACTTTGGTGTCCCTAGGAGCTATCCCTGGGGGACAATGGGGTGTTTTGAATTTCCCCATTGTTTCCTTCTGACTTCTGTTTCTTGGAAGAAATGGCAAGTGAGCATTGCATGCAAAGGGGTCATGACACAGGTTGAGAGCCATTTCCATGAGACATTATGCTAGGTGAAATCCTGCATGAGTAAGAGTGTGCCCTGTGTCTCACATAAATCAGCCCCTTGTCATTGCCTTCTGTGGATATGCAGCTCTTCCAGGGTACTGTAGTTTTTCTCAAATGAGTAGTCTCATCCTGTTGATTTCAGTGCTGTTGTTATTATGATACTTGCATCTCACCTCCTTGGTTCTGTTTCTTGGAAGAAATGACTTGTTTGAGTCTACAGATAATCATGTAATTGGTCCATTTGTGCACTTGCCTGTGGTAAGTGTCTGTTGAAATCTAATTGTCAAAACCTTTGATCATAAAGAATCATTTAATTTTTCTCATTATGCATGGTTTTACTAAAAGCAAGGGGCTTTGCTCCAGCCGGGCTTGTCACAATGTACATGAATTAAGAGCCTGCCTGACCCCAAAGTCCTCTGTGCCAAGACTGTAATTGTAGAGACATTTGTTTTGATAGAGCTCATCTTGTTTGATGAGGCTGCACTTGATCAAGTATGTTCAAAATCACAATCCAAATCACAATCCAAACTACTCGATAGCGGAATGGAGATGGGGGGTGGGAACGAAAGAGAGAGAGAGGGGGAGAGAGCCCACCACACCAACATTTGCTACAGGCAGTGAAGGCTAAAAAAGCACATGTCAAGGTATGATCCTTTACTAATCTTGTATTCTCACCTGGCACTCAGAGAAATTCCTTGCAAGGAGAAGCAGGAGCAGGGATGACTCCAAGGGGTAGTGGGCACTTCCCTCAAAATATTTCTCACTCCCCCATCCACCAGACTGGAACTTTACAGGGCGTCAGACAATACAGTGTCACACAATACAGCCATAGTATATTATGGTCCAATAGCTTGAATTATTTTACAATACCTCCATAATTTAAAGAAGAATCAGTCACTCACTCCTCTACCCCAGATCAAGTTGCAGAAGCCAATGCAGCCAGGAAGATATGAGACTCATTAAGCACCTTTATTATATTAATTACTTTACCTTTGTAAGCATTTAACATAAAGCAAAATCCTTGCTCCCCTAATACTCTTTGGCACCCCTTTACTCATCCCAAACAAGTTATTCTAGAGTTGCCTCTCAGCAGGAGCTGGTGGTAAGCCTTCTTTATTAAGACTGATCTCTCCTAACAGGTGGGAGGCAGAAAAGCAATAGTGGCAATGATTGCCGTAGTGTTGTGGCTCCCTTCTCTAGGAGTGTGCACAAAACCAGTTTGTCCAGTTCGGTTCGGGTCTGATCTGGACTCGAACAGAACCAGACATGTTTGGTTTTGTGGACACACACCCCTCCGGCTCAGTTCAAATTTGAGTTGGTTCAGAGGTCTGAACGTTTAGAAAAGATTAAGGCTGAAGAGGCGCTGTGACGGCT
Source organism: Hemicordylus capensis (assembly GCF_027244095.1). Taxonomy (NCBI): domain Eukaryota; kingdom Metazoa; phylum Chordata; class Lepidosauria; order Squamata; family Cordylidae; genus Hemicordylus; species Hemicordylus capensis. The sequence continues at coordinate 217,488,019 of NC_069659.1, forward strand.
AGGAGGTGGTGTGTGTCTGGTGGTTTCATTGGGTGTGATTTTGTTTGAAGGGCATAGCAATTTCCCTCTTCCCCACCAACAATTTTGGCTGCCTGCTAGAACGAGACTAGTCAAAATACCTTTATTGTGCCTTTGTGTGATGGCAGCTGCTTTTCATGAGAGAGACATCCTCGATGTCTTGTAACAAGGAGGGCAGGTAGCATATTGGTCAGCATCCCATAGCAAGAGCTGAATGTGAAACCTATAGGAAAAGCTGCCATTTAGAGTCCACCTTTAGCCCACTCTGCTCTTTACCTCCTGATCAAGGGAGGTTTGAAGCCTTGATGATGATGTTAGTCACAAGTTGCTGTTATAACGGATTGAGCCCTGTACTGTACCTAATTCAGCATAGAGGCAACTTCAGCATTCTTGTGATTCTATTACTTTAAGAACATAAGAACAGCTCTGCTGGATCAGGCCCAAGGCCCACCTAGTCCAGCATCCTGTTTCTCACAGTGGCCCACCAGATGCCACTGGAAGCCACAGGCAGGAGTTGAGGGCATGCCTTCCCTGCTGCTGTTAGTCCCCTGCAACTGGTACTCAGAGGAATTGTGCCTTTGAGGCTGGAGGTGGACTGTAGCCCTCCAACTAGTAGCCGATGAAAGACCTCTGCTCCATGAAGTTATCCAAACCCCTCTTAAAGCCATCCAGGTTGTTGGCTATGACCACATCTTGTGGTAGAGAATTCCACAAGTTGATTATGTGTTGTGTGAAAAAGTACTTACGTTTGTTGGTCCTAGATTTCCTGGCAATCAATTTCATGGAGTGACCCCTGGTTCTAGTGTTGTGTGAGAGGGAAAAGAATCTCTCTCTCTCCACTTTCTCCACGCCATGCATGATTTTATAGACCTTTATCATGTCTCCCCGCAGTCGTCTTTTTTCTAAACTAAAAAGCCCCAGGTGTTGTAGCCTTGCCTCATAAGAAAGGTGCTCTAGGCCCCTGATCATCTTGGTTGCCCTCTTCTGTACCTTCTCCAGTTCAACAATGTCCTTTTTAAGATGTGGTGACCAGAATTGTACGCAGTACTCCAAGTGTGGTCGCACCATAGTTTTGTATAAGGGCATTATAATGTTAGCCGTTTTATTTTCAATCCCCTTTCTAATGATCCCTAGCATGGAATTTGCCTTTTTCACAGCTGCCGCACATTGAGTCGATACTTTCAATGAGCTGTCAACCACAACCCCAAGATCCCTCTCCTGGTCCATCACCGACAGCTCGGATCCCATCAGCATATACTTGAAGTTGGGGTTTTTCGTCCAAATGTGTATCACTTTACACTTGCTAACATTGAACCGCATTTGCCATTTTGTCGCCCACTCCCCCAGTTTGGAAAGATCCTTTTGGAGCTGCTCACAATCCGTTTTGGATTTCACTACCCGGAAGAGTTTGGTATCATCTGCAAATTTGGCCACATTGCTGCTTACCCTTGCTTCTAGATCATTTATGAATAAATTAAAAAGCACCGGTCCCAGTACAGATCCCTGGGGGACCCCACTTCTTACTTCCCTCCATTGTGAAAACTCTGCACGTTATCTGTCAGATATGCTAAAATGCTAAAAGCTACTGCATGCCAGCTTTCAAACTGTCAATTTACCATTGCATGCAACTATGAAATGCTAACAAAATGCTAAATATTATGGCATGCTGTCAATTGTCATCCAACCTCAATTGTCAGTGCATGAGACCTTTCAGATACCGTCAACTACTAGATATTATGGCATGTGAACTATCAATACTTCTCTAATACTAAATACTATACTATAATACTTATAAAATGCTAATAATCATTACAAATATCATGGTATTTCATATACTAATATCATTGCTTGATTGCTCTCAAATATAGTAAAATACTAAACATGATTGCATGTCAGTTATAAAAATTCATCAAATACTAATACCACTGCATGTCAACTCACAAATAATTGAATCTGAAATACTGAAATCCAACAGCAATTGTAAACATCAAGGACAGAAACCAAAGGGCCCACATGTGCAGATGGACTATCCAGACCCCTATTGCCAGAGCAGTCTCTCACAGAATCTCTCTCCCCGTTTCACTTCCTCCTCCTGAAAGAGAAGCTGCAGCTGGAACTTGAGACTCTCTAGTGCCATCCATTGTAGCATTTAGGGGCAATGTTGAAAATATAACAATGGGCAATAGAATAGGGATGTGCATCGATTGAATTTTCATATTCAATTCATATTTGAATTGAAACTGACCGATTTGATTAAAATTTGAATAAATTTGGCACCAAAACAGGCCAATTCGACTTGAATTTGAATATATTCTACCTATTTTTGCATCCCTTTTGACCAACCAGGGTACCTGAATAGTTTTTAAAGTGCATCAAAATGTACCTAAATGGACGTTGAATCGATTCAAATCTATTCAAATTCAAATCTGGATGATTCTATTCAAATTGTTCAAATTGCCCAGATTGGAGTTGAATCTATTCAAACTTGAATCAATTGACACATCCCTACAATAGAAATACTTTAGGTGCACATATGGAACTCTTTGTATCCTGCCCTATATGTTGAAACTCAACATCATGAGATGTTAAAGACCATTGTCAAATATTATGTGTATATTTACGGAATATTAAAAATGTAGAGATATTAAGTGAATATTCAATATCAAAATTTGCAAAGAATCATTTTGAAAACCAAATTTGTTTCAGTTATGGCTGCAGGAGAACTTTGTTACAAATTATGTCTGTGATCTTTGTGTGAACTAATCTGTAGCAGAAAATATATTTATGTATTATATTTATATTTTCTTTATGTGGTACATGTATATCCTGCCTTTAAAAATGTAATTTTCCCAAGGCAGCTTACAGACAAAAATATATATTTAAAAATACTATAATCAGTTATCAAAAGAAGTTAATAATAATGAAATCAAACACCATGAAAATCCAGTTTAGCATTGGTTTAAAAGCCAGGAACAATAAAATTAATTGTAAAATGCCTTTCAGAACAGAAAGATTTCCAGCGCCTGTCTAAAAACAATAAGTGAGGGGGAAATAGGTTTTTTACTTATGTCTGGTAAGTAATTCCACAGCTGTGGAGCCACCATCAGAAAAGCTCCCTATGATCTGAGTTAAAGGCAGCCCATAGATCAGAGTCTGTGAAGCTGATCTTAGGACTGGGTTAGGTCAATATGAGCATTGTTGGGGTCCATATGGCTTTAAATGTTAGTGCCAGAACTTTAAATTGACCTTGGAAATGTATTGATAATCAGTGTAACCATCGTAGGACTGGTGCGATATGTACTGATTGTCATGCTCCTCTTCCTATCAGCATTTTCATAGCAGGTTTTTGAACCTGTTGGACATTATGCAGTTAGGATATTAGGGTGGGGGTGAGGGGGTATGGTCAGTGTAGAGTTATTGGGCATTTCTCTGTTGTGTTTCCAAGCGGAACCTCCTTCTACCAGTGAGTGTTCCAATTGGTCCTCTTCAGGTGGTCTTCTGTAAGAGCTGTTATGTGGCAAAACTCAAGAATCTACCATGAGTGTTTGAGGTAGGGATAGAAAGCAATGGACAGGGATGCTAACGATCTTTCCCCACTACATAGATATGTCTATTCAGTTATAGACAATTGCTGGGATCCAGAGGCCTGAAAACTGGGGTGGGTGGTGATGGAAGAACAGGGCTAATCTGAAACTAGTCACTACTTTCTTTGTATGTTTTTGGAAATCCCGGGACGTAAGAACCCAGGGAATTAATGGATTATCAAAATAACTGGGCTACCAAATTAAAAATTGGACCTGCAGTTTCCCTCCCCAAATTGCTTTTGTTACGTTCAGTTTTCTTATAGTTTTGTATAAGACCATCCTCCAGTTTGCCTGTGCCAGCATTACATACAAGTGCTGGCACTCAGTTTCACTGCCCTGAAAAGGGGAGGAAGCTCCTCCCTCACTCTGGCTCCTACTGGCTGTGTGGGCTGCCCTTCAAAAACGAAGGAAGCCCACACAGTCCGCTCTCCTGTTTCTCTGCAGTCTTGCCGACTGCACTCCTGACCATATAGATGCGGACAGGAGAGTGGGGGGAAGGGCTTGGAATAATTTCATGTTCAATCTCAACCAGGCCATACAGTACCTCTCCTTTTCTTTTAGGAACATACGAACATAAGAAGCTGCCTTGGACCATTTATTTATCTTTTCTTTTCTCTTTCTTTCTTTCTTTCTTTCTTTCTTTCTTTCTTTCTATCTATGTAAACTGATTTGAGATCTTTCTGTTGATAAATTTTATTAGGTTACTGGAACAAAGAATTGAGGGTAAAGGAAAGCAGACAGGTATCCTCTCTAATAAAAGCTTTGGTGTCCATCCGTGGACGGACACCAAGGCGTGTGTTTGTGCCTCCCTGGGCTGTTCTGGGCATGCGCGAAGCGCATGCCCAGAACAGAACAAGGGAGACACGACCGCCAGCACCAGGCGGCCATCTTGGGCGGCCAGAAGCGGCTGTCCCGAAGAAGCCGGGTATGCGGCGGCGGGGGAAACTGGCCGAGGCGGCAGCGATGCCGCCGCCTCAGCCAGAGGGCGCAGCGCGGCCAAGGCCTGGCCGCGCCGCGCCGCCAAAGCCAGGTGGGGGGAAGAGGTGGCGGGGGAAGCCGGCCGAGGTGGCAGCAGAGCCGCCACCGAGGCCTGGCGGTGGCGCCGGAGCCATGTGGGAGGGAGAATTTGGGGCCCTTGCCCAGCCGGGGAGACCGGCCGCGGCATGGAGGCTGTCGGCGGCGGTGACAGTTGGTGCTTGTGGGGCCGGACGCGGAGACAAGCGGGGGGGGGGAGGTGCTAGCGCCCGTTATTTCAATGGGCCTGAAAATACTAGTTAAGAAATAAAATAAAACAGTTTCTCTAATGCCTAATCTTAGAGAAACGTAATGTAGGCCTAGTAGAAGTACTTACAGGCAGAATTTGCTTACCATATCTGATACAGCCTTTGATGGTAAAGTAACTGACAAAACAGGTAAGAAAACAAACAACATTTAAGCAACTCCTCAGGAAGAGCACCTGGAGGGGAGAGAGGCTCTCCCTCCAATCAGAGGTAAGACATGTGGGGCAGGTTGACAGCTCCTGAGCCAATAAAGAGTTGAGAGTCCCTGAGGTATAAGGGAGGCCTTTTAGGTCTAGCAAACAAGAAACCATAAGATTCCCACCATACTATGCACATACCATGCAATAAAGAGCATGCAACAACTTGTTCTATTATGATTTTATAATCAAAGATATTCTCAATATAAGATAAAACAAAAGATAACAATTAGAAATCACATAGATGAAACTAAATATGTTGCATTAGAGGAATCGTGAAGTCCCTTGTGTGGAAAGTAATATAGTCCTTTACAAACAAATCTACACATCCACAATGGTGACCTGGTGACTTCTAGGGCTGTGCACGAAACCGGCTGGTCTGGTCTGGTTCGAGTCCGAACCAGATCCAAACCAGACCAGGCTAGTTTGGTCCAGCACTGCCTCAAACTCCATCCAGTTCAGTTCTGTCTGCGGGGAGGAGTTTGCAAGCTCTCTCCCCCCCTAAATTTTCAATTCTTTTTTTAAAACTTACCTCCTCTGAGGGAGTTCTCTGAGCCAGGGGGGTCCATGGAGGTTTCCCCTCCACCTTCTGGCCTTTAGTAAAAAAAATCAGCCAAAGAACAGCAGAACGGCTGATTTATGGACTAAGGGAGGCTGGCAGGAGGAGGAGGAACCTCTGTGGACTCCCCCACTGCTGCCACCTCGGACAACTCCCACAGAGGGGGTAAGTTTTAAAAAAGATCTTTTAAAAACCAAAAAACAAAACCTCATGAATGGTTCAGGGTTGGACCAAACATGGGGTGGTTGGGTTCAACCCCAGACAGTCGAACCTGTTTGTACATCTCTAGTGACTTCTGTTTCAATGTTACAATGTTAGTTTTGTCAAGTGGAGAATAATCTTTCAAAAGAGACAACACTGGTCCAAATGCTCTAAACTCCAATCTTATTATGTACAGCCACCTCTGTTACTTCTAGAAAATTCACTAAGAGTACCAAGTTGTTGTAACATTCTAATAAGGTACAAAACTACTCTTTATTGCATGGTATGAGCATACTATGGTGGGGATATTATTGTTCCTTGTTTGCTTGATTAAGTGATCCCAGTACACATTATTTATCTTTTTGAGCTTTTGGCGCTCTCTCTCTCTCTCTCTCTCTCTCTCTCTCTCTCACACACACACACACACACACACACACACACACACAGAATGTTCAAGTGGGTTTTACAATAGCTACTCTCCATGGAGTAGGATCAGACAGGTTCAGGTGAGATTCTCATTTCCCCCATGCCAGACAAGTATAGATGACCAGAGAAGTGGGATATCCTTCAGTAATTAAGTCTGAAGAGTATATGACCAGCTTGCTTTGATTTAATAGTGAACTCCCATAATGCTCTCGCTCTCTCTCTCTCTCTCTCTCTCTCCAGTGCTCATCTGCATTGACATTCAGTTCCTCAGAGGAATTAACACATTGTTTTGTGTTTTTAGAAACCTGTTTCTAGTCGTCCCCCCTGCCCCCCCCCGCTGCATAAGAGTTAGATGAAAAAGAAAAAAAGCAATCTTTGGTGTAATCCAATTGACTTCTGTTCATGTCTTCTTTTGTTTGGTAATGTCATGAACACACAGTCCAGCAATGAAGTTCAGCATCTTGACATATCTGGATGGTGGTTTTGTTTTGTTTTGTTTTAAATTCACCTTATTTAACTCTGGCCTGCTTTATATCCAGAGCCAGACACTGTGATTTGTGACCACACAAACATGTGTAACATGGTATCTTCCTGTCACTGTCACTTTCCAAGTCTCTAATCAGCTCTTTTCCACTCTGCATGGATTGGACAAGGTGAGATTCTTCCAGTAACTTGTCAGATCACATTTACTGGCCTCAAAGCAGGGAAGTTCAGGATTTCAACAGTCACAATTTTTGATGCCCAGAGAAATGAATATAAGCAAGAGAGGTCAACTGGAGATGACATTTGGGGATAGCCAAGAAAGTAGTGTATTTAGGTAATTAAACTGAAAAGAGTTCTGACTTGTGTTATACCACACCTGTCTCCTATCTAGTGCGGTGCCAATTTTTACCATATTACATTTTCAAAAAGCTGTTTTAAGAACAGATATTTCAAAAGAGCATTTTTTCTAAAATTTGATGATCATTTCAAAAACATGTGGCACATTTTTTTAAACACAATACTTGTTCATGCACTGTTTCAACTAAGTAGCATCACATGATGAACAATGAACAGCATTTGTTTTCTAAGAACATGGGGCATTTTAATGTGTGTCTATTTATTTTTGCTATCTTTTGCTCATTCAGAATTTTCTGCATGGATCTCTAAATAAGATTAGATGGTTCAGCACAGGCAAGTGGCTAACACATAAAAGAGAGAGCAAAGTTGTGTGCTGATGAATAAGGTGCTTGGACCATGTGTCAAGTCATGGGAGGATAACAGAGCAGTAAACCATGTGATGCTAACACCACTGTGGTGTTAACGTCACTCAGGGCTGTCCATAGAGAGCCCTGGTGGGGTGCTACGTAATTACATGATGATGTTGCTGAACCCTTGTGATTCAAATCAAAATGTACATTGATAAACATCATGAGAGATGAGCTGAAAACATGCCAATAAAAGGAAACTGCTTTTCAAAAGACAAAAAGCAATGAAGTGATCGATCCTCATGATCACTGCAGGAGGATACTGCCTTCTGCGGGGAGGAAGCCCGAAAGCACTTACCTCCCCGCAGATGATCACTGCCTCCTCTCTGGGTGGCCAGATTGGCTGCCCACATGGCTGCTGGCTCCGTCATGGAGCCGGCGGGGGGGGGGGCTGCGGGGATCAGGGGCCGTGCAGCCCCTGGAAGTTCCAGGCTGCCCCGTGCAAGTGTCCAGGGCATCCTGGTGAGACCCCCGAGCCCGGGAGGCTGCTTGCAGCCTCCCAGCTAGGGGTCTATTCAAGAGTCACTGTGTGCTGCAGCAACACATGTGCAATGAAATGAGGTTAATGGAGTGCTCGCTCCATTAACCTCATTTAAGGGGAGGGTGCTTTAGGCGGGCTAGCTGCCTTGAGAGCACTGGGCTCTCCCGTGAGCCCGGTGGTTCCCATGATCCATGGAAAGTGGGCTAAGCTCCCTTAGGCCACTTTCCATGGATCGTGGGAATAGCCTCAGTATCTTCAGACCAATGAATGTCAATATTAGTTTGCTTGACATTTGCAAAATTCAAAATAGTGGAGTAAGGAAAATTCAAGGATCAAGTCTGGGATGAGTCAACATGCAGTTGGGGCCAGCAAACAATGGTTCTTCCGAAGCCTACCCTGGGATATTTCCCAAATTTGTTTTCCTTAGAGTTTAGATATAGCATGATTGATGATCAAGCCCTCTAACAAGACGGCTTGCTGAGAAGTGTTAAATGTTAGCATTTCTCAAATAAAATGGTAATGAGTCAGCTATTTATATAATAATGTGCCAATATTGCTGCTGCAGCTGTCACAATCTCACTGCAGAGTAAAGCAAGGAACACTGACCTTCCCTCACAGAGAGAATTGTTGCTACCTGCAGTGACCAATATGGAAAAATTATGGGAGTCAGTCGGTTGGTAGAAAGACATTGCATGTAAACAAAGCATGTGCAGCTACATACCCCCCTCCCCCTGCTTCAAAAATCAAAGTAATCCAGCAGACTGAGAACTGGACTTCTACTTAGAAAAGTTGGGTTTAAATCCCAGTCAAGCCATCACACTTATTGAGTGGCTTTGGGCAGATTACTCAGAATGAGAGTAACAGAAACTTTACTTTGTCTTTATTATCTATCTATCTATCTATCTATCTATCTATCTATCTATTTATTCGATTTCTATACCACCCTTCCAAATATGGCTCAGGGTGGTTTACACAGAGAACTAAGAGACCTGTGGTTTACACAGAGAACTAAGAACTGCTACTGTAAAATGTTTTGCTTAATAATTCAGTAACAATAAGTCCAGGGTGATTTCACCAGCTCAGGTTCTATGGAAAGTAGAAGCTGGAATATGGAGTCTGAAGTGGAGGAGTCTGAAGTTGCTGTGTTGAACAGCTGAGAGTACAAAGCCAAGCTCAATGTTTGAATCAGGTGCCTGGCCAATCCAGAGGCTTCATGCTGTCTGCCAACTGCAAAGCACCAATGTTTTATGCTGCTATAAGTGTAAAACTTGAGCACACACAAATGCAGTTGAGGGTACCTAAATGTGTTTGTGTACACACAGAGACACACACAAATCCATCCACAGTAACTCACTAGGCTAGGTCCCACCTTCAGGTCATAAAGATTTCATTTCATGCCCCAGAGCCCTGATACCTGGGGTGCAACAGGATTCTTTATCATAGACTATCTGATGGGAGTAGATAGTGAGCTTGCCTTCCAGTCTTCAGTCTGTGTTTCCTCCTTCCTGCATCTTACCAAGCTGCCCATCTTGTCCTGAAATAGGGATGTGTGAATTGATACGGGTACAAAATGATTTGTACCCAAATCTAGCTGATTTGGGTGATTTGTAGACAGAACAAATTGCCTCTGTGCTCAATTGCCCAGATTCAGGTACAAAACAAACCACCCAGATTCGGACCCCAAAAGCTTCAGAGATCTGGATGTCCATTTTGTGGCCACAGTGGGTTAGGTGGTAATGTCCAGTGGGTGGAAGCTACCACCCAAATTTCAAAGAAATTGGCAAATGGGTGATTTTTAACAATTTTTTGAAGTTTGCACATCTTTACACTTTTCCCCATAGGGAATAATGGGGATTTCAGCAGCCCCATAACTTTGGGTGGGGAGCACTAGGGTGACCCAGAGCAGGTTGTGGCTGGTGGTAGTGCCCAATGGTTGGAAAGAAGCCACCACCCAAATTTCAAGGAATTTGGCCAAAGGGGGGATTTCTAACAAATTTCTGAGGTTTGTGCAGCTTTAAAATTTTCTCCATAGGGAGTAATGGGAATTTCAGCAGCCCCATAACTTCATGTGGGGGGTACCAGGGTAACCCGGAGTGGGTTGTGGTGTAGTGCACATGGGCTGCCAACCACCTTCCAAACCACAAGCCCATGGGGTAATGCGTTTTGTTGTTCTTTTCAAATTTTGAGGTATTCTGATAGTGGATTCTCTGGTCATTCATCATTTTTCAAGAAAGATGATAAATGAACAAAGATGAACAAGGATAGTGGATTATTAGTGCATCCATCTTTTTGCACCAAAGATGAATGAACATCTTTGTTCATCTTTGTTCATTCATCATCTTTGGTGCAAAATGATGACTGTCCAGATAATCCACTATCATTTTGCACCAAAGAATTCACTCTCAGAACACCTCAAAATACAACTTTGAGCGGATCCATCATGCGTATTGCATTGCCTCTATCTATGTATCTATCTATCCATCTATCTACCTATATTTCTCTTAGGCGTACCCGTTGCTGTTCCCATGTGTGGCAGCTCTCATGAGAGTTCGCGAGCAAGCAGGCGGAAGGGGAAGAGGAAATCAGCAGTGGTGCCAGAGGCGAGGCAGAAAACAAAACATCGGGGGGGGGGACACAGCAGCGATAGGGGTAACAGTGGGAGAAAACAGCAGTGGTGGGTTGGCAAGAAAATGGCAGCTTTGGGCGGGAGGGTGGGGGAAGAAAGCAGTGGCAGTGACAGTGGGCGGGCTGGGAAACAAATCAGCAGCAGCACCAGTGGGGGAAACTAGAAGTGCAGATGCTCTGTGCCTGGCCCAGCTAGTATCAACTAATACAATAAAAACATTAAATTGGGATATAAACTACAAATCTAATTAAAACGTTTTAAAAACATAAATGATATAACCATAAAATATAGAGCAGCACTTAAAAAAACCCACCACTCATATAAAAGCCTGGGTAAAAAGCCATGATTTTACTTGTTTTTGACCTGGTTTGACAGCATGAATGAAATTGCCTCCAGTTCTAATGAACCAGTTTGCAGACTGGGCGCTCTGGTTCAAATTCAAACTTAACCACCTCTGCCGGTTCCGTGCACACCCCTAGCACAATGTAGGTATCATTCCCACAATATCCCTGGCTGCTGGATTTCCTCTTTTCTTTAAAATCTAAAGTTGATCATTGTGATCACACATCTTTTGTTTTTGACTACCACCCTGTGATGTTTCTGGTTAATCTGTTCCTTGATTCAGGGCAGCTCTTGAATGGTGCTTTAGATACATTTTTAGTCCCGTTTTTTTAGTCCAAACTAAACCACTTTTAGTTTACTCGACTGGAGGCAGGGCAGACAAATAACAAGCAACAAGAGGATAGAAAGCAGTCTGCACTTGCCTTTCTGTAAATAACACTTATTTCATTAAACTACTAATATTCTTGATTCTACTCCACTGCTTGGTCCTTGTGTGCCACAACTAATTCCACTGGATTCTAACCACCACCCCCCAAAGACAAACAAAAAGTCCTGAGAAAATCAGTAACCTGACTGTGAAACTATTCTCATGCACAATGGAAACCGGGCTAAGGGAGCCTGGGAACTAAGGGAGCTTGGCCTGGTTTCCACTGCACGTGAGAACTGCTGGGAGCCACACGGCTTGTGCCGGCAGCAAAGCAACAAACCCTCTTCGGTAGCCCACCACTTAACCTGGGTTTTGGGTGCAAGAACACCCAAAAACTGGATTAAAGGATCATGTGCCACCGCGGCACGGCTCTGTGGCATGGCAACTCACTAGTAGCCTCCCAACCAGGAGGCTACAACAAGCTCCCCAGCATCAGGAGGCTCCCCAGAATCCCCACTCCCCACTCGCATGAGGCATTCTGGGACTTCCTGGGGCCAGGAGGACCCTGAACCCTGCCGCCCCAACCAGCTCCATGACGGAGCCGGTAATCGTCTGGCAATATCACAATGTTTTCTGCACTATTCTGTTTTGTAGATATGTAAGTATGCAGCTGGGCTTAGCCATTAGACCAATGCAATGTATTTTGCTTTATGTAAAAGGGCTAGGTTTCTCAGCAGCTGCTATTACGGATCACCCTTTAAATAAGTTCATTACTGTGATAGACCTATTCACATTGGGAATGCTGTACTTGAGTTTTCTTTGATATCTTGAAAAACACTTTGCAGATTTCAATAACACTTGAGTCCCTTGGGGTTCTCTGAGGATTAATTGGCTAATCACCAATTTAAAGCAGTAATTGAATGAAATAGCTAGTACTTACAGTCAACTCTCAGTGAAGTGGCCATGGGAGCAAGAGTCAAGGTCAAGGGAAAATTTTTTTGGTATATTCAGAAGAATAGCAGCTCCTAATAGTACTATCTACCCCTATTAGCCATTCAGAAAAGGTTAACAAGTGGTTTTGTGCCATTTCCCCCTGATGTAGCTGTAAGAAAAATAAAACATATATAGAGCCCCTGGTGGCACAGTGATAAAACTGCCACCCTGTAACCAGAAGGTTGCAAGTTCGATCCTGACCAGGGGCTCAAGGTTGACTCAGCCTTCCATCCTTCCGAGGTCGGTAAAATGAGTACCCAGAATGTTGGGGGGCAATATGCTAAATCATTGTAAACCGCTTAGAGAGCTTCCAGCTATAGAACCGTATATAAATGTAAGTGCTATTGCTATATAGGTTTTGTTTTGTTAAATCTAAGAGTATTCCAACATCACCACTTTAGCAGCTGTCCATTTTATCAGATCATTTTTTCCTGGTGAAATTAGATTGGAAATACATTCCATGTTTCAATGAGAACTGTAATGCTTTAAATCATCACTGAAAATAAAAATTGCAAGGTTTCAAATGCAAACAAAAACAACCTGCATCTCAATTTATTCATTTTGAAATGAGAAATCATTCCAACAGATTATGAAGCTGTTGACAAAAATCTATGGATGTGCTCCTTCTAGAGTTAAGTCTCATTGGTATCCTGGGAAATTAAATATATATTTAAATTATCTACTGAAATCAATGGGGCTTAAAAGTAAATAATGATATATCTTATTCTGACCACAACAGGGAGCCAATAGGGCAAGAGGAGTTTCTGGTGGGAGGCAACTGAGCCATAGTCAGTCCATCAGTCAGGGTAGTGAGTAAGATCAGGCTGGAGTTGCAGTACCTTGGATAGCTCCAAATAGACAACTTGCTACTAGGGATGTGCACAAAACATTTCATGCAGATCCCAGCAGGCGGGGGGAGCTTTTACAAGGAGGCAGGCAGGTCCTACCTGCCCCTCCAGGCGGGGGGAGCTTTTAAAAGGAGGCAGGCAGGTCCCACCTGCCCCTCCAGCAAGCCTTCACCACACCACGCTGCCCCATTGTGGTGCTGTTAGTTGGAAAGCTCCTCCATGAAAGCACCAGCCAGTGTTACTGGCTCTTTTAAAGCACCCTGCAGCAGCAGGATGCTGCTCCCAGCAGCCCTCACATGGCGTCGGCACGCAAATAGCATTGATGCCTACATTGATGCCATTTGAGGGGCCAGCATGCTGTTACTGGCTCCACAAATGGCGTCAGTGCATGTGTCGATGCTATTTGTGTGCCGACACTGCACGAGGGCTCCTGGGAGCAGTATCTCATTGCCACGGAGGGCCACTTTAAAGGAGCCAGCAGCACGGGCTGCTGCTTTCATGGAGGAGCTTTCCAACTAACTTTCCAACTAGCCAAGTAGCTTTCCAACTAACTGGAGGAGCTTTCCAACTAACAGTGCCGCAGGGTGGGGGACGCTCGCAGGAGGGGCAGGTAGGACCTACCTGCCTCCTTTTTAAAGGCATCCCTCGCCTCGCACTGAAATGTTTTGGCTGCAGGGAGCCACATCATTTTGACACCTCTTCAAAGAGGCGCTGACATGATTTGGTCACATCCCTACTTGCTATAATAATGTATGCAGTCAAGCAGAACCCTTATAAATTCCTGGGTCTGACTCTTTCTCCCAGATTCCACACCACCTTTCTGAGGAATGAACCCTTAAAAGGATAGACCTCTGTCCAGCAGCCCAGTAAGTTGCAGAAAGTCCCAATTCAGGCACCTCTGGCTCAGTAGGCTTTTCACTGACAGACTCAGACCAAGTGTCAAGGCCCAGGTCCCGTGCCTCGGCAGGTGTTACTACTGGTCTTTCTGGACTGATTGACTACTCCCCACCTGTGTCAGGAGCCCTGATAGCCACTGAAGGGCTGGATAATGATACTATGGCTAGATCAAGTGCTTTGTTTCATTTGCATTGCCCTTCCTTGTGGACATGTTCTTTCAGATGACTTCATTTGTCCTCATTTCCCAAATTTATATTGGGCTGTCAAAAGAAAAGGTTTTAAAATATGCAATTTCACAGCATGAAATTCATTTGTTTTGTGTCTGCACGTGCACATTTTCCAGCATGTTCTATGAATCTATGTTTGCAAATGTGAATGTTATCCCCCCTTTCCGCCCACCCTAAATTTATTTCAGGTGTCTAGTAGAAATGGCAGCATGGAATATACAACACAGAACAGCCTCTCAAAATGAGTAACTCCATAATAAAAACTTGCATTCAGGTGCAAGAAAGGAATCCAGAGGCTCACTGACTCAGAACTAGCTCTCTCTCTTTTAAAGCAGAGTGAACATCTCTTAACTTCATCCTCCTTTGCTGCTTTGAAGATGCTTATTAAGGCAATTTTTATTGCTACGCCACTTCTTTTACATGGGACTCCAGTCAGACATTCATTCAAGTTCACTGAAATAAACTTAATGTTCATTAGGGAAATTGTGGAAATGGTACATCAAGGGATTCAAATAAGCATTCTCTCTAGAATTTACATCATACTTTGCATACATTACCTTGGCTCTTGGAGAATCTTGCAGGAAAACAGTATTATTATGAAATGTGATTCTTTATTGAGATAATTAGCTACTACCATGTGGGCACTGGAGAATACCTTTGAAGATATTTATATATGTTCTTAAAACTTACAAGATGAACAAATGAAGAAATGAACAAACATAAGTCCTCCATGGAAAGGTGGTCATGCTTAAAATATACTACAGCTAAAAACCCCAATTAAATAGGTGCACACTTAAGGTAGTAATCTTGGTTTGAAAGGTATTATTATTATTATTATTACATTTATATCCCGCTCTTCCTCCAAGGAGCCCAGAGCGGTGTACTACATACTTGAGTTTCTCTTTCACAACAACCCTGTGAAGTAGGTTAGGCTGAGAGAGAAGTGACTGGCCCAGCCACCCAGCTAGTTTCATGGCTGAATGGGGATTTGAACTTGGGTCTCCCCAGCCCTAGTCCAGTACTCTAACCACTACACCAATCTTTCTTTTATTCTTTAAAAATATTTCTTTTGTTATTTTATGGAATCATTTTGCAGAGCTTGACTGTTAGACGGAGTTTGGGATTAACAGTATTGTAAAGTATGCTGTGGAACACTTGCTATACCTATACCTATAAGCCACATGTGATCCCCATCAGTGGAGACCTGCCCACAAGTGCTAGAGGTGGCAGTTTGCACTGATGGGGTTTGCCCTGATGCGGTTTGCACTGTAACAGTGGAGTACTTGATCTATCCCTTGATCTACCTCGGCTAACTGAGTAAAAAAACACCGAGGCTATTCCCACAATCAACAGGAAGCGGGCTAAGGGAGCTTAGCCTGCTTTCCGTGGATCATGGGAACCACTGGGCTTGCAGGCGAGCCTGGTGCTTCCAAGGTGGCTAGCCCACCTCAAACACCCTCCCCTTAAATGAGGTTAACAGAACGAGCGCTCCATAAACCTCAATTCGTTGCTCATGTGTCACCACGGTGCACGGTGACACACGAGTGGACCCCCAACCAGAAGGCTGCAAGCACCCTCCTGGACTCGGAGGTCTCTCCAGGATGCCCCACACACTTACGCGGGGCATCCAGGAACTTCCGGGGGCCACATGGCCCTTGATCCCCGCAGGCCCCGCTGGCTCCGTGATGGAGCCAGCAGCCATGTGGGTGGCCAATCCAGCTACCCAACTACGTGGTTGCTCATCTGCAGGGGGAGCAGGCTAAGCCCACTCTCTTCACAGAACCCCGTCAGGCTCTTCTCAGGTGTCTGTGAAAGCACCTCACCATTTAAAGTTATCCTTCTAGTGTCTGTTGCTAGTATCTGCTTTGTGTTTCGTTTTAGATTGTGAATCTTTTAAGGATAGTGAATCTTAAAAGATTGTGAATCTTAAAAGATCGTGAATCTTTTAAGGATATGTAAAAATAAATTTGATAACTTTGGTTGAAAAGTGGTATATAAATATTAATCATCATATATAAATATTAATCGAAGTCATCCCTATATAAGCATTGCAGCCATTGACTTCTGTTTGGTGAAAATAAAGGGGTGCACCCAGGGAGTCATGGAGTGGAAGCAAATCCTGCCCTCTGATCTTGGTGTGACCCCAATTACAGGCAACCACGTTCAACAGTATCCCATATTGTAATAGCAATGGCACCCAATAAGAGCCACTGAGAACTAAGGCAGCGCTATATACTGCATAACTACCCCATACAACTCGATCTATGCTCCCTCCTGGTGCTGAAGAGCCTCAAACACTCCTCATAGACACAGGAACCCCAAAGGAAGAGCCCCCTGAGCGACCCCAGCCCCAGCTCATAACATCACTATGCAAACCTCCTACTGCTGCTGAAGAGCTCCAGACCCTACATACAGACACTGCTACCCCAGAGGAGAGCGCCTCTACATTGTACTCCTCTCCACATGCAGCAATCACCATATGCAACCCCCAGGGACAATGTCTTGTCTTCTACAGGCCCTGGAATGTTGTTTGACAATGGTCCTCATTTTGATGACATCACTGCTTTCATCTCCCCAGTTTATTTACCTGAGTAAATAAATAAAGTTTATTTACCCAGTTTATTTACCTGAGCTGCCTGCTTCTTCTGTGGATTCTGTATGCTCAGAGAAAGGTTTGGAGGTCTCTGAGCTGACAGCAAAAGATTCCATGCTTCCATTGTCTTCATGCTGGAATCATGATCTCCAGGCTCTGCTTGTTGCATCATTAGAAGTACAACTGGAACTATATGCAGCAGAACCCACCCAAGAAACTACCTCCCTCAATTGTGGCTCCCTGCGCCCAACTCATCACTACCCCGCTGGGAATCCCTACACTGGCCCCTGCCTATACCAATACAGACTGGCATCCAAAAGACCACCATAAGGTCTGTCTCCTGACCTGGAATGTGGCCAGCTGGAACTCCAGCTATAGGGGCATCTCCTTCATAAACTACATCTCCACGCTGCAGACCAAGCATAATGGCTGAAGCTCACACACACTGGGAGCAGAAGCCAGCTCAGGCAGGGGCAGACCCAAGGGTGGACTTGGAGTGTTAGTTTCCACCACCCTGTATGCATCGTCCATAATACTTCCTCCATTCTAACAATTTTCCATGATGGTGGCAATCCACTTCAAACACTGCATCTTACTAGTGATAAAGATCTATCTACCCTGCAGCGACAGAAATCTCAGGTCAGGAAACTGTGACATAACCTGGAACACTACCTGACCGACTACCTATCCTCCACCAATGCCTACATTATGGTAGGAAGTGACTTTAATGCCAAGATAGGTTCCGATGAAGACAGCATATGTGCATGCCAACACTGCTGCCCACCCAGTCCTGAAGCAGACCTACTTCCCCTAGCATGCCATTAGAAGGACAAGAAGTCAAATTATGCCAGTTTTTATCTAGCTCAAATTAGGGGTGGACACCCCCATAAGACTTAAAAGAGCACTGAGGGCCCTGACCCAGTAGGGATGTGCATGGAACCGGCTCCCTTTGAGCCAATGGTGGGGCAAGGGTGTCTTTAAGGATGGGTAAGGGTCTCTTACTCCCCCCCGTACTTCCCCCTCTTTATCAGTGCTCTGCAGATAAATAGTCCTGGGGGCGGCAGAGTACCTCCTTTCCACCCATTGCTTCCATGACCAGAAGAGCCTTGCGTGCACACGTCATGCATGCAATGTGCAATGTGCAAGGCACTTCCGGAAGCAACGGAATGGCAGGGAGGTACGCTGCTGTCCCGTGGGACTATTTATCTGCAGCCCTACTGCTTTTAAAGTCTCAGTTTATCTTTTAATATTTCATAGACATTGTCTTACAGATGTTAGCATTGCAGCCATTTATATCTTATAGCATGTAACTTTCAACAGCATCTCAGAGATTTCAGCCCTACCGTTACTCCATAGTTACTTGCAACTGATTTAGCAATTCTATATTCTTTTTACAGACATTCATAGTTTTTAATATTATCGTAATTTCATAGTAATCTTACAGTCTTTATGCTAACAGGCACAGAGCATGTAAGTCTATCACTTTTATTAAAGAGCCCCTGGTGGCGCAGTGGTAAAACTGCCGCCCTGTAATCAGAAGGTTGCAAGTTCGATCCTGACCGGGGCTCAAGGTTGACTCAGCCTTCCATCCTTCCGAGGTCGGTAAAATGAGTACCCAGAATGTTGGGGGCAATATGCTAAAATCATTGTAAACCGCTTAGAGAGCTCCGGCTATAAAGCGGTATATAAATGTAAGTGCTATTGCTATTGCTAGTGCTATTGCTATCTGCTTTTAATTGCTTTTAATATCACATGCTCCTTTTACCTTGTGCTGGTTTGAGACTGTAATAAAGATGGAGTGATTGATTTCATAACGCTGCTGCTTAATCATGTGGTCAAGGGTCATGTGGAGGAAGGGCTTATATGTGCTAGAGCAGGGAAAGGTAACTGGCTTTCCAGCTGTTGTTGAACTACAACCCTCATCATCCACAGCTATGATTTACTATGGCTGAGGATGATAGGAGTTGTAGATCAACAGTAGCTGGAGCGCCAAGGTTGTCTACCCCATGCTAGGTGGTGCAGGCTGCTCTGCATATGCATTGCACTCTCTCCCCTTATGGGATACCCTATGGCAGAGCTGGAGGGCAGGTTTTGCTATCTCATTACAATACTGCTTCCAAGTAAAGCACCCTTAAGAATGAATGACACCATTTACTGATAGGGGAGGTAGGTAGAAACTAGCCTACTCCTGTCTGAAGATGTTTGTCTTGGGATCTATTTGTGTGTGAGTATGATGAGATGTTGGAAACTATTATTCTTATTGTAGTTATTATGACATCATTACATACAATGTTCTATAATGTGACAGAAGCATCAAAGACTGGCTTATGTACTGTGCAAGGCAATATGGACAGTTGGAACAGAGCAGCACTGTGCTGCCCTGGGGCAACATTGCATACACACAGTTTTGCAATGCAATGCCCATTGGAAATAATGGGAGAAGTTGCACAACTGCTCTTGCATAACTTTATGTGAGCACAGAACAGCGCTGTTGCGCAATACTGTCAGTTGTGGTTACTGTACATGCAGCAGTGCAGGCAGTACTCTCACTGCCCACATTGCCATGTGCAATATGTGAACCAATAGTCCCTGCAAGAAGAAGCTTATATTCTAAATTACAACATTGGGGAAATGGCAAAGGGAGGAAGCAAAGGGAGATGAAAGGGTCACAAGGGCTGGATGTAACAAATGCAGGGACACTCTGTACTGGTCAGACTGTAAAAAAGTTTATCTGTCTATCAAAGTAGATTTTATTTGATGATAAAAAATAAGGTAATGGTTGCTGACCATGCAAATGGCCACTACACATGCACAGAAACCACGTGCATGCCGGGGTTGCTCAGGGGCAGCTGGGAGATTTCCCTCCTGTGCATGGGCACAGTTGCGGGGAGCGCTGGGATGACAGAAATGGCAGCGAGTAGAGGCGGAGCAGATATGGACCTGCTCTCCTCTGCTTTAAAGAGGCTGTGTAAGCCCTTGGTTTTAAAGGGATATGCCCCATTCGGCAGCTGAATCATGATTGGGCACATCCCTAATCCCAAGTTCTCTCCTCTCTATGCATTCAAAGTATATGATGACTTCTTCTTCTTATTATTATTATTAGTAGTAGTAGTAGTAGTAGTAATAGTAGTAGCAGCAGCAGTAATAGCATAGGCAAACATACTGAGCAAGATTATGCCAGACTAATACATTGTTTGCTCAATTTTCCTTGCACAAGAGTAAGCCTATTATTTCCAATGGACTTACCTTTCTGTAAGGCCCTTTGCATTTGCGCAGCTTGCACAAATTCATTATTACTAGGCAGACATACTCTTGTGCAGTATACTAGTCATTGTTCTTGTCGTCGTCATTGTAATGATCATATATTTATACCACTTTTTCAAAATCAGTGTTAAAAATAAGCTCAAATGCTCATCATGAATTAAAAGTCAGTTGGACTTTGAAAATAAAGTGTTTCAGGGCCCATTTTAAACCAGGCAGAGGGGGCCTGTCACTCACCATGGCAAGGAATTTCAGAGTTGTAGTGCCACCATACAGATATCTGATCATCACTGTGTTAGCAGTGGGCCAGAGAACCACAGGTGACAATGATGATGATCTAAGGGACTGGGCAGGTTCATATTGGTGCAGACAGTCCCAAAGGTAAGTTGATACAAGTCTGTACAAAGTTTCACAACCTTACCCATGTCATTACAACAACCAGAAGGAACAAAGTGATGCTGTTTTCTTAAAGAGAGAATGCATTAAGAACTAACAGTTTATTACCTAAGGAACAATTGGAGAAAATGTAAATCGACCAACTTGATTTGGTCTTCTTGATTTGGTCTTTGGATAAGTGGGGGGTGTTCTGTGGGTGGAGGATCTGGTGGTTTCCCCATTGTCATGGACGGACCACTGCCTGGTTAAGGATGGTATCATGGCCACAACTCACCTCTGCAGGGGTGATGGACCTATTAGGATGGTCCGCCCCAAAAGGCTACTGGACCCAGTAGGTTTCCAAAAGGCCTTGAAGGGTTTTGATGTTGGTGCGGCCGGTGATTTTGTCTATGCCCTGGAGGGAACCTGGAATAAGGAACTCACCAGGACAGTAGACATGGTTGCTTTTAAGCGTCCCTCCAGACCTGCTTCAAAAATGGCCCCTTGGTATACCAAGGAGCAGCAAGGGCTGAAGCAGCTGGGGAGGTGACTGGAATGCAAGTGGAGGAGAACTTGGCTCAGATCTGACAGGATGCAGCATAGGACTCATTTGAAGGCTTACGCGATGGCGGTACGTGTGGCAAGAATGGGATTTTGGTCAGCACACATTGCATCCATGGGTTCACGTTTGGCAGACCTATCCTGGGTTGTGAGGAGTATAATTTCTGCTCCTTCTATTTCAGATCAGCTCCCGGAGGTACTCTGCTATGACGCTTTTAGTGGGTTCTTTGCAGACAAAATCTCCTGTATTCGGGCCGACTTCCACTATTTCTGCAGGGTCTATGAAGGAGGTGTCCAGCAATCCCTCTTGCTGTGTTAGGTTGGATTTGTTTCAATCTGTGACTCCTGATGATGTGGACAACCTGCTTGGGGCAGTGCAGCCTACCTATTGTTCTCTGGACCCTTGCCCGAAATGGCTCCTTCAGTTTAGCAGGGAGATTGTTGGAGGTGGCCTAGTTAATATCATAAATGCATTGCTGAGGGAGGTTAGGATGCCTCCATGTTTGAAGGAGGCAATAGTTAGACCTCTTCTTAAGAAGCCTTCCCAGGATCCCTCAGCGATGGATAGTTATAGGCCAATCTCCGATCTCCCTTGGTTGAGCAAGGTGATCGAGAGGGAGGTGGCCAACCAGCTCCAGGCAGTTTTGGAGGAAACTGATTATCTAGACCCATTTCAAACTGGCTTTTGAACGAGCTATAGGGTTGAGACAGCCTTGGTTGGCCTGATGGATGACCTTTACCGGGGAATCGATGGAGGAAGTGTGACTCTGTTGGTTCTCTTGGATCTCTCAGCAGTGTTCGATACCATCAGCCATGGTATCCTTCTGGGTCACCTGAGGGAGTTGGGGATAGGAGGCACTGCTTTGCAGTGGTTCTGCTCCTATCCCTTGGGTAGATTCCAGATGGTGGAGCTTGGTGACACTTGCTCCTCAAAGCAGGAGCTGTTATATTGTCCCCCCCAGGGCTCCATTCTGTCACCAATGCTTTTTAATATCTACATGAAAACGCTGAGTGAAGTTATCAGGAGATTTGGTGCTGGGTGTTATCAGTATGCTGATGGCACCCTAATCTACTTCTCTTTTTCATCTGCATCATCAGGAAATGGTGTTCATTCCCTAAATGCCTGCCTATAGGTAGTAATGGGTTGGATGAGGGATAACAAACTGAAGCTGAATCCAAGCAAGATGGAGGTGCTCATTGTAGGGGCTCAGAATCTGAGGGATGAGTTAGATCTCCCTGTGCTGGATTGTGTTACACTCCTCTGGAAGGAGCAGGTACGCAGCTTGGGAGTACTATTGGACGGAGGCCTCACCCTGGTATCTCAGGTGGAGGCCATGGCCAGGACTGCTTTCTATCAGCTTCAGCTGATTTGACAGCTGCTTCCATTCCTTGAAGAGGACAACCTCAAAACATTGGTGTACCAGCTGGTAATCTCCAGGCTCGACTACTGCTCTACATGGGGCTGCCTTTGTATATAGTTGGGAAACTTCAGTTAATTCGAAATGTGGCAGCCAGATTGGTCTTCGGGGCAACTCTGAGAGATCATATTATGCCTGTTTTGAAACAGTTGCACTGGCTGCTGATATGTTTCCCTGCAAAATACAAAGTGCTGGTTATTACCTTTAAAGCCCTAAACGGTTTAGGTCCAGGTTACTTAGAGAGTGCCTTCTTCTTCATGATCCCAACGTTAAGGTCATCTGAGGAGGTCTGTCTCCAGTTACCACTGCTACATCTGGTGGTGACTCAGAGGGAGGCCTTCTTGTAGCTGCTCCTGGACTGTGGAATGCACTCCCTGCAGAAATCTGTAATTTGAACTCATTATTGGTCTTTAGGAGAGCCCGTAGGACCTATCTGTTTGGCCTGGCCTTCCACGGTTTTTAATTTGTTGCAAGGGGTTTTAATGTACATGGGTTGTCAGGGTTTTTTAATTTTTTTATTGTTTGATTGTTTTATGGTATTTTAAAATCTTTGTTTTAATTGTTGTTTGATTCTAACTGTTTTTGTTTTATTTGTAAACCACCTTGAGCCAATTTTGTAAAGGCGGTATGAAAATTAAATAAATAAATAAATAAATAAATAAATAAATAAATAAATAAAACTGCTTCCGGATAGATCTTGCTCTGGGCCAGCTCTGCTTTTTATTGGCCCTTTTGCTGTGCTTATGCATAAATTGTTCTAACCAGGTCTACAAGAAGAGAGTCATTTTGGAACTTGGGTAACCAATGAGCCACCATGAATTGGATAATGCTCAAAAGCATATTTAAATAGTATCCCCAAAAATTAATTCCATGCAGAAATTATTAAAGATGGAATATATTAAATTATACTTAGGGCTAAAGTGCTATATTAGCATGTTGAGCTCTGAAAGTGTTCATTTCAGACACAATGAATAGTGGGGGCCCTCAGAAACCTTCATTTTGCAGAGCAGTTGGACATTTCAAACAGGAAATTTTGATTTCTTTTGTTAATATAGTTCTTTCTTCTCTCAGATAAATCAATCTTGCTAGTGATTCAATATACTGTTGAGAAAGCATCCCACTTTTTAAAAGTGATCATTTGGCTATGGAGATTGACATTTCTATTAAGGAAACAATATGAATTTATTTTATGGAGATATTAAAAATTAAGGATATTTCTCCATTGCACAGGCTAATGGAAATTCCCACTTGAGTAAACAACACAGTGGGAAGCAATTTTCCTGTGAATGAGTATTTCCCTCTTTCCTTCCCCACAGAATCAAAGAGTTGTGATGACTGGGGGAACATACAATAAATTTGACCAAAATATGGTTTGATTATGCTATGATGATCATTTAATGGTTATTTATAAGCAACAATATATTTGTTGCTTATAAACAACACCTTTCACAGAAATAAAGTGCCCTTAGGTTAGACACTGAAATCTTTTTCAGAGCACTAAAGGTGGTATGAGAGAAACACACCACTGCCTCAGTCTTACCCTTATAGTGTTATCACCCCTAATTAGATGCTTATGAACTTTTCTAAACTCAGGCTCAAAGAAGTATGAGGCTCATAAAAGTCTACTGTAGGGGAAAGCTCAGTTTTTCAAAGTTCTTCCCCAGCTTGGATTAAAATGAGAGCTGGAGAATAATTAAACTTATCCCCACCAGCCCCCAGAATACATTCCCTACCTTTACTTACTGTCTGGTGGCAGAGGAAGTGGTGGCATATGGAAAAGAAAGGAAGGGATTCCCCTTTGCCCTTCTTCATTGCACTGATGTGCTGCTCAACAGTGTGCCAGGAGAAAAGACATGGTGGCCCTTGGATTTATAATCTTCCCAAGAGTTACTGCCATTGTAATAGCCTTTTGAAATACTGCAGATCCCAAGGGTCTCTATCCCTTTCCTCTTGGCATCTTCCTCCTTCCCTCATGCTGTTTCTGCTGTTCTCAGTGTTTGCCAAATATGTAGAGGAAACATATGCGGTGGGGGGGGATATTTGGTGGGAAAGGGAGCTGGCCGGGAGGATGTTTTACAGACAGGGCTGGGGTTAATTTTTCAAACCTCAAATTGACTCAGAAAATGATTCAAATCCTTTTCTTTTTTCTTTAATTTGAGGGAAAGAAGTTGGATAATTTCCAAATTAATCCAAGGTGTGCAATGAAGAGTTTGTCCGTCTTTGCTAGTAAACAGATTTTTCAGATGTTTTTAATGCTTTTAAAAACCAGTTTGACAAATGATGCTGTGGACCAAAAACCATATGTGTACCCTAAGGGCAACAATATTTATAAAATAGCACTTTCAATACTCTTAAAATCTATGATCTCCAGCCATATTTTCTATTGCTCAAAGTCTGATTCATATGGCAGTTTTCTCTTTAGGAAATGACTTCTGACATCCACCTCTTGATAAAGATGTTCCTGAACACGTGAATGAGTTTAACACACATCTGGCTGTTAAGTACTTATATTATCTGCTTGAAATGATATTTGAGCCTATTCTCCTGCTCATATTACTAGACACTGGCAACAAACCACAGAAAGTTGGCTGAGAAATTTGGTGAGATGAGACAACACAAAATGTTGCACAGTTTTCACAGAAATCTTCCTAGCATGCTCCCACAAAATAAGTTAGGCAATTTTTTAAAATTCAAAATATTTCTAGAAAAAAAAGATGAAATCTAAACAAAGCTTCTCCTAGGACTATTCCATTTTGCCTCTGTTAACATTCTTATCCCAAATATGTACATATCTAGGGTGCATACGCACCAAATATCAGAGAATGTCCATGTCCATGACATTCTGAGTTTCATCGTCTCTTCCTGTTTTTGTTTTCCCCTTCTTTGTCTTTGGGATCATAAACTTGTGTCTGTCCTAAATAGAGAAAGGCAGAGATCGTCAAAGTTCTAACTTGGACATGACTGTGATCTCACTCATAACTTCATAATGACAGCTCATTGGTAATCCTTTCATATGATAATTCTTGTCTCCATTGGGACTGGAACTAGCAACTTGCCACAGGTTCCTCTGTTATGGTGGTATAGCCTCCAGTTTTTTAAAACTGGCATGGAAATTTGAGAATTAGGTAAGTAGATGTATTGCTATGGAAAAAAATTGGTAAGAATCTGTGTGAAGATAATCTAAGAGGGGAGGATGAATCTCAAGGCTTTTCAAAACAGACCATGAAATCCTCCTTTCCTTCCCACCCAATTGACACAGGGGTGTACTGAGTGGTAAAAGTTATTTGAGGGACAACTCATACTGCAGAACAATGTCCCTTCCTTAATATGTTGTTTTAAAACTAGGGTTACCAATTTGTTCTTCTGACCCCACAGAGTAAATCCAAATTTCTGATCTGGTCCAGAATCTGGATCTTTGAATGTGGATCGCTATTTATGAAATGTTGATCACTTTATAACATTAAGTGATATTGCGGTTACCACTTTACAGCCTTTCTATGATGTTATTCATACAACCGAAAACCCAGGTTTGGGAGTTGTGTGTGCTCCCAATTTTTGGTTGTATGGGAGCAAACAAATAGGTAGGAGGAGGGAGAAGGGATTGTGTGGAATCAAGGTAGGAGGAAAAGCTGCGTAGGAGAGCTTTTCCTTGTACCTTGGTCAAATGCTGGGTAGGACAGTGCTGTCCTACTCAGCATCTCCTCCTACCTTGATTCTACACAATCACTTCTCCCTCTTCCTACCTTCCTTTTTTTTTTTTTTTGCTCCCACACAAGTGAAAATTGGGAGAACACACAGCTCCCAAACCTGGGTAGAACACTTGTCCTACCCAGTTTTCCATTGTGTGAATGACCTCTATGTGTCACAGCTATTGGGGCTATTCTCACGATCAGCAAAAATTGGTCTAGGAGAGCCTAGCCTGATTTTTGATGATCGTGTAAACCACCGGGCTTGCAGGTGATCCCAGTGGCTTACAAGCGGCTAGCCTGCTTTTGTAGCCCTCCCCTTAGCCCGGGTTTGCGGAGCAAGCGTTCTGCAAACCCAGGATTCCCGATCTTGGGTAGCTGTGCCACGGCTCCGCGCTGCGGCTACTCATGAGGAGACCCCTGGAGGGGAGGCAAAAACCTCGCGCAGGGCATGCTGGAGTTTCCAGGCACCAATTGGCCCCCGCTTCCCTCAGCCCCCGCCAGCTCCGTCACGGAGCTGGCAATTGTGTGGGTGGCCGATCCGGCTGCCCAAGGCTCCCTCCCTGCCTGTTTGCTGGGAGAGTGGGCTGAGCCCGCTCTCCCCACGCACTCACAAAAACCGGGTCTCACTGATTGGGAGACCCGGCTCACTGATGTCAGAACCCAGCTGTTAGGAAACCTGAAGGTATCCCTCTCACAGCTATGCCATAATAGGCAGGGAAGGCTGAAGAGGCTTGAAGCAGTGTTCCCTCTAAGGCATGCGCACATGTGCACACTCACAAGTTTTTTTAATGTCAGCTCAGTAAATTTTAGATCCTGCTCAGGTTGAATCAGGAAGGCTTCACTATGAATGCATGTGCGAACGCACTGCCTTGATACTGCTGCCCAGAACAAAACTCATTCTGCACACAGATGAAAAAAAATAATAGAGAGAACACTGGCTTGAAGCCTTTCCCTCCCCTCCTAGGAAGCAGGAACAGGCCCAGGTGAATCAAATGAGCAAGGAATCATTTCTTGCCTGAGGAAATCATCTTACTGCTGAGGAAATCATCTTACTGAAATCATCTTACTGCTGTTTTCTTTTAAATATCTTCCAATGTTTACTGAGGGGGGAGGGGCAGCAGTTAACTCTCAGATTGGAAATCTTCCCTGCTCCCAACAAAATCAAATGGGATTTTGATAAGACTTGCAACATTGATCAAGTATGTGTATGTATCGAGTGTTGAGGGTAGGGGTGTGCATCTCTAATCTCATGACAATACACAGGCTTTCTTAGCAACACTGTAAAGGAATCTTATCTCTTGCTCATTTGTACAATAGCTATACACTGCTATAACCAAGCCCCCCGCCCGCCAAAACAACAACAACAACCCCAAAAAACCTTTGTCTGTTACCTGAGAAAGTAATCAGGTGTTTTTTTAAAGAGTCTTCTTAAGAATTTGGCTGGCTTTATAAGGCCAAATTTTATATTAATTTTATATTAATTCTTATGAGGCTCATTTATCTCTGGCACACAGTCTCCTGTTCTTGCCCTACTTCACTGCTCAGCACTGTCAAGATGCAGTATTCTAAATGACTGAAACTTCAACAAGGAAAAAGAAAGAACCACCAATGAGTGCCATTTAAACTGTTTCATTGAAATATCATAAAGTATCCTTCATTGTAAGAATAAGATACTTGAAGAAGTGCGGGCGGGGGCGGGGGGGATCCTTGCCTGCTTGGTGAATTTCAAATGCGTCTCCTTTGGTATGGATGATGAGATTTGTCAAGTCTAGTGTACTGTATATTTTAAAACCCCACTGTAGAAACTGTGTTGGAGGAGAGGATCTCTGTAGTAATGGGTTTCAGTTAAGGATCTGCAAAAGCACCCTTCTCCACAACATTTCTCTAGTCTTTATCTTACTGTAACATAACTAAATGAATTGGGTTCAAAATGGGTAAATAATATGCCTCAAATGAATTCTCATACTAAAGTATTCTGTAGGTCCCCCCCCCCCAGCACTTTAAATGGAAAATGGAAAATTCACTTAGATTGGAATTATTTTTAAAAGCTTATTTAGCACTAACCAACACAGAAGAACAGAAAAATAAGTTATTGTCTTATAATCAATACAAATAGTATTACATTATGTCATAATATTGGATCTCTGCAGCCTATCTAGGTCAGGGAGAAATGTAATCCAATGCAGGTGTGTGATTTTCCATCACCACCTCTCAGCACAAGGTGGTTATTGAGCATAAAGCACAAGGGCCCAAATTCTCTAAGAGACAGCATAACTCTCAGATACACTGAAAACACCCCTGAATCTTTGAAGAGACTAATATAAATATAACAAATATACAGTCCGCCACTTCAATTGTCACACTAAACGTGGAAATTCTATTTTTCACCTAAAGCAAAATTCAAAATGAATGTTCAAATTCATTTTGAATTTTGCTTTAGCTGAAAAGTATGCAACTCTCCTGAGGAATTTCACTATTCCTATTTAAAATAAAATTATTTCCTAAACATTACTTCAAATATTTCATCCATAACAATCCCTTCTTCGGCTTTTTAATCCACAGCATCCATACAAAATTGCTTTGACATTAATAAAGGCAGAATTTTGGTGGCAACTCTACTTTCATTATGAGCTGAGGGCTGATAGGCATGGATGAGAATATGTAGTTAATATGGTCTTACATTTTCCTACACTTTACAGGGAGATATTAGGAGGAATATTTTGTGAGGAAAGATAAGTTCCCACAATGCAAAGGACACACATGCAGATTTGTCAGAGAATGCATGGAGTTATAAAGTGGGGAAGGGTAAGTCAGAGGCATTGTAAAGTTGCATTGGGCCTTGGGACAAAAAGTGAAGATGGGCCCGTGGGGGCGCTGCTGACTTCTCCCCATCCCTGAATCTTTGCTGCAGAAGACCTATATGGACATGGTGCAAAGAAAACATACTTGGCATGCCCTTTCTGTCACTCCTGCACTAACAATCACACATTCCCCACAGTCCAATTAGGAGTTGCCAGTGAGTCAGGGAAGTGGGAGAGGAAAGTGAACAGTGGGCTGTTTCCCAGGCAGTGAGGCCTGCTCTCTCGTGGGCACAGGGGCAGTTATACCTGCTCCACCTTGTTCAATTCTAGTTTTTAATGTTGGAGGGGAGAAAAAACTTATTGTTGGCCTTCCCACCTGGAAAATCTGAAGCTGTCCCTGTGGCCAGTGACTGGAGAGGGGAATGGCAGCACACCGAGTAGCCTGGCAGGTCCCAGTGCTGATGCACACCATGGCTATTTCCCCTAGCCCACCCCATGTTCAGAGCTTGCATGCAGAGCAAGGTGCTGAACACAAGGAGAATTTCTCTTCACAGTTTAGAAACCTGGCTAGCCAGAATTCCAGAATACAAAGAGAAACTCTCCCTGCACTCAGTTCTTGCATTTGCAGACATTTTCCCATCATCTATTGGCCCTTCATGGGGCCATCATGTAAGAAAAGGGTTTTTAGTAATGCTGCAGTCTGTTATTTTTGAATTCAAGCCCTGGGTTATTTGTTTATTAGGACAGTGCAAAGCAACCCATCTTTGATTTGGAGGTTGTCTTGGTAATTCGGAAGTATTCCAATACAATTTGATGGTTCAAAAGGCTGAGTCTATTAAGTTTTCCCTTAATCAAGGCTGGCTTCAATTCTGGGGCCAAGGCATTGGCCACTGAAAGGCCCCCAACCCCTAGACTGAATTTTGCTTGATACAGAGGCTCTTTTGATGAACAAACAAAACCGGGCTAGGGAAGCCCAGCCCAGTTTTGCCTGCAGCTCCCGGCGGTGGAACAGCAACAAACCCACAAGGGAGCCCTGGCTGTTAGCCTGGGTTAAGGGCACAAACGCACCATTTGCCTGGGCTAGCTGATTGTGTGCTGATTGTGTCCACATGGCACGCACATACCAGCAGCCTCCTGGCTGGCATTAAAAAAAAAAATCCACAAATTGCACCGCACACTCTCACCATGCATTATGGGAGTTCTGGGGGCCTCCTGGCCCCCAAATCTAATTGCTGCTGGCAGAAGCCAGCAATTGTCTAGGCGGGCAATCCCAGCAATAAGGAGAGGATTGTCTGTGGGGGAGGTGAGCTTTATGAGGCTTCCTCCCCTTACCCCTTCAAGCCCTTCTCACGGATTGTGAGAAAGGACTCACAGTATAATATCTAATTTTCCTGTAGTAAGAACAAGGCATTTAATTCACAAAATGGCCATCTGTTCTCCTAAGAAAATTAATTGATGACACTATTATCTTAAGTACAGAAACAATTATTGAAATGTTTTCTTTTGCTCAAATTATTAACACAGTAAGATTACTGTGATTAACCAAGCAACTGAGTTTAAAAGAATATCTCATTGATTTCCTATAAATTACTCTGTAGCACAGGAACAGAAACCTTTTGAACAAAATTTCTTGTAATAAGCTGTATGCTTCTAGATCTTTGTACATAGGAGGCTCAAAATATTCGGGGGGGGGGGAATGTCAACAGGACACAAACCTTTTAAAGACCTTATTCTCCTCTCCATCTCATTCATTTTATATAACTCCATTGGCTAATTCCATTGGAGAATTAGATCCATGTAGCATAAATGAAGAATTTATGCCAGAGTCATTAATACAGGTACTTCAGGAGTTCTTTGAAAACAAAAATAGAAACTCCAGTTCAAGAATCTTAGCATTATTCATAAATCCAAGGGGCATTCCATCTGCTTTTACAAATGTTGACAAGATTGCTAAATCTGTATGTCTAATACAAATAAAGCAGCCTGTTTCTGCCTATCCATCTTCTAGAGTTCTCTGCAGGTTGGAGTATATTCCAGGTTTTTGTGCAAAAGAATTCAGCACAGGCCCTCTCCCCTACCTTCTCTTAACTTTACCCAAGCTGCGGGGCTGGTTGTGTTTCAATATTATTATTGGAAGTAGAAAAATGTGCAATAGAGCTATTCTGGCTATTCTGGCTATTTGGGCTCCCTGCTATTATATCGGAAATTTTTCCAATAATACCCAGTAGTGGACATATTGGGCTGATATTCCAATCGGACCAATATGATTGTGCAACCCTAATGTGCAATATTGTCTTTGCTCTTACTTTTGACACCACTGACTCCTTACATCTTCTAATGTCTTACTTCTGACATCACGGTGACATTACTGACTGGCTTTGGAGGACAATCCAACCTTTTTCCCACCCTCCCTCCAAAAGTGATAGTACTAGCCACTCTGTTGAATGGTCTGATTCTCACATATAGCAACATGTGTCACTTTGAGGCTTTGAGAGTCTGGGTATTGGAGCCAATTACTTTTCTGTTAGACACTAAGACATGGAACTAGAGCAATAGTGATACATTCTCAGAGAGGGGACCGTAGCTCTTTGGCTGACCCCATGGATAGAATAGGCAAGGTCTCAGAGTCAGGCACTGGTATTGAAAATATCCAGCAGCACACCTGGGAAAGACTCTTGCCTGAGATCTTGGAGAGCCACCAGTCACAGTAGATTGTATCAGGCTATTGGACCCATGATGTGGCAGTATAAGACTGCTGTGTATATTCCTCTATCATTACAATTAATGCTGAGACAAAGTGTGATTGTTGAAAGAATGAAGGATTGATCATGGGATCACTTTATGTCATGCACAAATATTTCCTCCTTCTACCAAATGATGCATGGAGATGCAAACATTATTTGATTGCGGCTGGCACCAAAGGATGCCCTTTCTTCTATATGTTGCACTTTAACAGATGCGCTGGCATCATAGTAGTCTTTGGCTGTTGAAAGGGATACTTCCTCCATTTAAATACAGGGGTTTTTGAAATACATAATGTAGTTTTATGAACCAGCTGGCTGTCTGGATAGTTTTTGTTTTGTTTTTTACATGTTATCAGTAAATGTGGATCAGCTTTCCAGCTGCCTGATTGACTGGCATAGATTGCATTTGGTATACATCCAAAATCATTTGTTTATAGCATACTTTCCCATTCTCATTACGTTTCCAAGCTCTGGGCACCAGCAATTGCAACACAGACCAGCTGTAACATAGTACATATACTATTTGAATGTAAAAGAATAGTCTGCACAGAAGTAAAGGTACTAGGTATTTTTGAACTTCATGAATTATTTTATGCATGTTCAGACCTGATTTCTTAAAGTATATTTATGAAGTGCATCACAGAATATCTGCTGGCAGAGTCAGCAGCTGTCATGCAATGGCTCTGGGATCACATGAGGCCACAAGCGATTGTGATTCAGCCCGGAATGTATGGAGGTCCTTTTCATGTGACATGGTGCCTCCACTTGGGGATTAAACATGGCCGCCATGATTTTCATGATAGAGGTGGTCCTGTTTTGATCTGCCATGATAGCTCAAATTGTGGCAGACACCTATCCACTGCTCTTATGGAGGCAGCTGTTCACAGACTTCCAGCAGCCATTTGTGGGGACTGCAAGCTGTGTACATCTGCCCAGAATCCTCAGCTCATTCATTCTTATTGAAGGAGAGGAGAGCTGGTCCTGTGGTAGCAAGCATGACTTGTCCCTTTAAGCTAAGCAGGGTCTGCCCTGGTTGCATATGAAAGGGAGACTAGAAGTGTTTGCACTGTAAGATATTCCCCTTAGGGGATGGAGCCACTCTGGGAACTGCATCTACGTTCCAAGTTCCCTTCCTGGCATCTCCAAGACAGGGCTGAGAAAGGTTCCTCCCTGCAACCTTGGAGAAGCCACTGCCAGTCTGTGTAGACAATACTGAGCTACATGGACCTATGGTCTGACTCAGTATATGGCAGCTTCCTATGTTCCTATGAAATCCTGTGAAGTTGGTTATTAACATTAAAACAAAATGAAAGAGAAAGGTGTGCAAAAATATACAGAAGTTAATGTGAAAATTTATCTCTATTGGTCCAATATGTTTTGATGTCACCTTCTGGGGCACTAAGAAAATTTCTTTCAATGGCCTATGTTGAAATACCTTAGGCTGATGGAGATACATTTTTGCATCACATTCTATATTTTTTCATACGTATTTGTAGTTCACTTCTTCTTTCTTTTTTCACTGCTGGTCTAGTGCTGCATTTCTTTTCCTGTATGTATTAGAATTACCAAATGTTGTTCTGAGGCTGAGAGAGAACAGGGATGTGGAGAAACTCTCTTCTCTTACCAATTTCTACAGGATCTAGTTGTAAATTTGGATTTCCTAAGCTGCCGTTCACAGACAAAAAGGATTCCCTTTATTATTCTACATTCTTTTTTTTAAACCACCAAGGGTTCCTTTATCTCCAAGGTACCAAAAAGTGTCTCTTGCACACTAATGTATATATATTCTTGCAGCAGAACAGAAAAAATTTCTTTCATAGATAGCGAATGCAGACACTGCAAAATATATGGGCAGTGTTGCCTTCTCTGTACTGCATTGGCACTATGTTTGGTTGGGAATACAGCTTAGAACAGCCCAGCGTCAAACCTTTCTGTTCTGTCCTGACCTACTGCATCCATCCTTGAAAATGCAGGACATAATTTCCTCCCAATCTTGGAAGTGACGAATTGGAGACATTGCTTTTTATCCAAGTGAGCTCCTACTGGTGGCCCACATGCTATGCAGTGTATTGTGGGCAGTGCAGATTCACCCATGCTGCCGCAGGCCCCTAAGAATGTGCCAGCGATATCATGCTTTTCACAACAGCACAAAGACTTAAAATAGGATGCCTGCACTCCTGAAAGTGCTACCATCAGCGGTGTGTTTTTAATCTAAGTAGTGCTTCTGGAGTGCAGGCACACTACTAAGCATTTGTGTTCTTGCCCCAAAGCACAAGACCACTAGCACTTTGTAGGAGCCCGCAGCAGCATGGACAGATCATAACTACCCGCATTACACTGCATGACAGGTGGACCAATGTCTTTTTGACAGACATGTCAGTGTCATGTCTGTTTTGCATGGGACGTTTGGGTAAAAACAAACAAACACATATTTGAAACGCACGGAGTAGCTATTCTGATAGAAAGCTATATTCTGGTTCTCTGGAGCCAGCGTGGTGTAGTGGTTAGAGTGCTGGACTAGGACTGGGGAGGCTTGAGTTCAAATCCCCATTCAGCCATGATACTAGCTGGGTGACTCTGGGCCAGTCACTTCTCTCTCAGCCTAACCTACTTCACAGGGTTGTTGTGAGGAGAAACCTAAGTATGTAGTACACCGCTCTGGGCTCCATGGAGGAAGAGCGGGATATAAAATGTAAAATAATAATAATAATAATTAATATCAGAAATAACATTGGAAGCAGACTGTAGAGCAGGGCGGAGCAACTTTGGCCGTCTGTCTATACAATTTGGTCCTCCAGCTGTTTTTGAACTACAGCCCCATTATCCCCAGCCACAGTGATCAATATGGGAGCTGTAGTCCAACACCTGCAGGAGGGCTGAAGTTGTGCAATCCTGCCTCAAAGCATCAGCACTTAGAATAAAATAATAAAATAAAATAACCTGCAAGTTTCTGTTCTTAATTTTTTTAAAAAAATCGGGAAGTAGCCATCCCTTACCTCAGATCCTGCTTCTCTAATTAATTGATACTTCACACTCCACAAAGTGTCAACATCCCCAGGAGAGTTGTGCACTATGCTTGCCAACCAAGTGTCATGTACACAGAGCAAAACTAACTCTAAATCAGGGGTTAGCAGAAAAATCCCAGTATGCTTGGAGCTATTATGAGTGAGAATCTTTTGAGAGAAAGATCCATCTTGCCAGCATCATTACTGAGATCATTTGGAAATGTCTGTCATAGCCAAGTACTTAGAGGGGTGGTGTGGGGCGCGGGGGCTGGATCACAGAAACTGGCTAAGTGCCAATAGGACTCTTTCTGTCTTGCACAGCATCCCCTTTGTAGGAAGAGGAAAAAGAAATGCCTTGAATTTCTGTGATTTTCCTCTTCTGGAGTGAAAAATACATCTTCAGTGTTGCCAGTGATGGCCAAACTAGTAGCCAATTAAGGCAACCACTTGTTTGTTAAACATGTGCTTGCCTCATTCACAGAAAGCAGGAGTGAGGTCTGCTTTTTATACCAAAAGGAGAGCACAACGGTGTAGAGTGAATCCTGCCAGCACTCACCATCTTTCTCAGCTGCCTTAATCCCACCGCCCAGCTTACTTCTAACAAAAGGGCTGCTTAAAAGAAGCAGAGCATAGCATTTCATAGCATAGGGTTTTACTCCCTGAAAGAGTAGCAGGTTTCAGAATATAATGGTCAATTTTAGTTAAAAAGTGAGGACTGGATGTGCAAACTGATACACAATTGAGTTATTTGCAAATAATAGCATGCATTGATAATCTTCTGCTATTTGTTTTATGCTGCCAGAATTAAGTTAGGAACTAGTAGCAAAGTAGATTCAGAAGTTCATTTTTACATATTATTCATAGCTACTAGCTTAACCTGCACAGAGCATTTGCACACTTGCTTCCCTCACCCCTGCCACAGCCCCCATCACCTTAGAGTTCTCTACACCCTCACCTGAACTGTGCTTCTGCTCCTCCTTCACCCCATTGCTTTCATTTCCCTCATCCCCTCACACCTCTTGGTTGCTCTTCCATCCCATTGCTCCATCCCCCTCACCCTTCTTGGTCACGGCTGCAGTGTTGCCAGTGCCAATTGGCCAAGCCACAGCCCCCTAATCCCAGAACCACCACCATCACCACCTGAGTCCCATTCCTGCTCCTCCCCGCAGGAGTAGCAGCGGCAGTTGACTGGGCCCTTCCTCACTACCACTGCCACCATGGCTGCTTGTTTCCCTCAAGATGCTGACAGGATAGTGGGCAGGCCCTTGCCTGCTTGCCTTCCTCTGCTAATGGCCTCTCTAGCGCCGAGCAGCGGTTCACCAGGCCCTTCCTTGCTGCTGCCACTGCCGCCATAACCACTCATTCTCCTCAAACTGCTGTTTCTCGCCCTTCTTTCTTTCTCTCTCTCTTTCCCTCCCTTCTTTTTCTCCTCCCTCCCTCTTCTCTCTCTCATTCTCTCTCTCTCTCTCTCTCTTTCTCCTTTCCTAAGTCAACAGATCTTGTTCATCTTGTTTCCTCATCTAATTTGCAGAGTGGCAGCCTGTTTCTCATGAAGGGGCTCTCTCCTCCCTCACAAACCTTCTCTTTGCAGACCCCTGACCTTAACCATCACAGGTTCCTCTTCCCTCTCTGAATATGGAATATCCACTGATGTATCACCATGGTGCTCCTGCTCTGTTACCTCCAATTGGTAAAGCACTGTGTGGGCTGGGCTTGCCACACACTGGATTTGCAATGGACCACCTAAGCCTTTTATAGATATAGAAGAAGCAATGGTTACAGACACCCTTTGGTGTATTCCCCTTGAAGCATCCAGTATCACAATCAGAAAATAAAGCTGCACTTACGATACAGTACTTAAACCTCATCTCAGACTTTTTCTTTTGGTATTAGGTCAGATGATACAGGTGTCCTTGCAGGTGACCATTTAGGAAGTTTCAGCCTCTGACAATCTCTTCCAAACTTCTAATGTGGAGAAACACAGTTCACACATATAATTCAAGAATTAACCATTCAGTGTGGCTATTCTCACTATCACTATATGGGCAGGGAGGGCATTAGGGGGAAGGCAGAGACAACCTAGCTTTCCCCCAGACTATCACTGCTCTCCTCTTCAGCATGTGACCACGTACCCACACGATGTGTGCTGCTCCATGCAGAATGGATCTCTGGAGGCTGGGACTTGTTATCCTGGAGTCTAGGAATCTGACAATGCACCGCCCAGTGCCTTGGGGGATTCCCCTGGGAGTTGGGGGCCCTAGGCGCTTGACTCGGTCTATGCATGGACTGTGTGCAGCCCATGCAGACACACAACTAAGACCAAACCTGGGGTAAAGGGCATGCTTGTGGCCTTTAACCCAGTTAAAACCTGGGGGAAAAAAGAAAAAACAACAACCTCAGGCCTGCAGCGGAGGCAGCATCAGAATCAGCCTCAATCCTGGTGGTGCACATGAGCAGCCCTACCCATGGAGAACTGCCCTAACCTGGGTAGGGCTGCTTGTGTGGACATCCTCAGTGTGTGACGGTGAAAAACGGCATAATTCCTGTAGTGCAGTTTTACTTCTTGATATTTATCTTATCTGAGCTAAGCTGATCAGGGTTTAAAATAGCTCATCTAAAATAAAATCTCCCCCTTTCTGTCTAGGTTGTCTCTCATGTGTGGGGGGAAATATTTACAATTCCACCTTGTGCAAAAATGAAACCAGAAGGCCAATGAAAACCCCACTGAGCATAGGCACTTCAGGCTGTTTCTTCATTCTTCCTTTTCTAAATGAAAAAGGCCAAACATAAGCTGGTGCTGTTAACTGGTGGTTGTGGTAATTGAGAGAGGGCTTGCGCACCCACTGTCTGCCACTGTGTAATGCAGGCGTGTCTAGCAGCAACTGCCTACATTAACCAATGATGTAAAACAGCCAACAGGGGTAGATTCACACATAGGCAAAATAGTCACTTACCTACAGTAGCAAATTATGGGAGGTGGCAAATTTGGCGGTCAGGGGCAAGTTAATTTTTTAAAAAACGTTTTCCTCACCGCTGCGTGGTGTGGATGGTACCAGAGACGGCCAGCGGCGGGGTGGGCACTCAAGGTGAGGGGAGACCGAGGCAGGTGGAGGTGGTGGCAAGAGCTCCTTCCCTGAGCCCACTTGCCACCCGAAAGACAGGTTAGGCCATTTTTGACCCATTTCAGGGATCTCTGTGCACATGTGCAGAGGCACAAAATGGGCCAAAAATGGCCCGATTGTTATTTGGGTGGCAGAAGGGCTCAAGGAAGGAGCTCTTGCCACTGCCTACCCCCACCTCGTTATCACCTCACCTTGAGTGCCTGCTGCCCAATGGCTGCCCCCCATTTCTGGTACCATCCCTGCAATGCAGCAGTGGCTGGGAAAGGGTTAAATAAGACCTAACTTGCCCCTGATCCTCCTCCAGCCCTCAAGCCAGAGGCAGCAAAGCTTTTTTGCCTACAGGTGGCAAACAGATTAATCCGCCTCCTGCCGGCCACCTCATCTGTCCCTACTGATCCTAACTTAAGAACATGAGAAATGCCTGGATAAATATCAGGCTGATTTCTGTTTTGAAAAGTGGCCAACTAGATACTTTTGAAAGCTCACAAAGCAGGACTTGAAGATAATGGTTTTGCCCCATTATTACTTCCCAGCACCTGGCAATCAGAAATAAATATGCTACCTCTAAACACTGAAGTTCCATCTTGTTATCATTGCCAATAACTGCTCTTTGACTTATCCTTTGTGCATTTGTCTTATCCCCATATCCCTTTTGAAGTTCATCTTGTGCCCAGAGAATTCCAATTATGTGCTGCTTGAAGAAGAACATTCCCTCTATATCTCATTCTATCTCTTGCAGGCCAGGCAGAGTACTGAATGTAGTTGTTTCCCCCACTCTGACTTTCCAAAGATTTTTTTATGATCTCTATGTAAATTTTACCAGTTTTGCATGAAACAAGAGTCACATAAAATGACTGGCTCAATATTATTTGTTTCTTTGGGGCTCCAAACTTCACACAGATAATCACAGTAATACCCAAGCTCCCTGCCGTTTGCCACAGTGGCAGCTCATCTTGGCGGTCATAAAAGGCAATAAGCAGGATTTAACTCGAATGACAATATAAGTCATAATACTTGATGCAGCTTTTGCTGTGACTGTAAAAGCTTTCTTCTTTCGGCGCTTCTTCCATCATTTACAGTTTGGGTTACATGTTGTTATGATGGCTATTGGCATTTTTCTTAATCAACCCTGATATATTTGTCATGAAGTTCAAGTTGACAGAGACTTGATTTTAAAAAGTCTTAATTAGTTTAATTAATTAAAATTGTTCTGTCTATCTCATATTTAGAGCAATTAGTAACAATAATACAGAAGCCTAGTCCATGGAAACTATGGCTGTGTGTCATGTCGAGTCTGACATGAGTCTGTCAGGCTCTATCCAGCATTTCTACAACAACACCAAGGAGCTTCCAACAATGGGAGCTGTTGGGAGGCTTCCTGGTATCATTATGGAATTCCATCAGAGTTCCAACATGTCAGACCACCCCTCCACTGCCTTCTCCTCCTCCTCTTCCTCCTTACCTTTAATTTGGTGGAGGCAGCAAACAGAGCTCCCCTGATTCATCTTCACTCAGAGGGAGCACACACACTCCTCCAGAAGGAGGAGGAGGAGGGGA
The DNA here is from genome assembly GCF_027244095.1 of Hemicordylus capensis. Lineage (NCBI taxonomy): Eukaryota > Metazoa > Chordata > Lepidosauria > Squamata > Cordylidae > Hemicordylus > Hemicordylus capensis. The sequence continues at coordinate 217,527,438 of NC_069659.1, forward strand.
GAGGGAGAGAGCAAGAGAGAGAGAGAGTGCAGTGAGGTGTGAGGTGAGTCTGAGTCTGACAGACATGTCAGAATCCCAACATGACACACACAACATGAGAGTTGGGGGTGGGAGGTGGGTCTGACATGGCCCCTCCCAAGAGTGTCACTGTCCTGTCCTTATGTGTCTTTTCAGAGTCTGACATTTTGATTATGCACAACAGATCAGGTGCCAAAACTGTTCTTGGGCTGCCCCATGTCATACTGCTGGAGAAGGATGAATGTGTTACCTTCAAAATGGCATGTTAAAGATTTCTAGCCTAGCTTCCTTTCCACTACAAATAAAAACAACACACATACCTGCAGCCTGAAGTGCTTCAATCCAGGAATGCTTTTCCTACTTCATCTGCAGCTTGTGTGAACTCTGGGCATAACTGTATCCAAAATGACAGTTTAAATGGAGGTAAACATGAAATAAACATCAAATACAGTGAAATTACGTACTTTGGTAACTGATGTTATCTTTCATTTATGCCTTTTAAACCAAAAGTTGAATCTTTTCTCCTTTAATAAGAGAGAGTTTCCCATGAAAATTACCCTTGGTGGTAGATGTTATATTATTTTCAAAAGAAATGCATTTCCTTGAAATGAATGATTGCGTTCATTTGCAATGTCATCAGATGAATATGATACTGAGGCATATGTATGGGTATATTTGAGAGTTCTTTCCTTAACCAGTAAATTGGGCCCCAGGGGAGTCCCTAGAAGTGCTAATGTGCCATTAGAGAAATCTTAAAATAGCTCAACTTCCTTTATCTGAAGGGGAAAAGAACAAAGAAGGAATTGGTTTTGGGTGTTACCACTGGGGAAATCACTCTTGTGTCAGATATTTCATGAGCCTATTTATTAGATACCTTATTGAGCAACACAAGGAATCTGACATTTAATCAGAAAATATAGTCAAGAAGAATTAGTTCATTGTAAAAGAGTAATCTTGATGCTCAGTAACACCGATGAAGCAATACAACATTCTTGAATGAGTTTCCGTAGTCCAGTGGGTTGTTTTTTTTAAATCTACAATGAGGGAACCTTTTTCCATATTGTCTTGGCTCTGAGGAACCCTTACAGGTGTGCCACAGAACCCCTGCACCTTGTAGAGGATTCTGGGGCATATTGTAAGCTATATTCACAGTTCATATGTTATACTGGAGAGTACTTCTGATCCTCACTGTCACTCTCTGTTCTGCAGATCAAACTAAACCTGATATTAAAAACATCATTGTGCTTCTACTTTTCTTTTTTCTTTTTTTAAAAAGGAGCTTTGGGGTCCCCAATCCAGATGTGGTGTAGGGGTTAACCTTTCTTCTTCCCTGAAGGTGCTGTTTTCCCTGAGAGGAAAACTGTTATGGGTGTCACTAGCAGCTCCTCCTGGGGCGAAAGAGCACTTTCAGCATTTGTGAGTGAGATATTCATTTAAACCACAGTCACAGAAGTTAACCCCCTCCCCCACACATGTTGCAGCTGTGTTTTTGTTTGTTTGTTTTGTTTTTGTAGGACAGGAGCACAATGACACTTTTAGCATCATATTTAGTTTGATCCAGAACATGCCCAACACTCCCCTATGATTTGAATTGCAGGGGAAGATTCATAATGGAGGAATCTTGTCTGCCAATACTGATCTATTCATGAGGAATGTCAAGGTTCCCTGCAACACAATTTGAAAACCACTAACTAATCAATCTATCCTCGTTATTCAGTTTGATCTATACTTCAGGCTTATGAAGAGGTCCTATATTTGACATGGGCAAAGCAGTAACCTCCCCTCAACCTTGAAGCCTTGGGTTTCACTGTGTAAAAGAGATGTAATGACTACACAACATTGCTATTATGATGTGATGACATTAAAGTACTTTGCATATTATCTATCAGAAATTAGTGAAAATGAATGATGTGCTTTTAGCCTAATCCTGAAAGGGAAGAATGCTTACGAGATTGCCATGTCCATGTTTGTGTCCATGTTTGTGTGTGATATTCTGTGTCTATGTATGTGTGTCCATGTGTGCGTCCTGCTAAGAATCTTTGTGTCTACATTCTGATGCATATCAAATTTACAGCATCCCCATCCACCATTTTATTTCAAGATGGCAGCTCATAAAAATATAAGCAACAGCCCTTTAGACTTCATGTGTTGACAGTCTGACACAAGCCGAATTTACTGCACATGGGAGTGGGGGCTAGGGTATCCTGATAGGGGCCTTTTCATTGCAGTCTGCCATCTTGGAGACAGATGGTGATCACACACATTATAAATACCTCTCCCTTAAAGTTGTATTTAAAATAATAGTGGATGAACAAGCCTGATTTCCAAAAAAGAGATAAGCAAATACTATCAAATAAATTTCACATTTATCAAATAAATGTCATTCTTAATTCTTAATGTCACTTTGATGTTGAAAGAAGTGGAAAGTGGGCTCCATTCATTCTACTTAGAAATACTTTTTTCATGTTTTGAAAAATAGTTTCCAGCAACAAAACTGAATTATTCTTATAGAATTGCCTATCTGTGGCTGCAAAAATTATTTCATATGGTGAATTTGGGAACTAGAAACAAATAAAAAATATATTCCCCCCCCCCAAAAAAAAGATTTAAGAGAACGTCTTCTTCGCTATGAACCACACCGCCCATTGAGATCATCTGGAGAGGTTCGTCTGCAGTTGCCACCGGCTCGTCTGGTTGCTACTTGGGGATGGGCCTTCTCCATTGCTGCCCCCAGGCTTTGGAACACACTACCTGCTGAAATAAGAGCCTCCCCATCTCTTACAACTTTTAAAAGGGTACTCAAGATGCATTTGTTCACCTAGGCTTTTAATTAGATATTGTTTTAATTGTGTTTTAATAGTTTTAACTTTTTAATTTTAATTGTTGAAGTGTTTTAATTTTTATTGGCTATTTTTATTGTTTTGTAAACCACCCAGAGAACTTGCGTTTTGGGTGGTATAGAAATATATTAAACAAACAAACAAACAAACAAACAAACACAAAGTAATATCAGTTTCTGTAAAGTTCAGTAACTGAACTGAACTGGGATTTTATTTTATTTTATTTTATTCATTCATTCATTCATTCATTCATTCATTCATTCGATTTATATACTGCCCTTCCAAAAATGACTCAGGGTGGTTTACACAGAAAAATAATAAATAAATAAGATGGATCCCTGTCCCCAAAGGGCTCACAATCTAAAAAGAAAAGTAAGGTAGACACCAGCAACAGTCACTGGAGATACTGTACTGGAGGTGGATAGGGCCAGTTACTTTCCCCCTGCTAAATAAAAGAGAATCTGGCCAGGATTCCCCTTTACAAGTAAAGGGGGTTTCCCTAGACTAAGAAGGGAGGGGCAGTGAAAGGGGAATATTAACCTTTAGTTTCCCATTGGCAGGGATGGCAGATGCAGCCATGGGGGTGACATCGGAGCTGGCGGTGAGGGCTCCTCCAAGTCCCCTGCACAGAAGCCTGAACTGAGTACCACTATTGTTTTCTTTTTCCAGAAAAGAAAGAATCACCTTTACAAGTATACCCTGCCCCCTGAGCTGGCCTGCGAGCCAGTTCTTTGAACCAGGGGGCAGTTCCGTTCAAACTCAGACCTCCCTTTGTGGGGCTGGTCCAGTTCAAACTCAGACTGCCCAAACTGGGCCAGCTTAGTATCAAGCCTGGCTCAATGTGAACTGGATCATGCATCCCTATGTAATGGTTCAAGTTTCAGGCAATAAAATGAAGGCACAAAGCCTTTCAGTGGACAGTGCCACATAGATATTTGGTGATTTGTGGTGTTGGGGAGGGAGGGGTTCCCTGACCAATACAAAAGGAGGACGGAAATCGCTACAGTGCAAAACAAGAATCTCACATTCTTTCAGCAGTAATTAATTAATCCATCAAGAAATTGGATGATTCCTCCCTTTCTAATGTTAAAAATATGTTTAAAATATATTTATAAAGTCTATCACTTAATGATTAAAAATGTCATTTATTACACCCCTATGCATGCACTCGCCTATCCCTCATCCCAGGTCTTGAAGTAAGTAAGGGGGTGAGGTAGGTCAAGGTCCCGATTCCTATCCCTCCAAAGTGGCCTGCTAGCTGCAAGTCCCTTGACACCCCTGAGTTGGCCATTGGGGCAGGTATTGCTTCTTACAAGGCTGGATTTTGCCCAGAGGGTCTCCAGTTGCTTATCCCAAATGTTGTTCAAGGGTGAAGGAAAAGGAACTCAGCACATTCCTAATATATTTATTAGTTTGTTTTAAATGTTTATATACTTCCTTCTCAACAGGTTAAATAGTCCCTCTTGCCAGCAACTAGCAACTTTGTTCTGAACGTTGTGTGTGTGTGCATGAGAGAGAGAGAGAGAGAGAGAGAGAGAGAGAGAGAGAGTTTTTAGATTATCTTGTATAGTGCCATTCCACTACTGCTTAATGAAGAGTGGGAGGGAAGGCAAATTCACACTCTTTCTATATAAAGCAGTAAGCTCCAGTGCCAATATTATTATAGTGAATCTGCAGTCATGAATGCAAACTACCTAGCTCTTTTCTTAGACTGGTCACTGGCTAATAGTCCAGGAGGCCAAAGTATTTTTCTGGATAGACCTGGGTAAAGCCATCAAGTCTTTTGTAGGATGTAACCTTTGCCAGGTAGGAGAGGTTGATGTGAGAATGTAAGGTGACTCATCTTTGCACTCTCCACACCTAGCCAGTCAGGTACAAGTGGCCAATGAAAAGAAACAGCAGTTTTAAGGAAGTTTCTCTGTGAAATAGACACAGACAGAATTTGGGAATAGCTGTAATGTAATACAGCTGTAATAGCTGGGCAAAGAACTGAGGTATTTTGGGATGCAGGGCTGCTGTCTGAGTAGAAATGTAGCTGGACTTGTAGGAGTGTTCCACTATTTCAGCTTCATTGAATACTCAACTAGTATATTTGTCTAAAAAGCATATATAACAGATGCTTAGTTGTGGTGACTGATTGTGGGGGTGGTGGGTGCTAAATTCTTTGCTGGCTTAATCTGGTCTGTGGTTTTCTTCTTCTTCTTCTTCTGTCTTTGCCTTGTTGTTTAAAATATATTTTATACTGTTTTTCAACACACAGAAAAGTTACATGGCAGCAAAACATTTACGAATATGGTTCCCTGCCCCAAGAATAGTTAAGAATTCTGTACGCAGAAAGGGAAAATGGAGCATAAGAATCTTGAACGCAACCTGTATACACAGTTGATAAAAGCATGCTGTTATTGTTGTTTCAAATGTCTGTGGTGATGTGTATAACTTGTACCAGATGTGCTAATATCTGGTACATTATGTGTAAGCTCCATAGCTGACTTTGTCCCACAGGCTCAAGTTCAAGAGACTAACAGTATATACTCCTACGCATCTTGCATCTTGCTACTTGCTACTTGCTTCTGCATCTTTGATGTAGGGCAAATTAATGTGGGAAGTGGCGAGGGTGGAGGCAGTTATGGCATGCATGAGCTGGATGGGCAGTAAAGGCCAATCCAATATACTTCAATATATACTTATACTTCAATATAAGTGACCCAGGCTGCAAATTGTTTTTAAAATCCCATATAACCTGGCCCACCCCCACTTTTTTGATCCCCATCCTGAACCTTTAGGGTGACTATGGCCCTGTTTGTAAACTTCCAGTGATCTCCCCTCCAAAAGGAACCAGAATCTGAGAACTTCTCATAAGAACATAAGAACAGCCCTGCTGGATCAGGCCCAAGGCCCATCTAGTCCAGCATCCTGTTTCGCACAGTGGCCCACCAGATGCCACTGGAAGCCACAGACAGGAGTTGAGGGCGTGCCCTCTCATCTGCCATTACTCCCCTTCAACTGGTACTCAGAGGCATCCTGCCTTTGAGGCTGGAGGTGGCCCACAGCCCTCCAACTAGTAGCCATTGATAGACCTCTCCTCCATGATGTCATCCAAAACCCTCTTAAAGCCATCCAGGTTGTTGGCTGTCACCACATCCTGTGGCAGAGAGTTCTACAAGTGGATCATGCATTGTGCGAAAAAGTACTTCCGTTTGTTGGTCCTAGACCTCCTGGCAATCAATTTCATGGAGTGACCCCTGGTTCTAGTGTTGTGTGAGAGGGAAAAGAATCTCTCTCTCCCCACTTTCTCCACACCATGCATGATTTTATAGACCTCTATCATGTCTCCCCGCAGTCGTCTTTTTTCTAAACTAAAAAGCACCAGGTGTTGTAGTCTTACCTCATAAGAAAGGTGCTCTAGGCCCCTGATCATCTTGGTTGCCCTCTTCTGCACCTTTTCCAGTTCTACAGTGTTCTTTTTTAGATGTGGTGACCAGAATTGTATGCAGTACTCCAAGTGTGGCCACACCATAGTTTTGTATAAGGGCATTATAATGTTAGCCATTTTATTTTCAATCCCCTTTCTAATGATCCCTAGCATGGAATTTGCCTTTTTCACAGCTTCCACACATTGAGTCGACACTTTCAATGAGCTGTCCACCACAACCCCAAGATCCCTCTCCTGGTCTGTCACCAACAGCTCGGATCCCATCAGCATATACTTGAAGTTGGGGTTTTTCGTCCCAATGTGTATCACTTTAAACTTGCTAACATTGAACTGCATTTGCCATTTTGTCGCCCACTCCCCCAGTTTGGAGAGATCCTTTTGGAGCTGCTCACAATCCATTTAGGATTTCACTACCCGGAAGAGTTTGGTATCATCTGCAAATTTGGCTACATCGCTGCTTACCCCTGCTTCTAGATCATTTATGAATAAATTAAAAAGCACCCGTCCCAGTACAGATCCCTGGGGGACCCTACTTCTTACTTCCCTCCATTGTGAAAACTCTCCATATATACCTACCCTCTGTTTCCTGTCTATCAACCAGTTAGCAATCCACACATGTACTTGTCACCTTATCCCATGACCGCTAAGTTTCCTCAGGAGTCTTTGATGAGGAACTTTGTGGAAAGCTTTTTGGACGTCCAGGTAGACTATGTCAACTGGATCACCTTGATCCACACACTTGTTGACACTCTCAAAGAATTCCAAAAGGTTGGTGAGGCAAGATTTACCTTTGCGGAAGCCATGCTGGCTCACTCCCAGCAGGGCATGTTCTTCTAGGTGCTTTACAATTTTATCCTTGAGGATGCTTTCCATCAATTTGCCTGGAACGGACGTTAGGCTAACCGGCCTGTAATTTCCCGGATCGCCCCTGGATCCCTTCTTGAAAATTGGTGTTACATTTGCTACTCTCCAATCCTCTGGTACAGAGCCCAAATGCAGGGATAAGTTAAATATTTTAGCAAGGAGGTTGGCAATTTCACATTTGAGTTCTTTGAGGACTCTTGGATGGATGCCATCCGGCCATGGTGATTTGTTAGCTTTCAGTTTTTCCAGTCAGTTTAGAACATTATCCCTTGTCACTTCTATCAGACTCAGCTCTCTAGCCTCCATCCCTAAAAAGCCTGGTTCAGGAACAGGTATATGCTCAGTATCCTCTGCCGTGAAGACAGACGCAAAGAACTCATTCAGCTTCTCTGCAACCTCCATATCCTCCTTAATAATCCCTTTCACTCCCTCATTGTCTAATGGTCCAACTGCCTCCCTGGCAGGTTTCCTGCTTCTGATGTACTTAAAGAAGTTTTTGTTATTCCCCTTGATACTTTTGGCTAAATGTTCCTCAAACTCTCTTTTTGCCTCCCTTATTGTCACCTTGCATTTCTTTTGCCAGAGTTTGTATTCCTTTCTGTTCTCTTCGTTTGGACAGGCCTTCCAATTTTGGAAGGAAGTCTCCTTCCCTTTTATGGCTTCCTTGACGGTACCCGTTAGTCATACTGGCATCCTCCTGGACTTAGTGGTACCTTTCCTCCTTTTGGGTATACAATCTAACTGGGCTTCTAGTACTGTGGTTTTGAGTGAACTCTATGCACTCTGTAGCGAAGTGACTCTCCTGATTTCCCCCCTCAGCTTTCTTTTCACCATACTCCTCATTTTGGAGAAGTTTCCTCTTCTGAAACTCAAAATGTCTGTGTTAGACATCCTTGGTGATTCTCTCCCCACATGTATGCTGAATTTGATGGCACTGTGGTCACTGTTCCCTAAAGGGTCGATGACACTGACGTCACGCATGAGGTCCTGGGTGTCACTCAGAATTAGATCCAAGGTCGCCTTCTCTTTGGTCGGTTCCATGACCAACTGTTCTAGGGCACAGTCATTTAGCGTATCTAGAAATTTGACCTCTTTGTCCTGACTTGAATGTGAATTTACCCAGTCTGTGTGTGGGTAATTGAAATCATCCATAATTACAGCCCTGCCTCTCCTTGACGCCTCCCTGATTTCCTCCTGCAACTCCCAGTCACTGTCGGCATTTTGATCCGGAGGGCAATAGCACGTCCCCAGTAACACGTTCCCTTTCCGGACTTGTATAGTCACCCACAGGGTTTCTGTGGAGGACTCCAGTCCACTTAGGTTTTCAAGCTTGTTAGATTCTATCCCTTCTTTAACATACAGTGCTACCCCTCCTCCAAGGCGCCCCTCCCCTCCCCTCCCTCCTTCGCACCTCAGTGAGAAGCACGTAGTGTTATATCTATACTAGTAGGACCTGCAACAAAATTTTGAATCCCCCCCCCCACACACACTAATGCCTGCTTTAAGGATATGAAAGCATGATGTTAAAGTCTCAAGTTGGTCAGTTTCTTCTCCCCACCCCCCGCCCTGCCTCCACCCCACTCCCATGTGTCATCCTCTTGTTTTCCCCCAGCCACTTTGGGATTCATTCAGAGGCAGCACACCTCTAAATACCAGGGGCTGAGTGGGGGGCGGTGGGGGTGAAAGGTTTTGTTCTCATGCCCTGCCTGCACATTTCTCAAAGTTATGTGGCTGCTATTTGGACTAGATGGATCCCTGGCTTGATCCAGATGGCTCTTTTTAGCCTACTTTCCAGTAAACCTATGAGATTACCCGGCATTCCATGTATCTGTGTGTGTGTGTCCTCCCCATCAACTTTGCAACACCTGGACAAATATGAACCAAATTTGGTATAGTTGCAGGGATACATAGGGACACCTCAACGGTGTAGTTTGTGATGATGTCATCCACCCTGATTCAAGATGATGGACGCACAAACCTTTGAGGTGCAAGTGAACTAACTTGTGAACTGCCTAACCGATTTGAACCAAATTTGCTACAGCTGTAGGGACACATAGGGATGCCCCAATGGCGCTGTTTGCGATGATGTCATCTACTCCAATCCAAGATGGCAGACATTTGAACATTTGAGGAGCAAGTGCACTAACTTGTGGACTGTCTAACCAATTTGAATCAAATGAGGTACAGTTGTAGTTAGTGACACACAGGCACACCCTAATGGTGTAGTTTGTGATGAAGTCATCAACCCCAAGACTGTGGATGAGTAAACTTTTGAGACGCAAGTGGGCTAACTTGTGGACTGCCTAACCGATTTGAACCCAATTTGCTACAGCTGTAGGGACACATAAGGATTCTCTAATGGTGTAGTTTGTGATTATGTCATCCACCCTGATTCAAGATGGCAGGTGCATGAATCCTTGAGGCACAAGTGGGATAACGTGTGGACTGTCTAAACTAATTTGAACCAAATTAGGTACAGTTGAGTGAGTGACACACAGGGACAACTCAATGGTATAGTTTGTAATGATGCCATCCACCCCAATGCAAGATAGCAGATGTGTGAAGATTTGAGGTGCAAGAGATCTAACTTGTAGACCTTGATTTGAACCAAATTTAGTCCAGTTGTAGAGATTGTGAAAGGAAAGTGGAAAGATTAGTTCTTACTAGAACAACTTGTTATATTTGGGAAAGCATGTCCAGAATCCTTTTGGGCACATGGAAATGGTTGCACCCCATGGATCTATGGAGTCTGACCACTGTATGTCACATGCAGAAACAACAGCATAAGGCTATTCTCACATACAGGCAAAACTGGGCTAACAAAGCCAAGCCCAGTCCTGCCCATGCATGAGAATCTGGCCCAATCACAGCTGCACCTCGGCAGCAAACCCAAGCCAGCCGCTCTCCTAAAAATGTTTAAGAGAACAATCACTCTCTTAACCCCCTTTTTAAGGTGCGTGCACCCGGGGCTGTCTGCTTGCGGGGCTTCCAATCAGCTTTGAGGAGAGGGGGGATCCCCATTATATACCGCACACTTGTGTGGTGCTTTTATGAGGGTCCTGGCACTCTGATCTCCACGCTGCCTGAGGAGGCAGCTGCACTTCTCGGTGTGCAGTCTCTGTGCCCAGGCTCTCAGTGAGGATCTTCTGCAGGGAGGTGAGCTTTTTAAGGCTTCCTTCCCACTGAGCCTGTCGCCCTTTCTCACCAATCGTAAGAATAGTGTTCCATATCTGTTTCACTTGGATCCTAGCAGTTGAGACTGCAATCCTGCTAAATTGTACTGTTGCCCTGGTCATGATGCCGCTACCTCTACTGGATCATTAGTGACCCCAATGTGAACAATAGCTTGTTTAAGCGAAAACTGTCATAATCCCATCACGCAAGACTAACACCAGATGGATTCTTACTGGCAAGTCTGTCTGCCAACATTGGAGGAGGGGAAAAGAGTGACAGCTGCTTGAGTAGCTTAAAATACTGGTGAAAGATGGTGCAAGGAAGATTACTACAGATTCTACTTGCTAGAACAAGGAAGATGAGTACAGATTTGCCACAGGTAGCCTTGGAGGAAAGAGGCCGCTACCACATGATAGCATTTGGTGCTGGAGAAGGTTAGATGGTAAATATAATACAGAAATGTTTCAGGGGTGTGGATGGGATTGTCACTGGGACTCCTGTTCTCTTTAGTAACAAACATTTAGATAAAGAATAAGCTTTAATTTTGTTCCAGTACACAACATCTAAGGCTCAGTTCACACATGTAAAGGGCAGCCGGTGTCAGTGCTTGAGTGTCAACCTATAGGAGCCTATAGAGAGCTGAAGTTGAAATCATGGCAGAATATGGGTCAGAATTAGATGGAGTACTGGAGCAGATCGACAGGAGGATCAGTCTGGAGGCAGAATCAATTGCAGAACAGGAAATGAGCTGAGAAGGCTATCTGAAAGCAAGGCAGTGGGCATGCAAACAGATGGGGAGCTGGCAGGCTGGGGAAGAACAGATAGGAAGCATAACAGAGGAGGAACAATTAGGCTGACTGGCAGAGGCTTCTGAATAAAGTCTAGGGAGCCACTCAAACACTCAGTATATTGTTATTGACCAGGCAAAGCTGTAGGCCTCAGTCTGAAGCATTTATAACCAGGAAGTACAGTCAGGAGGAGCCAGTGGCATGTTGGCATTTTGGAGGACAAATACTGCCCCTTCCTTTTCACTCTTGAGTATCAGAAGAAGCTCCCTGCTCAAGTTCTGTCTTGTATTTATTAGTACCACATTTGTATCTCATCCAAGCAGGGCTGAGCAACATAGATGGTGCTACCTTGGTATTTGGGTCTGCTGGGTAGCCATGCTGTTTTTATTACTTGATGGTTTTGCTTTATTTTCAGATTGCATTTTGATTTTATTTTGATTGCATTGTGTTTATTGTGTTGTATACCACCCAGAGACTTTGGATGGGATGGTTTATAAATGCAATAGATAGATAGATAGATAGATAGATAGATAGATAGATAGATAGATAGATAATATTTACATTGGGTAAGCTGCCTTGAGCACAGGAAAGGTGATGTAATAAAGAGTTTTAATATATATTACTAGTATTATTAATTCCCTATTGCAGATGGAGGGGGGCCCTGGGTCTAAGAAGACAGTCACTTGCTAAGGAAAATATATATAATTGATGTGAAATTTGAACCAGGGGCCTCCAAACTCACAACTCACACTGATGGCCACTATGCTATGCCAGCCATTAGTTAGGCCTATTCACATGAAAAACAATACATAAAAATTGCAGACATTGACAATGTCAATGTCAGATGTAACACAGAACCATGGGTCTATTCTATGCCTGCTCCCCAGTCTTCCAACAGCATTCATATGTTCAGGAGAACATCCTCTCTGTAGTCTGTGAGACTACAGAGAGATGGAGGATCTGGCTATGCGGGCTTTCTTCGTGACACGACAGCCTATACAGCCAATTGGGTCAGAGTGAGGGAGGAGCTTCCTCCCTCAATTCCAGTTCCATGGGGCCAAAATTGTGGTGCCAGTGTTTGGTTGTAAAGCTGGTGCCTCAAAACTGGAGTTGAAGGTGCCCAAACTCCACTCTGAACTGAAGGTTCAGATTAGAGTTTGGGGACGGAAACTGTGGGTCCCTTTTCACCTTTAACTTGCAGCTGAGGAATTTGGACGTGCAGCTTAGGAAACTGGTGGTGAAACCGGTGGTGAAGGGAACTCCAGTTTCCTAATACATCCAAATTTGTCTCTTGTGTGCACTTGCAGGACCTCCAGAATGGAAGGACTCTAGGAAGGCTCCCTTCATTAGAGGGACCATGATTTCTGATTTGGGCCCTAGCTTCAACAGAAGTTGGCTGTGGCCCTTCTTCTGAGGCAGTTGGTTTCAGTTAGAAGCAATTGGTGAGGTTCTCTGTTTTACAAGGGCAGCTAATCTGGATGTGAACTCCTGTATTTGCTTTATCCTGTGAATGTGTTCCATCCTTTACATGGGAGAGTAATACAATTACATCTGAGGCAGGCCGTAAACTTGCTAATTTCCTACATATAACTTACTAATGCACAGGAATGGAAGTGATTTCAACTTGTTTGTTTCCCATAAAAAATGCTAATGAGTAGATTATGCATAAATGTCTTGGGTTTTGATGGTAATGGGATGATTGCCATTGACATGTCAAGCCACACATGGTTGGTTTATTGTTTTATGTTTTCTAATTGTCTGTTGGAATAGAGAAGCAGTAAACAGGAGGGGATAATGTAACATAAAACTTTTGTTTTAAAGCTTTCCTGGGTTATTTGCTGAGTTTTTTAGATTTCCCATTTAGCTGCATTAGTCTAATTAAACACACACCTGTTACATTAGAAAAAAGGAGAAGGCTTGATCCAACTTCTCCAGGCTTCCTGTCCTTTATTTTGACTTTAGCTTTTATATTCATCTTAATCATCATTTTCTCCAGTTAAATTTTACACTGTGAAATGCCAAATAAACAGGCACATATACAAAGGTGCATATTGAAAAATTCATCCATGGAGAATTCGAGAATGAGTTATGGAAAGGGGAAAGTCTTATGAAAGACAGAGAGCCGGGTCTCACAATCAGTGAGACCCGGTTTAGCAGGGTGTGCGGGGAGAGCGGGCTAAGCCCGCTCTCCACGCACACGAGCAGGGAGGGAGCCCTGGGCAGCCAGATTGGCTGCCCACACAATTGCCAGCTCCGTCACGGAGCCGGCGGGGGCTGGGGAGCTCAGGGGCCATGCGGCCCCTGGAAGCTCCAGTATGCCCTGCGTGAGCACGCAGGGCATATTGGGGAGACCCTCGGAGCCGGGGGGCAGCTTTTCGCCTCCCCTCTGGGGGGTCTACTCATGAGTAGCCACAGTGTGGAGCTGCACCATGGCTACTCATGATCAGATAGCCCGGGTTTGCGGTGTGTTTGCTCTGCAAACCCGGGCTAAGGGGAGGGCTACAGAAGCGGGTGACCCACTTAAAAACCACCGGGCTTGCCTGCTCCTAGCCTGATTTTTGCTGATCGTGCGACTAGCCCCAGAGAATGTTTGTTTATTTGGAGAATACCATGTTTTGTATTAGGAAGACAGAAGGCAAGAACTGAACATAAAAAGCTTTTCTGTGGGTACTACAGAAACTTATTCCAATTCATCTTTGCTTAAGCTACTCATCGTTTTTCACAATCATTTGTGGAAATGCCAGAAAATGTCTCCCCTTTTGATAATGTTCAAAACTCAAGATTTGTGTAAACTAGGACCGAACCAAAACTTTTTGCCTGACGAGGCTTCAAATTGAATCTAAGAAGCATTGCTCTAATTTGGCTTCATTATGACACCATGTTAGCACATGGCACAGTCCTGAAGCGATCAGGCTGAGGACAAGGCTTCCTGTTCTCACTCTGGAATCTTGTGGGGCCAGGGTGGGGGGAACAGTGCCCACCAGTAGTTAGGAACATAATTTCTACTGCTGAAAAATTTGCTCTACAATTTACCCCTGTTTGCACTCCTGTCCCACAGACTGCTGAAATGCCCTCCCATTCACCTCCTCTGAATGTGGTATATTTTGACTTAGCCCTAATTAAATTGTCCTCAGTGGCATCATTACACAGGCAAATCTGATTAGTCACATCAACCCACATTTTGTATTTTAATTTACTGGCCCAGTGGCATCATCATACCATATATAACATTGCAGCATCGTTCTGGCCACTTTGTGATCCCTCATTGGGTGAGATCACCCATGCCTCTAATTCAGGAAGGAGGAAGCAGCAGCAGGTAGCAGGATCAGTGATGCCTAAGAAAAAACAGAAGCAATGGTGTTCAGTGTTCTTTAAAACAACAACGGGATGTCCATCAAAGGTTAATATTTCCACAGTATAAACGCATAAATCAGTCTGTCTCCTGGCAATATGTAGTGATGATGCTTGATCAAGAAACAAAAAGATACTAAAGTAGCAGCAGATCATGCAAACAGTGGCTGTACTGATGCAGCAATGGTCATCCAAATTAAGGATTACTGTTACATGAGTGGGAAAGGAGCAATTTTTGATGATCCCCTCTTCCTTCTGAAGCCCACTGTGCCTCATGGAAACATGTTCTTGAGGGCTATGTGACTGATTCTGTATAAGAGAACTTCTTATGCTTCAATGCAATAATCTTTTTCCTCTGAAATCCTATACACTGAGACATTCATGACTATCTGGCATAGCCTGTTAGAAGAGGACTTAGTTTCATTGCCTAATATAGCTGTTATTGAAAGGTGAAAAGAACTCTCTGTTCTTGCCTATTCCCTTGAGTAGGGATGTGCACGAACCGGTTCGCAGGCCATGTTAGAGGCCTGCGAACTGGTTCATAGGTGGCCCAGTCCTGCGGTCCGGTGCCATGTGTGTGTGTGTGTTGCTTTAAGGGTGGGGGGGTGTATTTACCCCTCCCACCGCTTTCCCGCTTCTGGCGCTCCAGTTTTTAGGGAAATCTTTTGGGCAGCAGCGTTCCTCCCTGCCCCCTTGTTGCCTGCTAAAAGTGGAAGTAACTTCTACGCATGTGCCCGCCACCAATGCGTGCGATGCGCACATGCACATCGGAGTGACTGCATGACATACGCACGCCGACTGCGGGCACATGCATGGAAATTACTTCCACTTTTAGCAGGCAACAAGGGGGTGGGGTGGCAGGGAGAAATGCTGCTGCCCCGAAGATTTCCCTAACAACTGGAGCGCCGGAGGGGGAAAAGCGGTGGGAGGGGTAAGTACAACCCCGCGCCCTTAAAGCAACACCCTCCCAGCTTTGGATAGCACCTCCACAGTCCGAGCACATCCCTACCCTTGAGTTGTGTTTGCTGTCTTAAGGAGAATACTGCCTTAAAAAAACCAAACCTCCTCCTGGGAGGAGAGCCACCTAATGGCACAGCAGGGAAATGCCTCGACTACCAAGCCAGAGGTTGCCGGTTTGAATCCCTGCTCGTAAGTTTCCCAGACTATGGGAAACACCTATATTGGGCAGCAGCGATATAGGAAGATGCTGAAAGGCATCATCTCGTACTGTGCAGGAGGCGGCAATGGTAAAGCCCTCCTGTATTCTACCAAAGACAACCACGGGGCTCTGTGGTTGCCAGAAGTCAACACCAACTCATAAGAACAGCCCTGCTGGATCAGGCCCAAGGCCCATCTAGTCCAGCATCCTGTTTCACACAGTGGCCCACTAAATGCTTCTAGAAGCCTACAGGCAGGAGTTGAGGGCATGCCCTCTCTCCTGCTATTACTCCCTTGCAACTGGTACTCAGAAGCATCCTGCCTTTGAGGCTGGAGGTGGCCTATAGCCCTCCGACTAGTAGCCGATGATAGACCTCACTTCCATGAAGTTATCCAAAGCCCTCTTAAAGCCATCCAGGTTGTTGGCTGTCACCACATCTCGTGGCAGAGAATTCCACAAGTTGAGTATATGTCGTTGTGTGAAAAAGTACTTGATTATGTGTTGTTGGAAAAAGACTGGATGGCACACTTTACTTTAGTATGGGAGGTCTTTGCTCCAGGGAAGATGATAAAGGTATTATCATCCACCACATTCCTATCTTGTAGCAGCTGTCAGGATGCAACGTAAACATTAAGCCCTAGCCAAATAGGGAGGACAGACCTTTTGTGTGCCTTTTAATCTTATTGTCCTGGACAGCCTTTCTACAGTCCAAGAAGGATGGCATGAAGTGTGAAACAGACTGCTTTCAAAAGCAAGATATAAATATCATTTCCTATTATCTTTAATAATTGAAGCTAATTGTATAATTCTTACATTGTGGCAAAATGAAAAATCACCACCCGAAAGGGTAAGGATCATATAACTATTAATTCTGTTTATAACAATGAAATGATTGTGGATGAAATCAAGGACAGCCTATGCAACCCAATTAAAAATGAAGGAGCCACACAATTCCTGAATTGCAGTGAAGCCAATGTACCCTTTGGATTTGTTTCTTTGGCCACATGTTTCTTTCCATTAGGACCAGCCAGAATCAGGAGGCTCGTTCCTCTTTCTATATACTTTATTGGAAAGGTTCAGGTGGTTGACTTACATGATTCTTCCACATGTTCTGCTGGGTGAGTCTATGGTAGGGATCAGCAGCTGGATTCCCCAAGGCCAACTTGAGCTCTCTTAGTAGCATGGGCAGGCCCTTCAGTTGCCAACCCTTGGGCCAAAGGGGTGTATGGGTGGAGCATTGGCTGCAGTCACAGAGAAGAGGCTGTGGCTCTGTGGTAGAGCATGTGCTTTGAATGCAGAAGGCCACAGGTTCAATCCTTGCTTCTCCAAGTCGGACTGGGAATGGTCCTTATCTGAAACCCGGAGAGCTGCTGCCAATCAGGGGTATAGCAAGGTTGGAGTGGGCCTGGAGATGTGATTTTAAAATGGGCCCCTCACTGCTTATTTAACAAAGGAGACTTTCAATCATGCAATGAGATCCTATGCATGTTTTCTCATAAATCCTAACAAATTCAGTACAGTTTGCTTCCAGATAAGCATGTAGAGAATTGCAGCCACAGGCAGAAAATCTAACCACATTTAGGTGGAAGTACATTTCACTGAAACCTAAAGGACTTTGTAATTTTTTGTCACGAAACAAGCCACTTATAGGACTTCTTTGACAGTTTTTTAATTTTTAAAAATATTAAAAACCAACAATTTGTCCAATCCACTTCAATTTAAATATACATATGCCTCTCACATCTCTCTGGTCAAAACCAAACCCTATGCCCAGTCATTCCAGGTGCTCTAAAGGCTGGGGCTGAAATGGGGTTGGTTGTTTTTTTTAATGAAGGCAAAGGGCAGCTTCTTCCATATCGGGGTGGAACTACTTTTTTAAAAATAGTTTTTTTAATTGAAAAAAATATTTTAAACCAGCAAATACCTCGATCTCTGAATTATATATTCAGTCTCATTTCAATCTGCCCTACACACCCCCACCTTATATTGAAGCTCTAATGGCAAGCAATCCCTAAATATCCAAGGTAGGGATAACCACGAAAAGGAAATCACATCCTCCCTCTATTACTAAGCCTGAGGAGTCAAAAGCTAGGTAGAGCTGTGATGGGCAAGGACAGCCAGCGCTGGCCACCCACCCACCCTCCCTCTGTCCTTCCTTCCTTCCTTCCTTGCTGCCTGCCTGCAGGCATTTGAGTTCAGGCTTCAGGGAGGCCTGCAGGGAGGCCTCTCTGGAAGCCCCGCCCACCCACCAAATAACTGAGAGGCAGAAACTGAAGGGGCTGCAGCAGCTTGCCGGCTGTTTCACTCCCCTGGCCAGAGCAGGAGGGCTAGCAGGATTGGGGGCCAGCAGGCAAGGCAAGGGGGGTTGGCTAAGGGGCCTTGGGGGCATTCCAGGCCTTGTAGGCCTGGAGACATTTGTCTCCCCTTGCCCAACGAAAGGTATGCCCCTTCTGCCAATCACTGTAAACAATATTGATGGACCAATGGTCTGACTTGGTATAGGACAGCTTCATATTTTCATATGATTTGCCAGCAGCCCACACAGAGAAACAATGGGTTATTTCCTCAGATTTGAAAAGTAGTTGTTCACCAGGGGTCTGCAGTCTTCAAAACAAACACCTAGTTATCCATGAATATTTATATGTGCTGACAACAGTGGCAATACTTTGAACTAGGTGGTATCACATTTGTACCTTGAATCACTTTTAAACTATCTTGAAGAGATTTCCCTGAAAACTGTGTTGTTATTTCCAATATATCCCCATTGCAGCATTATGTCATTTCAGTCATACTTTCTATGATGTAGTTCTGAAAACTGGTGGATTGCCCTCCTGTCACCACACACATATTCAAACCTGTTGAAATTAATAGAAACTAGCTTAACTTGTGCAAAGAATCTGTGCCCTAGTACTTGATTGCTCCCCTCACCCCCTGCCACAGTCCCCCTCACAGAGAACTCTCCACCCTCACCTGAGCCGCACTCCTGCTGCTCCTCCTCAGTCTGGTTGCTTCCATCCCCCTCACCCCTCTTGGTCATGGCTGTAGTATTCCTGGTGCCTATCCTCCAAGCTGGAGCCCCCTATCCCCACCCTCACCCCATTCCTGCTCCTCCCCACAGGAGCAGCAGCAGCAGTTTACTGGGTCCTTCCTCACTGCCGCCATGGCTGCTCGATCCCCTCAGGTCACTGACAGGCCCGGGCCCATCCCTTGCTTGACTCCCCTGCTCCGCTAATGGCCTCGGTAGCCCCAAACAGCAGCAGTGCTTCACTGGACCCTTCCTCGCTGCCAATAGGTACCTCGATGGCCGCTCATTCCCCTCAAGCTAACAGACATGGGCCCATCCCTCGCCCTTCATTCTTTCTCTCTTCCCCTCCCTTCTTTTTTCCTCTCTCTCCTCCACACACTCTTCCCTTCTGTCTTTCTTCCCCTCCCTTCTTTTCTTTCTTTCTCTCTCTTTCTCCCTCCCTCCCTTCCTGAGTTAAGAGATCTTGTTCATCTTGTATCCTCATCTAATTCACACAGTGGCAGCCTCCTTCTCCTGAAGGGGCTCTTTCCTCCCTAATAAACCGTCTCTTTGCAGACCCCTTTCCTCTTCCTTGGTACTGCCACTGCCATGGCCACTCATTCCCCTCAGGCTGCTGACAGGCCCGGGCCTGTCCCTTGCCTGCCTCCCTCCGCCAATAGGCTCGGTAGTCCCAAACAGCAGTAGTGGCTGACTGGGCCCTTCTTTGCTGCCAATAGGTGCCACCATGGCCAGTCAGGCTGCTGACAGGCTCAGGCCCATCCCGTGCCCTTCCTTCTTTCTCTCTCTTCCTTCCTTCTTTTTCTCTCTTTCTCTCTACTTGCTCTTCTCCTCTGTCTTTCTTCCCCTCCCTTCTTCTTTCCTTTCCTTCTCTCTCCCTTTTTGAGTTAACAGATCTTGTTTCCTCATCTAACACAACAGCAGCCTCCTTTCTTGAAGGGGCTCTTTCCTCCCTAACAACCCCTCTCTTCGCAGACCCTTCCCCACTATCCTTATATATAGATAGATTCCTCTACTCTACAATCAAGAATATCTTCTGACCTATAACAGTTGCATTCCAACTGTCCTTAACCATCACAGGTTCCTCCTCCCTATTTGCATATGGAATCCCCACTGCCCAATCATCATAGTGACACAGGTGCCTCCTCCCTATCTGCATATGGAATCCCCACTGCCCAATCACCACAGTGCTTCTGTTCACAAACTCTCGTGAGAGCTGCCACGCATGGGGTTAGCGACAGGTATGTCTAAGAGAAATAAATATATAGAAGTCTTGCCCATTGATTCTCACAAAGATTTACATGCAACATGAAAAATGTTTTTAAGTTAATTAGCAGTTCAGTTTGTAATAAAAAGTGTATTTCTTGGACAGAGAAATATTAATTGGAAAGTAATGAGTGAATGGTGCATCATTGTTGATCATACTTTTAATTATTTTAAGGTGAAAATGCTACACAATGATGAAGGGCTTGTGATTTCTTCCAGAAGTCTCTTTGAGTTCTACTTTCTTTGAGAGTGAATAAGTGAAGAATTAATAATAATAATAATAATAATAATAATAATAATAATAATAATAAATGTGTATATATGTATGTGTGTGAGTGTGTGTATGGCGTACCAGTCGCTAATCCCATGTGTGGCAGCTCTGGCAAGAGTTTGTAAGTGAGCTGCCAGCAGGGGGAGAGGACAGAAGCGGCACTGGACAGGCTTGCTTGTGGGTGGGCAAGTGGGGCGAGAAAGCAGCAGCAGGCAGGCAGGAAGAAAATGGTGACGGCAGTGGGTGGCAGGTGGGCAAAGAAAACAGTGGCGGCCAGTTGGAGGGCAGGGAGAAAATGGCAGCAGCGGGGGGAGAACTAGAGGTGTAGGTGCTCTGTGCCCGGCCCAGCTAGTTATTACGAGTAGTAGTTGTAGTATTGGTATTATTACTCTGTACATAACAACAACAACAACAAATATTTATATATCACTTTTCAACAAGTTTCCAAAGTAGTTTACAGAGAGAAATAATAAATAAGAAGATGGCTCCCTGTCCCCAAAGGGCTCACAATCTAAAAAGAAACATAAGGCAAATACCAGCAACAGTCATTGGAGGTACTGTGCTGGGGGTGGAGAGGGCCAGTTAATCTCCCCCTGCTCAATAAAGAGAACCACCACATTTAAAAGGTGCCTCTTTGCCCAGTTAGCAAGAAACACTTTTCAGAGTATGGTAGGCAACAAAAGACAGGTCCTTGCCCCCACAAAGTACAGTCTAAAAGTGACAATGGGGAAGACAGAAGAAGGGAAGGAAGAGAATGTGGTAGCAGTGTGAGCAGAGGGAGTATCACACGATACTCAGTAGCCAAGGTAAGGTTACAAGAGCACCCTTAACCTCGGCTAAAAGTCAGGTTCATTAAGGGGGTTAGGCAGGCAGGGAGCGGAGGAATCCGTGAGGATCCCACCGCTTCTCACAACTAGCCTACCTTGCTTGGGGCAGCACAGATAGGATTCATCTGATTGTGAGGACAGCCTCTGTATTTGTAATGAATTATGGGAGGGGTATTTAGCTGCACTTTGGGCATCTGTGCTACACAGTGAGAAATGAGGGTAATGCATTGCAACCCCAGAGGACATATTTTTGGGATGCACAGTGGGTTACAGAGGGAAGGGACATCATTGATAATTGCCCCTTGCTCTGCTTGTGTGACAACACAGAGTTACTCTGGAACTCAGCACTGTTGCACTAGCACAGTGATATCTGAACACCAGCCACTGGTTTTTGCAATGGTCCTCAGAATAGGTCCATAATGTACCCTTCAGTACCCCTACCAGAATATTTCTGGATACAGACCAGACTTTATTTCAGGCCTGAGGGATAAAAATTAAGATGGTTTTCACTATGTTCTCTGATTCTTTGAGTGGAGAAGCTGTTCTATTTAAAGGCTCCAATTGCACACACTCCTAGATTCAAAGCATGCTGACTTCATTGTATTGTTTCCCCTTATATATTTTATTTTAGTGGAGGTGTTTTGGTTTTTATTTATTTATTTATTTGCCAGGTCCCATGAGTGTGTGCTGCTGAGTTTAAGTCACCTTGGCACTCCTTAATTTGGGCTGTGGGGCTGTTGCCAAGGAACTGCTTCCTTGTATGATTAGACGACAAATATATGCATGCCCTTTGCAAAGGTTATGGTCTTCCTTCCCCACACACCTTTTCTTTTTTGTCTGCAGTTTTTTCTACATTATTTTATAGTATGCCCGACACTTTAATAACTCACTGCTCCATAATGTTATCAGGGCAGAGCGTTGATTTTTTTCCTGCAGGCTACTGTAGGCTCAGATATCCTGGCCAATTCATTATTTTCCCCAAGTAAAAATAGAAAACACTGAAGAAAGAAACCTATGTCTCTTGAAAATCCACTTCATGGTTGTTGTACAATAAGAACAGCAAGAATTGATCTGTAAATGGAGGACAATTGAAGTTTCCAGAATAGAATGTTACATACATAGAATGTCAAAAACTTTGTAAATGTAAGCTTACTTACATGGTCAAGATCTGTGGAATTTTTTTGCAGGGGTGAAGAAATGTTGGCTCAGTTTATCAGCCAAAGAGGCTCTCCATATAAGCAGTGTGGAGATCCAGAAGGGGTTGGGCGGGGAGAGCGGGCATGGCCAACTCTCCTCGCCGATGATCATACAGCCCTCCCTGGGTGGCTGGATTGGCCGCCCACATGATAACCGGCTGCATCACGGAGCTGGTTGATGCTGTGGGGATTGGGGGCTGCCTGGCCTCCGGAAGTCTCAGAATGACCCGCGTGAGTGCACAGGGCATTCTGGGGAGCCCCCTATACACAGAGGCTTGCTGCAGCCTCCCAGTAGAGGGTCTCCTTGCAGGTCGCTGTGGCGTGGAGTTGTGCTGCGGTGACTCACAATCATGAAAACAGGGTTAGTGGAGCACTCACTCTGCTAATCTCATTTTAGAGGAAGGGTATTTAGGTGGACTAGCCTCCGGGATTGCCTGTGAGCCCAGTGGTTCCTATGACCGCTGGAAAGTGGGCTGGGCTCCCTTAGCCCGCTTTCCAGTGGTCATGAGAATAGCCTCGAAATATTTTACTTGCCAGAAAGTTCCTCAAGCTATGTTGGTACATTACTCAGAAGGGCTTTTTTCACTCATCAGGCATCATTTTTCACTCATCACAGACTAGTAGACTAATGGATTTCCTTAGCCCTGATTATTTGGTTAATTCAGCTATGTTTCTACTGAATGGTTGATTTTAGGGATGTGCAAAATGTTTCGGGCACAGAACGATCTGTGCCCGAAACAGCGAATTTCGGGTGATTCGGGGCCGAACCAAATCACCCACGAAAAGATCTGAGAAATTTCGGGCACGAGCCGAATCACCTGAATTTTGGGACCGAAAATTTGGGTGATTTGGACCTCCATTTTTTTGCCTTCTATCCCCCTCCGCTGTTTTGAGCTATGACGTCTATTTGGATTTCCCGCCTTTTTGCATCCCATTGACTTCAATGCAAAAAGGTTGGATGTGATGTCTGCTCGAATTTCAGGTGCCAGGGGCAAAATAGTGGGGTGGGGTGGTAGTTCCTAATGGGTGGAGGTTACCACCCCAATTGCAGAGGGATTGGGCAAAGGGCTGATTTTTGGTGAATTTCTGAAGTTTTAGTGTCTTTGGGGCAGATAGGGGCATAACGTGGTATATGTGCCAAAAGGGTGGGGTGGGGTGGTAGTGCCTAATGGGTGGAGGCTACCACCCCAATTGCAGAGTGATTGGGCAGAGGGCTGATTTTTGGTGAATTTCTGAAGTTTACGCATCTTTAAGGTTTTCCCCGTGAAGGGTGTATCACTTCACGTTGAGGGGAAAGGGGTGTCCTAGAGAGGGGTGGGGTTGGTCGTGCCGGGTTGGGGCAAGGAAGCTACCTGAATTTTTTCAAAGGATTTGGGCAGAGGGCTGATTTTTGGTTAATTGTTGAAGTTTTCGCGTCTTTAAGGTTTTTCCTCATAATAAGTTATAATGGAGTTTTCATCAGCCCCATAAGTGCACTTAGGGGGTGCTGGGGTGGCCCAGAGCAAGTGGTGGTGTAGTGCACATAGGGTGCCAACCACCCCCATGGGTTTCTAACCCATGGGGTACAGGGTTCTGTTGTTTCTGAGGTTTTCTGAGTGTGGATTCTATGATAGCAAATGAGATTTTCAATGAGACACCATGAATCCACTCTAATTTGCTATCATAGAATCCACACTCAGAAAACCTCTGAAACAACAGAACCCTGTGCTCCATGGGTTAGAAACCCATGGGGGTGGTTGGCAGCCTATGTGCACTACACCACCACTCTCTCTGGGCCACCCCAGCACCCCCCAAGTGCACTTATGGGGCTGCTGAAAGCTCCATTATAACATGAGAAAAAACCTTAAAGACGTGTGAACTTCAACAATTCGTCAAAAATCAGCCCTCTGCCCAAATCCTTTGAAAAAATTCAGGTAGCTTCCTTGCCTCTACCCGGCACTACCACCAACCCTACCCGGCACTGGGACACCCCTTTCCCTCTGACGTGAAGCAATACACCCTTCATGGGGGAAAACCTTAAAGACGCATAAATTTCAGAAATTCACCAAATATCAGCCCTTTGACCAATCCCCCTGAAATTTGGGTGGTAGCCTCCACCCATTGGGCACTACCACCCCACCCCACTATTTTGCCCCTGTGACCTGTTTTTTTTACCCGAATCGATTCAGATTCGGATTTAATCCGAATCCGAACCGAATCAAGGGTGATTCGGGTAGCCCATATTCGGGCACAGAACAGAACGGGGGTGATTCGGTTCAGGTCCCAAACCGAATCGCCGAAAACCCGAATTGCACACCCCTAGTTGATTTAATCAGAATATACCCTTGAAATATTATTTCTGAGGACTTTCCCCTATCTTTTAAAATTCTTCTCTAATATTCTAATATTGGGTTCAGATATGAGTGTGTATTTTGTGTTAAACATAAATATTGGGCAACATGCAGACTAGCGTAGTCACAATCCATTGTTGGGCTCCTTGGGAACCTCATCAAGGAGTTTCCTGATGATGGGTTCTAGAGGATCCTCCAGCTCTGTGGAGGAGATTTTGGGGGGTTGAGGACTCCTTGGGGACCCCATCAAGGGGTTTCCTGACATCATGTTCTTATGTTAACAATCTTTATTTATGTTTGGCTGTCATTTGTTTATGAAGTTTGGATGGTGATTGGTAAGACTGTATTAAATGAAAATTTCACCTTACCAAAATAATAATTAGAAAATATTAATCTCTTCCCCACACACTTTTTAAAATTCTCTTGCCATACAGGTTAATGCAAGTATATATTGATCCCATGACTGTGCATTTTTGTTTGTTCTCCTGAATTTGCTACTCTGAGAAGCTTGTCAAGCAATTTAACATGGAGATGCTTACACAGGCCAAAACAGAATCAAGCAAGAATTAAGATAATTAACTTCAATGGATTTAAGCATTCCTACATTTGTGTTGGATTGCAGCAGCATCTCAAATATGTAGAGACTTGCAGCCAGGTATTTCATACTACTTTGTGAAATGTATTATCTCCTCTAGCCTCCTTGGCCCCACTGTGTTCATGCCACTGTGGACCCTTTGCTCTTCTCTCTGCCTTTCTAAGAAACAGATAAATCTAGCTGCCCCTAATCCCTGCAAAATTTTTCCTCATCCTAACTTGACCATTCCAGCTCTAAATTGTGAGTCACTCTCCACAATTTTACCCACAGCCCTAACATTCTTTTGGTTATTTCTCCTGTGCATTTCTGCTTCTCGTCCTACTCTCTCTTGTGTCTCCAATCATCAACTTCCCTGCCTCCTGAGTCATCTTCCTACAGAGCTCTTCAGTGCCTGCTCTTTTTTTCCAGAACAGAACACAGTCCTAGCCCAGCCCACTTTCCTGTGGTCGTGGGATATGCCGGGAGCCGCACAGCTCCCTGTTAGCCCACATAAGTTCTCCTCCACTTAAATGAGGTTAGTGGAGCGAGTGCTCCGCTAACCCCATTTTGGCAATCATGAGTCGGCACGGCACGGCTCTGCACTGTGCCAATTTGTGAAGAGACCCCTGCCGGGAGGCTAAAACAAAACATGCTTCTTAGTCTCGGGAGTCTCACACCTGCGTGGGGCATCCTGGGACTTCCGAGGGCCAGGCAGCCCTTGATCCCCACAGGCCCTACCAGCTCTGTGACAGAGCCGGTAATCATGTGGGTGGCCAATCCGGCCACTCAGGGCTCTGCGAGTGCTCATGTGTGGGCAGAGCTGTGTGGGCAGAGTGGGCTTGGTCCGGTCTCTCCACCTAACTCCATCTGGCTCTCCACACTGCTTGTGTGGAGAGCCTCAATGTGTATCCAGAAAAATATCACATTACTATAACCCCGTCCATGTTCCTCCATGTGTTCAGTCATCATATGGGGGAGAGTGAGATTGTACCAGCTATGCCTGGCCCTCAACAAGTATGCAGTCACTACCCTCAACCCTGGACTTACACATGTTAGACAAAATTTAGGGCCCTTAGCAGGTATCACTGTATGTGCTATGAGGAACCATGTTGGCGTGACCATGTTTCCAGATATGTGTACTTGCCCTACATACATACAGTTGTACATGCACAGACCCATTCTTATATTTCAGCCATTGCATGGAAGTCAGGATGGTGCCAATGGATGCACACACCAATGGATGCACACAATGGAGGAGGAAATCATTTATATGTTATCTATGTAACATATATATATATATATATATATATATATATATATATATATATATATATATATATGTAACACACATATATTTTCTATTGTCTGTTAGAGCTAAAACAGACTAGCACACGCCACATATGATTTATTTATTGTTTGTTTGTTTGTTTGTTAGATTTATATACTGCCTTTCATTAAAACAATCCCAAGGCAGTTTACAGCAAAATTTAAAAATAAGATTGTAAAAAAGACACAATTAAAATATTAAGCTAAAAATATAAAACAAATCTGATTAAAAATTTAAAAAGCATAAAAGGAATACAGAGTACAAAGAGCAGCAGCAGAGACAATCAAATAAAAGCCTGGGTAAAAAGCCACAATTTAACATGCTTTCTAAAAGCTATGATGGAGACCGAGGAGCTAATAGCCACTGGGAGAGCATTCCAGAGTCTGGGGGCAGCAAAAGAGAAGGCCCTGTCCTGCATGCACGACAACCGAGCCTCCCTCATTGTCGGCACCCAGAACAGAGCCCCCTCAGATGACCTCGTCAAGCGGGCAGCAACCCTTGGGAGCAGGAGGTCCCTCAGATATCCTGGGCCCAAACTGTTAAGGGCTTTAAAGGTCAAAACCAGCACCTTGAATTGGACCCGGAAACAAATTGGTAGCCAGTGCAGCTCTTTCAAAAAGGGTGTGATGTGCTCCCACTGGGCAGCTCCAGATAAAACTCTAGCTGCCGCATTTTGCAGCATGATGGTTATGCTTGGCTGTAGCACATGAGATTGGAGGAAACTGAATGTTTGAATGCGCCCTCACATAAAATACTCCCAGCTCATCCAAAATTAACATATCAGGGAGAAAGTTCTAAGCTGGCCTTTTCCACTGAAGCCCACCTTCCCCACAGACAATCTCCGAGGATCACCTGGGTGCGTTGGTTCACCGCTGCCCCAGGAAGCACAGAGACACAGGGCCATGACATGTTGTCCCAGCCCCCAGAAATCCCACAGAGCACCGAACGAGTGCATAGTGCATTGTGGGGATCTCCCTGGTAATTGCCGGGAGCATGTCAGTACTTCAGCGCTGGCTGAAAACAGCTGCCACTGGCACACAATCCAGTAAACGGGGTTAGGGGAGTACTCGCTCCCTTAGCCTTGTTTAAGAGGCGGGCTCCCTACATGGGTTTGCCACCAAGGCACCGCTGGGAGCTACTCGGCTCCTGCCAGTTCTAAGAGTAGCCGAGCTAGGACTTGGCTGCCCTAGCCTGGTCTTGGATGCTTGTGAGAACAGCCTCACAATATCTCATTTTAAACTAATTTGAACTCCCTACACAGCATGACGTATCTACTTTGAGCATAATAAAGCCTTGTAGCCTTCACTAACAATTTCAAGTTTGTAAAGACTTACCAATCAGAACCTTTATTTCACACATTTTTAATTGTCTAGAAAAGCATGCTATGAGGATAATATCCTACTCCCTCCTTGTTACAATACAATCAACATGATTGCACCCTATGCTTCAATCTAAGTAAAATGTTGGCTTAATGTAATCTCTTAATTATATTTTGGTCATTAATTCACCATTCATGCATTAAGTGTTAAGCATTCTGTTTAAAGAAGAACAATATTATTTTGCAGAGAACATTTGGCAACCTTAAGAAAACTTCTCCTCAGTTTAAATAGGATCTGAAAGTCTGGTTTTTGTGAATGTTCAGTAATGAAAGTTTGGTATTGTAAACAGTTTCTTTTGCATTTTCAGTATATGAAACACTTTTTTTTCTTTGCTTCATATTCCTCTTCCCAAAATGTACAACATTTTGAAAAAACTTGCAGTGGAATCTTCAGTAATATACTGGGAGGCTATTCTCACGACTGCAGAAAACCGGGCTAGCGAATTTTCTGTAATCGTGAGAACCACTGAGCTCGGCTGTGAGCCCAGTGGTTCTAGAGCAGGTAACTCGCTCAAGTACCCCTGCCCTAAAACCAGGTTTGTGGAGCGAGTGCTCCGCAAACCTGGTTTTTAAGATCATGAGTAGCCGTGGCTCTCACGCAGGGCATACTGGAGCTTCCAGGGGCCGCGCGGCCCCCGAGCTCCCCAGCCCCCACCAGCTCCGTCACGGAGCTGGCAATCATGTGGGTTGCCGATCTGGCTGCCCAGGGCTCCCGCTTGCTCGTGTGCAGGGAGAGCAGGCTTAGCCCACGCTCCCCGCTCCACTTTGCAAACCGAGTCTCACTGATCGTGAGACCCAGCTCTGGATTTGATTAAAACAATCATGTACCATTTGCTACTGGTTTTTGTGCCATTTTCAACATTACTTTGATGTCCACAAGGCTATACCAGTGCAGAATAGATTAGGGTTCAACAGGTTCGATTTTGAATTGGTTTGAAGGCTCAACCTCAAACTGAACTGGGTCCAGTTCAGCTCAAGGTCAAGCCAAAGCCCTTGGGCCAATTTGGGCCTGGTTCAGGGATGCCTAGTGGAATTAAAATCGTAACCAGCCTGGGGAGACCTGTTAGAGAGTGGAACTACCAGTGCGGGGGGAGGAACAACCAGCAGGAGGGAGTGGAACTACCAGAGATCTCCCCACACACAGCTGCTGCAGCACCCCCCAAGGCCACGGCAGCCCGCGGTGTTGATACATCAACCTTAAAAAAAAAAAACTTTTTAACACCACTCAACACTCCCAAACAGCCCGAACCAGTTTGAATTTGAACCGAACTGGGCCCCTGTTCAAGGGGGGCAAAACCAACCATACCCAGTCCAGTTCGAATCCATTTGGATTCAAACCGAACCAGGCAAACCTGTTTTGCGCACATCCCTATAATAGATCCCACTGTCATGTTATGCTTTCTAGAATGTATTTTTTTCCTTTAAAAAAAAAAATACAAAATACTTGGAAGGAAAGATGAAGTTCTCCTATTCACAGGGTTCTCCTACATGACACTATTATAGTGTGCATTTCTCCAGAAGCAAACACAGACTGGTTTTTAATGTAGGATGGACAACTGGGCTGGTCCACCAGGGGTCAAGATAAATTTTTCTGCTTCAAGTTATTTGGGTCATCAAGTAGCCCTAGTATAGTGCAGGGTGTAGCTTGTGTTGATGAGAGGAATCAGTTTCCCAGTACCATCTCTACTGCTGTCACAGCTTTTCAGACCTTTTACTTAGTGATGGACAAAGCCTTTCCCATTCCTTCCCAGAGTCTCATATGGGCCTTACTTCACCCCAAAATACAGATGAATGCTAGGTGTGTCCATTAGAAATAAAAATAATATTTAAAAAAAAATTAATAATGATTGATGGAATCCCCTGGGATCATGATGTGCCCAGTGACATCAATGAGAAAATGATGCCTAGAAGCTTTGATCTCAGCCTGTCTGGTCCGGACTGAGCGTTGCCCACTCAGGGGAACCAGGACAGGAAAAAGAATGAAATGCTGGTTGCGAAAGTCATGATAGACATGGTGGTCTCTATGCCCCTTCACATGTCTGATGTCATCACTGGATATCTGAAGAGCACTAGAAGACTTTGGAAAGAACCTAGCTATTCCTTTTCAGTCTGTGACCATTTGATCATTTGAGACAGTTTTCTGAAAAGCACCT
Organism: Hemicordylus capensis; assembly: GCF_027244095.1. NCBI lineage: Eukaryota > Metazoa > Chordata > Lepidosauria > Squamata > Cordylidae > Hemicordylus > Hemicordylus capensis. The sequence goes on from NC_069659.1 coordinate 217,557,409, forward strand.
GATTGAACTGGACTTCTGCTAGCTCATTTTGGAAGTCTGGGTGTATTTTATTTATAGAAACATAACATTTTTATTGAAGCATTAAACAGAAGGAAGGGGATTGCCCTTCTTTAAGAAATCATGAGCTGCCTGATGTGTTGTGAGGGTTCATTGGTCAAGAGTTTTGTAGTAACAAACATTTGTTTGGTCTAGAACCGTAAATAAAACTTGACTTGATTTGAAACAGGGTTAGTAGGTACAAACTACCAACTCCCACCCTGCTGATTTGAGCCCGATTACGGAGAGAAGTGTTATGAGATTCACTCGCGTATATTATATTTTTGTATATTTCATGGGTGATGAGTGTATGATAAATAAGTAAGCAGAGGACAGGGACCTTGTAAACAAACATTTAAATTAGTGCTTCGGGGAGAGCATCATTCAAAATGGAATGATTTCTATGCATTGGCTGACTTCCTGTTTTTCTTTGCTTGGGAACTCTCTGGACAAATCAGCTTCATATTAATCTAAATATCCTTGCTTTTTTACTTTGCTTCCTTAAAAAGAAAGAAAGAAGGGAAAGCTTTGTGAAGGTCATCAGAAGAATCCTCTTCGCTCTTATCCTTTGTAATATGTTGAAATCCACAAGGTATTCCTTGCAAGTAAACTGTTTAATTTTATATGATGCTGGAAATACTAGTACATGGTTTCTTTTTCTTCCACTTGTCCATAACCTCTGCATAGTGCAAAAACAGGGTATGCATTTGAGTAGCTCTGTCAAGACAATTATTGTCACCCATTGACATTGATGTATGTGGAATTCTGGTAGGGGACCAGGGTCAACATAGGATGATATGATGATAATATTCTCAAACCCACTGCCTGTTTGGAACAATTATCTGCAATAGTTAGTATGCATCAGAAATGGGCAATCATAGGTATTTATGGTGTTCCCAATCTATATGAACTGGCAAACATTGTAGTAGATAGATAGATAGATTCCTTTATTACGGTCATTGACCAGATAGACAATCATAATACAGTTTGTGGTAGACAATAAAAGCTACATCAAAGTATCTCTTTGCGCATTGTGCAAGTTATATAGCAAAATTTTGCCACATTTAAAGAAATGAAATCATCATGGTGAGACAGAAGGTGGTGTATATAAAACATGTCAGTTTGGCCGAGGAAGTTTGCTAAAAAGGGTGAAATAAAACTAATCCAAATGTCCTTATAAAATGAACAATAGAGCAAGACATTCACAATTGTTTCTATGGCACCTGTGCCACAAGGGCATAGCCGAGCAGTATAGGGTATTTTCTTAAATTTCCCTTCTAGTACTGCAGTAGGGAGATCATTGAAACGAGCAAGGGTCAGGGTGCTCCTGAATTTTGATGTTGTTACTTGGTTTAGACAGCTTGCAGGTCTCATAGGGATGAGTTGGTTGGACAGAATACACCTTTTGGAAGACTGGCTAGGTCTAATTGCCCTTTAGTATCCAGTACTCTCTGCTTCAATACTCTTTTGGCCTGATCAGAGCCCAGCTTAATAAGATCTTCATGTGAGAAACCATAAGAAAATTATTCCTGCTCCAAAAACCTTTTCCACTTGGATTAAAAAACATTGTAGTATGCTAAGTATTGGTTGGTTTATTGTTTTTAGTAGCTTTGGACTTTGTTTCTCCCTCTCTTTAATTGTGCCATATTATCCATATTATGGTCTAGGTCATAGTTGTCAAACTCAGTTGGACGTGGGGCTGAATTTGATCCCGATGCACCTCCAGGGGAGCTGCACATAGCCCAAAGCTACTTTCTGTCACCTCGTGCTTGCCTCACACCACCTTCTTTCTTCCTCCTCCTTTCTCTTACTCTCTTCCTTTCTTCCTCCCTCCTTTGCTCTGCTACTTAAATTAGCTGACTGCACTGCTTTTACACCAAAATATGCTCAGGGAAAATTTAAGTAATTTTTGGTAGTTTGTTGAAGAAATTCTGAATATCATACTTCCCAATGACCTACAGATACCAAATTTTGCATACACAATCTTGCCACTAAAATTAGCTGCACTACTTTTTACACCAGAATTTTTTGGTATTTTTTAGAAGAAATTCTGAACATTACCATCATATTTTAATTGTTATTGTTCTCAATAGATTTTCAACACTCGATACTCAGATCAATAATTTCAAAACAACATCATGCCCCAAGAAAAAAAGGATTCCTCATCCCCCTCCCTTACCCTCCACTTATTTCTTCCTCCTCCTCCCAGAGAGAGAGAGAGAGAGAGAGAGAGAGAGAGAGAGATGGTGGGGAGAGGGGGGAGAAGGAAGCCAGCTTGCCAGCAAATGATGGGACATCTCACCTCTTCAACATGTGTGCGAAAAGTGGCAGTGGCTTGTCCCAGGGCTGCTGCTTTCGTGCCGGCCAGTCAGGTGAGCTCAGCAGGCCTGATCCTGCCTATGAGCAGGCAGTTTGATAGCTCAGGTCTAGATTATGAGAGTTAACCACTTAGGACTAAGTTTCCCTATACTGGGTGAGTGCACATGCAACATTTACAACCCCTTAGTCATAGCATTGTTTCCTGCCATCCCAGCTCCTTTAAATCATGGTTATGGCTTACATTGAGGCGAGTGTCACGATCAGTGAGACTTGCTGTATGAGGGTTCTGCAGAGAGAGTGGGCTTAGCCTGCTCTCCCTGCGAACAATTGCCAGGCAGCCCTGGGCAGCCAGATTGGCCACCCACATGGCTGCCGGCTCTGTCATGGAGCCGGCAGGGGCTGGGGGAATCGGGGGCCATGTGGCCCCCAGAAGTTCCAGGATGCCCCGTGCTGCGGCAACACACAAGCAAAACGCCAAGGTTAACGGAGCACTCACTCCATTAACCTCAGCTAAGGGGAGGGGGAATTAGTGAGGTTTGCTGCCGGGAGCCGTGCAGCTCCCATTGCAGCACACGATTGGCAAAAAGCGGGCTAGGCTCCCTTAGCCTGCTTTTTGGAGATCATGAGAATTGCCTCATTGGCTCCAGTCTTAACCATGGTTAAGCTTAACCATGGTTATGCTAACCAGAGTTGGCTCTTCTCTAGAACTTGAAACCAGGGGCTAATGCTAGTTTCAAAAACCTGGTTAGAAGTGAGTCTTGCTTAGCATTAAAAATGGCCTCATTTGCAAGTAACGCAGACCCACTGTTCTGCTCCCCACTCCTGCTCTCCTGTTTCAATTTAGATTTCATGGGGAGCACTCTCTGCAGTCAGCAAGACTGCAGAGAGGAGGAGGAATTGCCTGTGCGGTCTTCATTCTGGCATGAAGGACAACCTGCACAGCCAATCACACCTGGAGGGAGGGAGGAGCTTCTTCCATCAACTCTGGTCGCAGTTAATGCAACCTACAGTTCTGAATTCAGATGACATGCAGGTTGCGTGTTTGGAGTTGGGGCGATGAGACTCACTACAACCCAAGGGTTCCGATTGCAGTTAAAATGGAAACCATGGGTGGGTCACTTCATGGAGTTGCACCTGCTCAACAGCTGATTGTTGGGTGGTTGGTTAGTGCCATGGGCACTAAGGAGGATGTAGCACAGAGAGGCCGATTAGGAGAGTGCAGGTGGGGCAGCTAGAGGCACCTTTAAAAGTAAAGACACTGGTCCTTACCAGCATGACTGCCACTCCAGGCAGCTTCCTGCTGTGGCGGCGCTCAGAGGCCAGGTGAGTGATGGAGTAAAAACTGTTGTAGAATACTTTTAAGGAACATGAGAAGACCAAATGCCCCTGCTAACTTGGCAAAGAGGCACCTTTTAACGTGGTGATTCTCTTTATTTAGCAGGCCCTATGCAGAGTAACTGGCCCTATGCACCCCCAGCACAGGACCTCCAGTGACTGTTGCTGATGTCTAGCTTATGTTTGTTTTTAGACTGTGAGCCCTCTGGGGACAGGGATCCATCTTATTTATTTATAATTTCTCTATGTAATAATTCCCTGAGCCATTTTAGGAAGGGCGGTATAGAAATTGAAATAATAATAATAATAATAATTGTAATTGGCGCCGTAGGTGCAATTCCAAAACAACTTGAAGAGCACCTCAACACCATAGGGGCCACAGAAATCACCATCAGCCAATTACAAAAAGCAGCTTTACTGCAAACATCCTATATTCTGTGATGATATCTATAATAATAACAGCAACAACATTGATAATAAAATCCAGCCATCCCAGGTCCTTGGGAAGGACTCAATGTCAGGATAAAACAAACCAGTCAATAACACCTGTCTGGCTGTGTAAACAACAACAATAACAACAACAACAATAATAATCTATTTATTATTTAGGCTAGAATCCAAAGGGCTCCTTAAGGTGAACAATGGCTTGTTGACAGTTTCCCTTCAAGTCATGGAGCCCTGTGCCATTTCACAAATTGCTCTTGAAATTTCCCATCGTTTCAAAAGCAGTTTACATTGTGGAAGTTAGCTCCTGTTTGTGAAACCAACATCCAAACTCCACTTGTAAGAAATTGAGGCTATTCACACGCGCATGCAAAACCAGGCTAAAGGAGCCCAGCCCACTTTCGCATGCTCATGTGAACCACCGGGATCACACCCGATCCTGGTGGCTAAATGGCGGCAAACCTGACAAAGTAGCCTCCTGCTAAAATGAGGTTAAGGGAGCAAGCGCTCCCTTAATTTCATTTTTTTGATCATGTGTGCAGCCACGGCTGGCACACTCAGGCGAAGAGGAGGTCCCAGCAATGCACTACACACTTGCATGGTCTATTATTGGGATTCCTGGGGGTGGGGCGATGCACAGTGACCCCTGGAGCTGCTGTGAGAGCTGCAGGCAAGCCGCCGCTCATCTGGGCGGGCGATCCACCCAGCCTGGGAAGAACAGGAGTTCGTCTGAGGGGGAGGTTGACTAAACCTGCCTTCCCCGCAGACCACCCCAGAATTTTCACCGATCGTGAGAAGAGCTCAGTTACCTTACAGTTGTTTGGAACCAAAACTCAGACCCAGTTCATAGGCTTACTGCACAGTGACCTAATTCCCTTGGTGCAGGATTGGCACACATCTTGCTCTACCACACATCTATTGTAATCTGTGGTGTGGTACTCCATAAAGAATCCTGTGCGTGCTTGAGTTGCAATTTGTGTGATGCCTTTTAAAAAATGGAATGCCCATTTATATCACTCCAAGTATCAATCAGCAAGCTCTGCTTAAAGCTAGATACATTGGTTGACACCCTCATTGATGAAGTGCTGGCATATTGTGCATTATGCAGCTGCCTCCCAGACTAAGGCAACTTGTGCCTTTGCATTGGGAAACGGGGGGTTGCTCTCCATTGCCTCTGGAAGCGCTCTCTGCAACTCAGAAGTGGGTCCCTGGAGGTTATGCAGTCCTCAGGAACCCTCTTCAAGGTCTTGGGGAGCACTTCCAGGGGTAGGAGAGATTGGCAAAACTCGCCTCCCTGCATGACCAATGGAGCCCTGCTAGCCTGCAGCACAAAAATGTCAGTGCTCCTCATGGTGCACTGGTACTTTGTTAGTCAAGATGTCCACCATCTTGATCTACCTATGGAGTCCTGCCATCATTAGTTTGATTATTTCAGGAGTAAGCAGAAAGGAACTGGAAAGAAAGGAACAGGGATTGATCCAGTAATCTCCTTTTGCTAGCAGCCAAAGATTCCTGGTTGAATCTCTGTTCCTAAGTTTCTAGGGTTCCAACCATGTGGGTGGAGGCAATCATAGGAACATAGGCATCTGCCATATACCAAGTCAGACCATAGGTCCATCTAGCTCACTATTGTCTGCACAGACTGGCAGCAGATTCTCCAAGGTTGCAGGCAGGAGGGTCTCTCTCAGCCCCGTCTTGAAGATGCCAGGGAGGGAACTTGGAACTTTCTGCATGCAAGCACTCAAGTACCCTAAAATTTGGTACTCGCAACAGCTAGCTTCCCTTCACTGTTGGCAACTACACTGAGCCAGAGTCCACCTTGAGCTGACTAGGACACTTAGCTTTGCAACACTGGAGGACATTCATATTAATCTTTGGGAGAAAGGTATCCGTCAAAAAGAACATATAGGACCAGGTTTCACGATCAGTGAGACCCGGTTTTTATGGGTGAGCGGGAAGAGCGGGCTAAGCCCGCTCTCCCCGCTCACGAGCGGGCAGGGAGCCCTGGGCGGCCGAATCGGCTGCCCACACAATGGCCAGCTCCGTGACGGAGCCAGCGGGGGGTGGGGGGAGCGAGGGCTGCGTGGCCCCCGCAAGCCCCAGTATTCCTTGCACGAGTGCGCAGGGCATACTGGGGAGACCCCCAGAGCCGGGAGGCAGTTTTTCGCCTCCCAGCCAGGGGGCTACTCATAAGTAGGTGCAGCGTGAAGGCGTGCCATGGCTACTCACGATCGTAAAAAGCAGGTTTGCTGGAGCGCTCGCTCTGCAAACCTGCTTTTTACCAGGGGTTCTTGAGCGGGTTACCCACTCCAGAACCACCGGGTTCGGCTGCGAGCCTGGTGGTTCTTACGGTCAACAAAAATCGGACTAGCCTCTGCTAGCCCGATTTTTGTTGATCGTGAGAAGCACCCCATTAATTGGTATCCACCACATACAAGGTATTTTGTGCTTGGGACACTTCTAACTTCAGAAATTAATGCAGTGCCTCAAATAGTTTATATGTTAGACTGGCTGGCTGTAGTAAGATCTTAACTGATACGATTAAACAGGAATGATTTGTAGGGATGTGCAAATTGATTTTGGTACAAATCAATTTGTACCCGAATCTAGCTGATTCTGGTGACTTGGAGACCAAGCAAATCACCCCTGTGGTACATTGCTAGATTCGGGTACAAATCAAATTGTGCCTGATTTGATTCAAAACGATTCAAGATTCTGATCCCTCCTATTAATTTCTCCATACTCCCAGCTTTCTTTCTTTTTTTTAAGCTAAGCTCTAGCCCTTGTAGAAGTGGAGTTATGGAGAAAAATTTGTGGTCAGTATTTTCCACGAGTTTGGATTCTTTGGTGTATAATAACTTCCCCTCAATGAATCCCTATGAGGATTCATTACACACCTTCATTTCATCTATTCAATTTGACTGTGTTTTCGACAGTGCCAGCTGTCAACTGCCATGTGCAAACTACACCCCACTCCCACCCACAAGGCAGTGGGGTACTACTCAGTTTATGTTCTAGGATTTTTTTCCAAGTCTTTAGGCTCTTTGGTGTCTAATAACCTCTCCTCATAATGAATCCCTATGAGGATTCATTACATACAAAAGAGTAAACACCTCAAAAATTTCTAAAATATAAACTGAGTACCCAGTGGTTTGTGGGTTGTGGGGTAGTAGGAACATGGGATGCCACTAATTCCCCACCCCCACCTGCAAAGCAGTGGGGCCAAAATGAACAGAAGAAATGAAGGTGTGCAATGAAGACACCAAAGAATCTAAACACTTCAAAAATACCTAAAAAATAAACTGAGTACCCCAGTGTGTGTGTGTGTGTGTGTGTGTGTGTGTGTGTGTGTGTAGTTGACACATGGCAGTTGACAGTTGGCACTGACCAGTGACAGTCAAAATGAAAAGAAGAAATGAAGGTGTGTAATGAATCCTCATAGGGATTCATAATGAGGAAAGTTATTATACATCAAAGAATCCAAACACTTGAAAAATAATGACTGCACATTTTTCTCCATAATTTCACTTCTACAAAGGATAGAGCTTAGCTTCTTCTTCTTTGTTTTTAATGAAAGCTGGGGATCCATTTTAGAGTTAGGATATGGCAACTTCGAATCCCCATTGTTTCCAATGGCAGAAATGTTTAAAATCAGTAAAAACAAAAAAATGCATTAAATATGAACCAAGTGTCCCACTGCCTTGAAATCTGGGTGGTAGGTGTCACCCATGGGGACCTACCCACCACTCAAATTTGGTGCCCCAAGGACCTTATTAAGTAGTCCAAATCAGTCTGAATCCAAAGCAAAGCAAAGCAAATACAAATCGAATCTGGGGTGATTTGGAGGGGGTCGATTTGGATACAAAACAAATCAGGGGTGATTTGTTTTGGGCACAAATCAAATAAAAAAAATTGATGTGTGCATGTCCCTAATTATTTTTTTTAAGCAACTGATGAAAGATAGCAGAAGGGCACAGTAATCCTTAGGAAAAAGAGCTATTTACAACTCTAACGTATCAATAAATGTGGAGTTGAACATTATCCTTTCTTTCCCAAAGTTAGAAATGATCATTCCATGCTCACTGTTTAACAAAGAACAGACTCAAGTGAATTAAGCTGTATCAACCACAGGGAACAGAAACCAATGGTTTAGAGTCTATTCTGCACTGCATACTTTTTAAAACTTTAAAAGTTTTTGTTGGAAGCTTTCCAACTGCTAGGGTTGTTTCTAGGGTGTTTGATGCCCTGTGTGAAGTATGACCTTGCCCCCCCCCCCCCATTAAAGTTAATTTTTGTACCTTACAAAATATCATTTTAATTGAATGGGGGGAGCCATTTTTGGTGGCTTGCAGTGGCTAGGGCAGAGATGATGGTCAGGAAGCAGATTATACTTTTAAAAATTCATGAGACATTCCACCATTGCTGCCCCACACCACTGCCCAGCTCAGTGAACAGTCTGCCCCACAGCACCAACTCAGCTGGCCACCACACATCTGTATCAAGCATCTGAGCAGCAGGCGCGGGGGTGCACGGCAGGGATGGACATTGTGCAGAGTGGTGCAGTGGTTCAAGGGTGGGGTGGCAGTAGTGGGCCATTTTACCAATTTTAAAAGGTATATTCTCATTCCTCGCCACCCTCCCTGTGCCAGCTGTCACTGGGAGCTACGGCAACTATTCACAGTGGGGGATGGGGGCACCCGCAGCTCCCAAGGTTTGGTGGCCATGGTGACTGTCTAGGTCTGCCTAGTTCATGGACTGGCCCTGCCAACTCCTTGGGTGTTAAATCCAGGGTGTTTTGGGATTGTTCCATGTAGCTCGGTTGGTATCAGTCCTTAAAGGACTATGAACACCCTTATATGGAAAGAAAATGTAGACAGTGTTTCTTCCATCATGTTGCCTTTTTCTTCTAAGTGGGAAGAGAATTAGTGTTGAGCTAGTTCACGACTGATTTAATTGACCCTGTTTGCACACAGAATGCACTGCAGTGCAGAATACAATTGGCTGTATCATGGTAAAGTGAAGTAGCCATTCAATTGTTGTTGTGTCTCTCTCAACCTTACTACTCAAAAATGAAATAGGGACACTAATAATTATCTTGCTGGATCAGATTAAGGTCAATCTACTATATCAAAGACAATCTAATTAAGTACTGTTTTCAATGGTGCTGATTCAAATTTCTCTGAAATTTGTACTATTGTACTGTTAGTAGTACAAGTAGGACATGGATTCAATGGTTACACTTTGCTCTATTTCCTTAGCATCTGGTAAATTTTAAATCTTAATGTATTTTTAACGTGTTTTTATCTATAATTTATTTTTATCTTTTAATGAATTTTAAATGTGTTGTATTGTAGGTTTTAATTCTGTACACCTCCTAGAGATTTTTATACTAGACGGTATATAAATTCAATAAATAAATAAATAAATAAATAAATAAAACTTGGAGGTGCACTGGGTATTCTTGTCTATGGATACTCTAGCACCAAGATTCCATCATGATTACTCTAAAACTGACAAGGTTTTGATGTCAGTTTTAGATGGAAGTAAAATGGCTACTTCCATATAAAAATACCTCATCAGAACTCTCCAGACACTGTTTGCGTAATTAATAAAGGTATTATAATTCTTCAGTCAGGACAGTCATAAAAAGAAATGGAGTTGTTATACTGTTCAGTAGGTCTGTACACAGGAGGAAAGAGTCTGATCCAATCCGATATGATCCAATCCAACAGTAAAATTGTCTCATTAAGTATTATGCCCCCTCCCAGACTGTTGGATTGTTGGATCATGTCAGAACTGACCTTCTAGTATAGTTTGGACCTTGTTTTATACTCAGTTCACATTCAGGTGAGACTACAAGTCCATCTTCATTTTTCCTTTATCCAGGGATATGAAGCACCAAATGGAAGCTATGAATCAAATACTGCACTCTCAATACTGAATCTAAATACTGAATAATGCTCTCAAAACAGAATCTGAATACTTCGCATAGGCCTACTGAAAAAAAATTACACCAGCACGTAATTAATGTATTGTTTGCCTTGGATCCACAAGTTTAACTGTGTTTGAAAAGCACAAGTTATTTCTTAGTCTAGTTGAATAGTTTTTATGTCACTCAAGGGTGCTGTGCCTTTCCCCATATATACAGTATATGCACAGCCCTGTGTGTGTGTGTGTGTGTGTGTGTGTGTGTATGTATATGTGTGTGTGTGTGTGTGTGTGTATATGGCTGTGTACAAAGCTTCAGATTGATATTTGATTCAGCTGTGATTCAGACTGAATAGGCCACCGAATAGCTGAATCTGAATCAAATAGCTAGACCTCCATATCTCTCTCAATTGAAACAGCATTGTCTAAAACAATTAGGAGATATTTGAAGAGATTCAGCCATTTGGAGGTGTGATGGAACCTAGTTGCCCTTCATCAGGTTTAGGATAGAATCCCTTCATCAGGTGACCAGATCACAGTCATCAAATTATTCTGATCTTATCACTGTATGTTCACCTGTCTGAACCACACTGCCACAACATCGAGAGCATTATTGATTTTCTCACTAATTGGAGGCCGCCGCACATGTGCATTGGCCATCTGCATGGTCTGGGTCCTGACCCGGCCATGAAGATGGCCAGTGCACATGCGCGGCAGTCTCCACGAATTGGCCCAGAATGGGTCACACAGGCAATAAAATGACCTGAGCCAGGCCAATTGGAGACTGGGGGAGGCCATCAGGGGAGGGGGAGTTGCTGGAGGACACCCCCCCCTACAGTCGTGCCAGTGCCCCCTGGAGGTGGTGAGTTGTTGAAAAAATATTTTTGTTAGAACCCCTGGACCAGCTCTAATTTGGCATAGCCCTAGTGGAGTATGGCTGTAGGTATAAGGGAATGAAACAGAGTATTAGTATTAGTGGTAAAATTTAGCTTGAATACTTTATTCTTATATAAATGTTCCTTCAGGTTTCAAGTAGTGAAAAAAACAGATGTACTTCTTTACATGTTATGAATTGTTTCCTCAGTTATTAATCTTTCATAAATCATTATACAAATGGTTAGTAGCTTTACCCCTTAGAATCAGTTACTCTCCCTAGCTTTAATTGTAGACGGAATCTTATATATTTTGTTTCCTTCCTAGATTTAACCTCTCCTTATTCCTTGGACCAGAGGTTCCCTTAGAAGCTGTGTATAGAAAAGTAACAGTCTTTTCCTTTGAATCCTTACCTTGTTTCTGAGATCCCACTGAGAATTAAATCCAGGCACCTTTTAGATACTAAGCCTATTCACATGAGTAGCCTAACCCAGGTGAGGGCAGCCCAGCCTGGGTTGGACTGCTCATGTGCAGCCGGCGCTACTACCCTCCTGCCCAACTTGACTTTTAGCCCTGGCCTTTAGCCAAGGTTAAACGAGGTTCTGCAGAGGTTTGTTTAACCGCGGCAGACGATCATAAGAACAATTGCCATCCAGTTAAAAGGCTCCATCCCCCCGGCCTGCTGCAATTTCTGGCAGTGAGCTGGGGGGAAGGAGCCACCACATTCGTGGTGCGGCGCACCCTGGGATGTAGGAGGGGAGAAGGCCTCCCACTCCCAGTTTCAGCCTTCGCTGCACCACTGCTTGAGTGAGTGCACAGCATGGTGAAGACAAGGACGTGTGCTGCTCATCTGCCAGGGAAGGCATGGAAGCTCCTGCCTTCCCTGCAGCCCTCCCACTAGCATCCATGAGATCATTCTACCTCTCTGCAGTTGATCCCTCTGTCATTATTGGGTGGACGGATCACCCAGACAATTGTCGGCTACACCGAACAGCACGGAGGGTCAGGTGCTGGGGGGTGGTGCCAGGGTGCCCCCCCCCACTCCTATAACTCCTAGCCAGGGCTGTCAGACGAGCAGAAACATTGGGCTAAGGGAGCGCTGGCTCTCTTAAGCTGGTTTTGGAGGCAGGCTCGAGAATTGGGTTTGCTGCCACTGGAAGCCAAGCAGCTCACAGTGATTTTCACGCGTAGGCAAAACTGGGCTGGGCTTCCTTAGCCAGGTTTTTGCCTGAGCGTGAGAACAGCCTCAGAATAAATTTTTTAAAGCTCTAAAACAACAAAAACAGGCAGTGAAACCAAAACAGAGTCAGCAGAGATCAAGATAACCAAGAATTACAAGTAAAATGCTTGTTGGAAGAGAAAAGCTTCAGTCTGGCTCCTAGATGTATACAATGATGTTGCCATGTGGATTTTCCTAGGAGGCATTCCACAGATGGCGAGCCACTACAGAGAAGGCTCTCTCCTTGGGAGCTACCCATTGCATCACTGTGGGTGGCGGCACCCAGAGGAGAGCCTCCAATGATGACATTAAAGAATGGGCAGAAACTTATAGAAGATGCTTCTTCAGTTAGCTATATATTTCTGCCTTTGTGTATGATCAACGTACAGTGCAAACCTACTTGCATGCATTACCTGTGGGACATCCAAAATCTTGGGCCAATCAGAAATTAATGCAAGTGGTGCCTAGCAAAAACCTGGGGGAAAATCTACTGGTGTGTTTTCTTGATGTGTGTTTATTGATTTGTGATTCTGGTGTGTTTTCTTGAACAAGTCCCATTATGAGACTTCAGAATGCCCCCAAGCCCCCGATGGACAGAGTTTCACATATGCATTTTCCTTTGCAAACACACGTTTGAGATAACCAATGGGGGAAGCCACTGGTGGGTATGATAAGGAACAGGGAAACAGAAGGTGGGGAGTGGTTTGAATGCCTCTCTTCTTGCTGTTACTGCTTCCCCTCTCCCAATAGTTCCACAGAAGTGTTTCCTCTTCTAAGAGGGCTCTCCAACAACTGTCACACGTGACTGTGTGCACAGTGCGGTTTGGGCCTTACAAGAGGATACTCCCAGTGGATTAGAGGTGTGCATAAAACTGGAAAACCCAGTTCAATTCGAGTAGAACCAGACTTGAACCCAACTAGGTCTGGTCCAGTTCTGTGCACACTAGAGCTGGGCCTGGTCTGGTTTGAGTCCAAACCAGTTTGGGCCTGGCTAAGGGGAGCCAGATTTTTTAAAATGAAAAAATGACAGACGTAGTGCCATTTTGGGGTTTCAGGAGGTGCTGCCATGGCCGGCGGGGGGTGTCTCTGGAAGTCTCCCTCCTCTGCCTGCCTCCCCTGGTCTCCAATGGCCCATTTTGGGTGATTTTCAGCCTAGTCCAGGCTTCCAGGCCTCTGTGCGCTGGCAGCGGACATTTTGTAGGACATCTGGAAATGCCCCAAATGGGCAGTTGGAGACTGGGAGGGAAGCCAGTGGGGGGAAGGGGGACGTTTAGGAGACACCCCTGTGGCCGTGGCAGCACCCCCCAAAGCCCCACACTGGCAGTAAGTCCACCATTTTTTTGGACCAGCCCAGCAGGTTTGGCTCGACCTCGGGCTGAACTGGGCCCAGTCCAGCTCAAGTGTGAGCCCTCAAGAAGGGGCCAGTTCAAGTGTGAACCAGCTGAACCTCAAGCTGGCTTGAACATCCCTACAGTGGATTGTGCCCTCAGTGACTTTAGATCAGACTGAAAGTTTACATATGCATATATCTGCAAAGACATGTGGTCCAGCTTGGAGCCACTGAAGCTATTCACACAATTGATCAAAACCAGGCTACTGGAGGCCAGCATGATTTTGATCAATTGTGGGAATCACCGTGCTTGCAGGTGGTCAACACCGGGCTCGCAGGCCCACCTTACAACCCCTCCCCTTAAATGAGGTTAACAGACTGAGCGCTCTGTTAACCTCATTTTTTGGATCATGTGTCAGCTGTGGCTGCTGGCAGCCATGGCTGTCGCACTCAGGGTGGGGGAGAGAGGGGACCCCATGAAGGCACAGTGAACTTGTGTGGTGTCTTCCTGGGGTTCAGAGGGCTGGGGCACCGCATGGCAGCACTCCCCTTTCCCTTATCCCCAGAGCTCCTGCTGGAGCTGCGGCCAGGTGTGGATGTGCCCAACCAGAGTGGCTGCTCATCTGGGTGGCCGATCCGGCTGCCCAGCAACAAGCAACTGGTCATGTGCTGGGAGAGCAGCCTAAGCCGCTTTCCCCGCACTGACCTGGTGCTTCACACCAATCATGTGAAGCACTTCAGTGTTTGTAAAATAAGCAATATCTTGCTTTAAATAATTGCATATGAAGCACTAGTGATTAATACTCATTCTGATTCATTCTGAATGTATCTTTTTCCACCTGGTTGCACTGATTTTTAGCCTTTCCAGAAGGCTTATGAGATCACTCAGCATTCCGTGTGTGTGTGTCCCCCACATCAACTTCACAATGCCTGGACCAAGATGAACCAAATTTGGTATAGTTGTAGGGATACATAGTAACACCTCAATGGCATAGATTGTAATGATGTCATCCACTCTAATTCAAGATGGCAGATGTGTAAACTTTTGAGTTGCAAGTGGGATAACTTGTAGACTGTTTAACCGATTTGAACCGAAGTAGGTACAGTTGTAGTGAGTGACACACAGGGACACCTCAACAGCTTAGTTTGTTATATTTTCATCCTTCCCAATTCAAGATGGCAGACACATAAACGTTTGAGGCACAAGTGGGCTAACTTGTGAACTGATAACCAATATGAACAACATTTACTAAAGCTGTAGGGACAGAGAGGGACACTTCAATGGTGTAGTTTGTAATGATGTCATCCACCCCAGTTCGATGGTGGATATGTGAATGCTTGAGGCCCAAGATGGCTAACTTGTGAACTACCTAACTGATTTGAACCAAATTTGCTACAGGTGTAGGGACACATATGCTTTAAGGGCTTAGTTTGTAATTATGTCATCCTCCTTGATTCAGTATTTCATTTATTTATTACATCTCTTGACTGCCCCATCAAAGGCTCTGGGCAGTGCACAACGAAGATAGCAGACATGTGAATGTTTGAGGTGCAGGTGGGAACTGATTTGGACCAAATTTGGTACACTTGTAGGGACACCTCAAACACATAGCTTCTGATGATGTCTTCCAGCCCAATTCAAGATGGTGACACGTGAATGGTTGAGGCACAAGTAAGCTAACTTCTGAACTGCCTAACTGATTTGGAAGAAATGTAGTCCAGTTGTAGGATTAGTGAAACAATGGTAGGCAGGTTGGTTCTTACTAGAACAACTTGTTACTTACAGAAGTACAGAACATTCTGAACGTTGTGGAAATATTGTGCAAAGCCCTTGTGGGAGGCTTCGAGTGTTGATATTGCTGCTCTCATGATGTACTCTGCATTTCTGAAGTTGCAAAGCAATTTTAACAAGTTTAAATGACAAACCATTAACTATTATTCATTCACAATTATTCAGAATAACAGTTACCTTACTTGCCAGTATTGGTTCTTAACAATGAACCAGAAAGCAAACAAGCCTGTGGACAATTCATGAAATATATTAATAAAAAGGCAAAACCAACTCCATTCCCATGTTCTGGATTGCTGCTGACCTCTTTTGTATAATGAATTCCATATCCTTGTTCCCTGAATTTTGACCATTGATGTAAAAATGTCCCTTGTCCCACATTTTAGCATTCTAAGTGGTGCAGATGTACTTTCACCATCACTCGTTGACAAAAAAAATTAACACATTTCTAGCAATATGAAGTCCTTTGGAGGAAGGGCTGGAAGTAAAATGTAAAATATAATAAGTTAGGGTGATTTAGGGTATGTGTGTACCAAATTTTACTCTCTGTGTGGAGTTACAGTATCTTAACCATTGTGGGGCACATTTCATGACCTCCATTTCATAGGAGAGATGTAGAAACTGTCCAAATTTTATACTTCTCTGTTAATCATGGCACCTTGTGCTATATGTTCCTTCTTTTTGGTGGTGTGGAATAGGGATGTGCGAACCAGCTCATGGTCGAGCCGGTTTGCCATTGAACCGAGCCTGCTTGAGGGCTCGCCCTTGAGTCAAACTGGGCCTGGTTCATCTCATCCTCAAGGCAAACCTCCCCAAGCCAGCTCGGAGATGGTTCGGGGGGTTCTAAGTTTGTGTGGAAAAAAATTACATTTAACATTCACTGCTGGGTCCAGGTAAGCGGAGGTTGCCATGAGGGGGCAGCGCCTCTCCCATCTCCCCCTGCCCTCACCAGCTGTCTCCATTTCTAAAAAGGGCTGTTTTTTATGTAACCCATACCTCTGAATGTAACCCATACGGAGGCCCATTTGGCATGTGCAGCAGCCTCCAAAATGGCCACTACCACCAGAGGAAGGACTAAAATAGCAAAAAAAATTGGGCCAAACTGGCCCTTTTTAGAAAGGGAGAAGGCCAGCAGGGGGAGGGGGTGGCAGAGACCCCCCCCCATGGCCGCCACCACTGACCTGGACCCAGCGGTGAGTGTTAAATGTAAAAATTGTGCAGGGTCAGAACTCTAGAGATGATTTTGATCTACTTGTTCTAGATGGGGTCATACTTCCCCAAAAGGAACAGGTTCGCAGTCTGGGAGTACTTCTGGATTCACACCTCTCCCTGGTTTCTCAGGTTGAGGCAGTGGCCAGGGGTGCTTTTTATCAGCTCCAGCTGATACGCCAGCTGCACCCGTTTCTAGAGATCAATGATCTCAAAACAGTGGTACATTTGTTGGTAACCTCCAGACTTGACTTCTGTAATGCGCTCTACATGGGGCTGCCTGTACGTAGTCCGGAAACTTCAGTTGGTTCAGAATGCAGCAGCCAGGTTGGTCTCTGGGTCGTCTCGGAGAGACCACATTACACCTCTGCTGATGGAGTTGTACAGTTTCCGGGCAAAATACAAAGTGCTAGTTATAACTTATAAAGCCCTAAACGGCTTAGGCCCTGGGTATTTGAGAGAACGTCTTCTTCATTATGAGCCCCACCGTCCATTGAGGTCGTCCGTGGAGGTCTGTCTCCAGTTGCCGCCAGTTCATCTGGTGACCACATGGAGACGGGCCTTCTCAGTTGCTGCCCCAGGACTATGGAATGCGCTCCCTATTGAGATACGATCTTCCCCATCTCTGACAATTTTTAAAAAATATTTAAAAACCCATCTTTTTACTCAGGCTTTTTCAGCTTCTTAATAATGTATAGTTTTTTAATTCTGTGATTGATTCTTAAATTGCTAGTTTTTAGTTGTTTTAATGTGTTTTTATATGTGTTTTTAACTGTTTTATCATTGTGAACCACCCAGAGACACGAGTGGCAGTATAAAAGTGTAATAAATAAAAATAATAATAAATAACTAAATAAATAAAATTAACCTAGAACCCCCAAACTGACTCAAATTGGAGCTGTTCAGGGGGTCACAAAATTGAACATGCTTGGTTCGGTTCAAGTCCAGTCTGGACTTGAACCAAACCAGGAAAACCAGTTTTGTGCACACCCCTAGTGTGGAAGCACTTTAATTATTTGGGGATACACTTCATGTACCCGATTTTGCAGAAGAGATGAACATATATACCATTTTCAGATGTTCCTAGTAACTGAGGTGTTTTGGACTGTATTGAGGATGCTTTTGGACTGTGTGTATGCTAAATCTCAGTAATATTCATATTTATTTCAATGAACTGCTGACTAATGTTTTTTCTCTCTTCCTTTTGTCTTTTGTTTACATGCTTTCCTTGGTATAGCTGACCATTTAGGAATTGAATTCATGGGTAAGCTTTTACTTTTATTTCTCTGTTGTTGATATTAACATTCTCAAGGGATGTGTTAAACAGTGTGGAAGAAAGTCAGGCACTGTCCAAAGATGCCAAGTATGGACATCATCAGTCATGATGATATATTAAACACCTGTGTTGAACTGGTTATATACTGGGAATTTTAATTTAAAATTAAAGTTTCATGATAACTTACAAATAAGAAAAGGGAACCTGCTATCTTCCCCTCTACAGTCCCAAAGGAGCCTAGGGAGGGTGATTAATGTCATGAAAACTATTTTACAGTAGTTGCAGATATCTCAGTTCTAATTACATGTTTTGTGGCGTTGCATGATTCTTTCCTCTGCATTTTTAAAATTCAAAGCAATCTGGGACAGGCTGTGTTTGAGTATAAGAAAGACAAGTGGGAAGAGAATTATTTTTCCTCCTGTCATTTTCCAGCTCATATGAGATCACCTCCCTCTCCCACTAACTTTTCATCTGTAGAGAAGAAGACCCCATATCTTCCCCCCATGCAAGTGCAAACACATGTAGAGAGGGTGATTTTGATCTGGAAAAAGATCAGCTGGCGGGGGGGGGGGGGTTAAGCAACCTCTCTGTATATGTATTTCTTCATCTCAGTTTTTATTTTTAAAAGTGAACATAATAGTCATGCAACTCCAATTAACATGTAAAACCCCTTTGAAGATAATGAGCGCTGGTACAAAATAAATCATTTTATTCTACAATAGAAGGAGAGACTGAAATGTACCATGTCTATAAGGTCATAACCTTATAGTCATGGTTCTGATATTCTTATCTAGACTCTTGGTCAGCAGCTAATTTTTAATAGGGACAATATTCTGAATAGAAGGAGTGGTTCTGTCTGTATGTTCTAGGAAATGTGTCATTCACTTTAAAGAGAGGGTAGACATGCAGGAAGTGAAGAGCAGAAGAGAAAGCAACAGGATGTTGCAGTCTATGATAGATAACTATGCATTTGTTCAATTAAGTTATGTTTATATTAGAAGTAACTGCACGTTTCTGAGCATTTCCTGGCAAATAACAGTATATCTGGTGAGGAGGTAAAATGTAATGATGCTGATGTTTGGGTGAGCCTCAAAATACAAACTCTCCCATTTGAAGAGGTGAGCCCTATTGTGATTAAACCCCAGACTCTCTCATGATTGGGGCTGACTTGAAATGGGATTCATCTTCCTACTCCCCATCAATTCTTCACCCATGTCAGCAAAAAACCCTTGCATCTGTGAAAAGGTTGAAGGTAACAGGCAATGGTAACAGGAGAGGAGAGCTGGTCTTGTGGTAGCAAGCATGACTTGTCCCCATAGCTAAGCAGGGTCTGCCCCGGTTGCATCTGAATGGGAGACTAGAAGTGTGAGCACTACAAGATATTCCCCTCAGGGGATGAAGCCGCTCTGGGAAGAGGAGAAGGTTTCAAGTTCCCTCCCTGGCTTCTCCAAGATAGGGCTGAGAGAGATTCCTGCCTGCAACCTTGGAGAAGCCGCTGCCAGTCTGTGAAGACAATACTGAGCTAGATAGACCAATGGTCTGACTCAGTATATGGCAGTTTCCCATGTTCCTATGTCCTAATGGGGAAGATTCACAGAGAGATGCTTGGCTTTGAGCCTTCTCTGTTACAGATTATCCATTCCCCTTTATAATGGTCAGGGTTTGTTTGCTTTTTTATTGGAGATTGTCGGGGCTGGCTGGTTGTGTGCATATGAAAAAACTATTTCAGTTTCAAATGCCCCCCAAGTCTTCTTGAAGTTTTTATAGCATTGTAGGGGAATATTCAAGAAGCCCAAGTGGTTTCTAGGGTGAGCTGGGGGCAGGATGTTTTACACATTATTCACAACAAGAAATGGAAACCCACCAACATGCTAGAAAATCAAACAAAACTGGTGTAGACAAAAACAGATGTACCTTGTTTTGTGCAAGAGAAGGGACAAGATACAAATAATAAGTCTGACTTCTCCAATTCTAAAGTGGTTGCTCAAAAAAAAAAAAAAAGGAGAAGGGACACTGATGAAGATGTCTTTATGGTCCTTGGTCCTTGGCTTTACTGATAGTACTCAGAATAGAACTCTGCTTTTTCATAATGCAGGAGAAGTTCCAGCAAGTCCTAATGTCTCTCTTAAAGACCTTAAAACAAACACTGAGTTTGAAATATATACAGTAAATTTAGATCAGCAGAGCAGCAAGCTACAGAGACAATGGATGAATACCATGCCAGGCAAAGGCATTTAGCAACAAAATGTGCATTTGGAAAAACTGATGAATAGATTATGTCAGAGCTGCTAGATCTTTCACATTCCATGGAAGTAGTTTGAGTGTAAATGGTCAGAATGGAAATGTCTGATCATCCCCGAGGAGAAAAGTTCAAAAAAGCTGCAAGGCTGAAAAAAAGGGCATGCAACATAATTCTGTTCATTCTATGGGCTTAATCTCAAATAAATATTCATAGGATTGCACCCCCAAACAAGCAAATCTAGAATGTGGAATAACAGAAAGCTGTATCCAGTATGAAAGGATATTCCTACTTCTTCTGTCATTGCAGCTGTTTCTATAAGTGTATGCTCTGCAGAAATAAAAATTTGCAGTTGGGGTGAGAATCATTTTGCTAAAGCTGCAGAAAAAAAGCAAAAACTGCAAGAGGACAAACAAGTCAAAGCCTTGAGTATATCAAAGCAGCCAAGTGCTGGGCAATGAAGAGGCTTATGATTCTGGAATAAAACCAAAAACAGAAGACTACTCAAAAAGGTACAGACAGCAACCCAAAATAGCTGTTTACATGGGAAACACTGAAATACAGTTGTTTGTGGATATAACAATAAGATAGTTGGAATAGAGCAACAATAAGCATTTTAGCTGAAGCAACATATGGAGGCCTGAAGCAATATCCAGCACCTGAACAAGCCCACACTGGCGTGACCACTAGGGAAAGTACAAATGGCAAATGGAGATAATTTTGGCATAATGCCAAAATGGCATAATTTTCACACAACACATAGTCAACTTGTGGAATTCTCTGCCATGAGAGACAGTGGTGACAGCCAACAACGCAGCGACAGTGGTGACAGCCAACAACCCAGATTGTCACGCCCTCGATCTCAGACAGCGAGGAGGAAGGGGAAGCTGTCAACTTTCCAGCTGATGCAGGAGTGTCTGAGGGGCAGAGCCCGGCTGTCAGTGTTCAAGAAACGGCTGTGGTAGATCCAGCTAATGATTCAGAGCAGGCACAACAACCTGAGACAGCAGAAATCGTGAAGGACCAATCCGAAGAGGAGCTATGCAATCAACCTCCACTGACTCCACAACGAGACGCAGGACTCAACTTACGAGACGCAGGACTCAACTAGAGACTATTAGGAGGAGCAAACGCCTCTTGCAGAGGGCTGATAAGCCTTGAATTCCTGCCAGCTGGGAGATCTCGGCTTGCACTATAAATTACGTCACCAACTTTCTACTCACTGCTGAAAAGCAACATTTGTCAACCTCCGTGTCGACAGTGTGCAGCCAAGTCTGGTCAAGACAAACTTTCCAAGCCGTATCCTGTTGCAGCAGCTCCGTTTTGTCCCGTGATCTTCCCTGGCAGTTGGCCAGACCCTGACACGGATGGCTTTAAGAGGGGGTTGGATAGCATCATGGAGGAGAGGTCTATCAACAGCTACTAGTCGGAGGGCTGTAGTCCACCTCCAGCCTCAAAGCCAGGATGCCTGTGAGTACCAGTTGCAGGGGAGTAACAGCAGGAGAGATGGCATGACCTCAACTCCTGTCTGTAGGCTTCCAGTGGCTTCTGGTGGGCCACTGTGTGAAACAGGATGCTGGACTAGATGGGCCTTGGGCCTGTTCCAGCAGGGCTGTTCTTATGAAGAGTTTGAAATCAAAATTTGCTAAAACAATCATCTCCAAACTGGACAAAGATAAAAACATAGGAAGCTACCTTATACCACATTGGACCCTAGATGCTGGGGATTGAACCTGATATCTTTTGCATCTATCACCGAGCTATGAACCCTCCTCTGTATAAGTTTACTATATAAAAATATTTACAAGATAATTATAATATTTGGAATCCCAGTTGTACTCATAATAGAAAATGGTTCAACTTTCCAAGAGTAGCATTTGTGCAGTTTGAAAGCTATGAAGCATTTCTTGATGGCAAAGTGATACCTCTCTGACCTAACCCAAATAGAAAAGCAGAAGGATTCATGAAAACCATAGGTGAAAAGATAAAAGTCTCAACATTTGAAAGACCACCTGGAAACAGGAATTGTATACATTTCTACATCTGCACAGTACAAGTGGTAGTTCTTTGGCATCTGTAATGTTGTTATACTAGGAACAATTGCATCCAATTAGAATACCCTCTTCCAACAACTGATAATTCTGACTCCAAATGGATAACCAGATGAAGTTAAAGATGAAACTATATGTGGATAGAAAATAGTGACCAATATCCAGACTAATGAAACATTGGTGCAGCAATGGGTACTCATTGGCTTTGGGAGAGGGACAATTTCAGTTGACCTCCCCTTCCCTCTGAAATCAATTGTGATTTGAGAAAATATGTCCCTGTAGGTCATGCTGCCCTTAGAGATATATTTGGGGCGGGGGGGGTCACAATAAGCTTCAGAGGGAAGAAGAGATGGATGAAAATAATTTATTTCCTGAAGCATGCACACAGCATTATCTGCACCAGTGTTTGTAAATTCGGATGTGATCTAGGGTTAAGGAGTCAATTATAAGGAGACCAATCAGAATGAAGCAAAAGAAGAAAGGAAAGTTATCTCCTCCCTTCAATGCATATCTAATGACAGTAACATTAAATGACCCATCACAGAGGAAGAAAACCACGAAGCCACCAGAAATTTATCTCATTCCAAGATAAGCAAACAACTATTTGCTGAGGAGGAAGAGGAAGATAATAATATGCAGCAACTGAAGAAACCAGGTGAGGGTACACAACACCCAAGGGGCAAAGAAAATGTATTCCTAGCACTACATAATATTCTGCAAAAGAGAGGCACCCACTAAAGCCCTTGAAAGATTATGTCTGCTAGATGGAGTGTGTGGGAACTAGCAAATCAGTATAGCTGTTGAGTGTATGTTATACAGAAGAAAAACCTAGGCCAAGAAGAATATACTGTCTTATAGAGAAATATTGTTTAGAAAGCATGTCATACTTTAAGAGAAGGAAACTGTCACAGGGAAGCAAGGTCGGTGGAAAAAAGGAATCAGGAGTTGCAAACTAGGATAGATGACTGTGCAGTATGTTCAATAAAGTTATGTTAGTGTTTGATGTAGCTGAACGTATCTGAGCAGTTGTTTACAAGCCACAGTACAGATTTGACCTAGTGACTCCTACTGTATATGAACCAAGATGCAAGCAAAAACTCTTCATTCCCTACTTTCCAGCATGAGCTCACCTTTGGCTGAGCTCTCTCTTTACACCCTTTTGGTACGTGCTCCCACTTATTTGTATCAGCTTGTACATGGAAGTGAGCACTTCAGGTGCAAAAGGAGGAAACTTGGCCAAGTCTCTGATAGTGAGGTTGTGCACATGACCACTTCAGGCATGGGGAGGGTGAGCTTGTGGGGGGAAAGGCAAGGTTGAACCCACCTTCCCCGCAGATTATCATTTACCTCCTCTTTGGCATGCCATTGCATGCCCACATGATCTGCAATGCTCTGAGCAGCACAGGCCACTGGAGGCTGGGGAAAGGAGTCATGGACTCCATGAATCCTAAAATGCACAATGTGAGCAGCACGATGTATTGGGGGATTCCCCTGTTAGTTGGGTGCTCTAGGCACCCAACTCTGTGTGCATTCGGGCTACATGCAGCCTGAAAGCACACATAACCCTGGACCTGTGCTCTCTAACCCCGGTTAAGGGCTAGGTAAAAATGTTGGGTCAGCAGGGGCAGAAGTACCAGGATTGGGAGCAATCCTGGCACGCCACATGAGCAGCACAACCCAGGTTTGGCTGTCCTAGCCTGCGTTGGGCTGCTTGTGTGAACAGCGTGAGTGGGAGGGAGAGAATAGCCCTGTACCTTGGCTTGGGATAAAGTGGCTGAGGGACATAATAGTGAGGCAGCCAATGGAAGAATACAGTCTGAGTCCTCAAGCTGCCAATTGCCATCTCACCTTTCTAAGCTGATACAAGGCAACACATTTGTGCAGCAACAGGATGAACTGGCAATGCTCCAGGATCAGCCATCATTGCTGGATGCAGCAATGCTGTGATCCACGAAGCTCTTATGTACAATAGAAATAAGTACAGATGGACATTTCATAGTTATGACAAAGGCCAGGCTGGAGACCACACACTTATATGCCAACCAAAAGGCTTTTTGGCTGCCATCTCTAGTTGCTCCATCGCAAAAAGAGTATCATATAGATGGACAACGTACAGAAAAGGACAGCCAAAACAATCAAGGGGTTTTAGCACTTTCCTTTTGAGGAAAGGCGAAAGCATTTGGAGCTATAACTTAGCCATATTTTTCTAAGAGGAGACCTGATAAAGGTTTATAATAATATGAATCAGCTAATGAAGTTTATTGGCAGTTTCAGGTCAGCCAAAGGAATGTATGTTTTACCTATGGAATTCACTACCACAAGTGGTAATAGCTACTGGTCAGATTTTTTAAAATAGAATTAGACAGATGAACAGAGAATAGGTTTATGAGAGGCATGAAATTCAATGGAACCTCCATGTTTAGCAATAGAATATCTCTGAATATCCAGTGCTGGAGAGGAGAACTGGTCTGGTTATAGCAAGCATGACTTGTCCCCTTAGCTAAGCAGGGTCCACCCTGGTTACATATGAAAGGGAGACTTGATGCGTGAGCATTTTAAGATATTCCTTTAGGGGATGGAGTCACTCTGGGAAGAGCAGAAGGTTCCAAGTTCCCTCCCTGGCATCTCCAAGATAGGGCTGAGAGAGATTCCTGCCTACAACCTTGGAGAAGCCGCTGCCAGTCTGTGAAGACAATACTGAGCTAGATAGACCAATGGTCTGACTCAGTATATGGCAGCTTCCTATGTTCCTAATAGTAACAGGAGATGTCTGTTTCCTTCTTATCCTACTTGTGAGCATCCCAAAAATTTCTGGCTCTTGGACTAAGATAGTTATTGTTTACAAAATGGATCTGTGGATGGGGTCATACAACACATACAAAGCTGAATCTCTGGTTTTCTGAGTTTGTCCACTTCCGATGGCCGTGGGCAAGAAACTAATATTGGCCGTGTCACCCAAACCTGCCAAAGACAGCTCTATCAGCCCTATTAAGGTTCCAGAACATGATAACACTTGGTTAGAGATGTTGGTTCCAGAACCGCAAGTAGAGCTGATGGAGCTGACATTGGCAGGTTTGGATGTAATGACCAATGTTGGCTTCCTGCCCCCCACCCTACCGGAACTCAGGCTGACTGCCAAACTCTGGGAACCTGAGATTCAGCTTTTTTCATGTTTTGTGAACCCATGCTATGTCAATCCAGTTACTTATGACATAGAAGCTGTAACAATGGGTTTGCAATTGACTCGCAGCTGTAGGGGGATAGATGTGCTCCATATGCATCATACAAAATACTGCCGTAGCTATGTATGTACTTGTTGCATGCCTGTGTCAGTGACACACATCATAGCCTTGGGTGTTAAAAGTGATAAGATTTGTGGCCTCGTAGCTTATATATGTAACCTGTATGAGACCCACCAGCCAGTGGGAGTGTAGTGTCCTGTAGGTCAGAACCTCATGTGCCAGAAGTGCCTATCAGATAAATAAGTATCTTTCTTTAGTAGCCTCACACTAATGCCTCCCAGGTTGGGAAACACAGATCTGTCATTTCTGTGAGACTGTTGCCTAATCCCTTTTGAAGGCACTTAAAATGGGCAAGGCCTGGAGTCAGCTAGAATTCTCCAAGAAAGAAAGAATTGCAAAGGAATGTCTTACTTACTTAACATTGTTATAGCAGAAGCTCTCCCACCAACAACTCCATTTGTTTACAGCTAGGCTATCGGACATGAAATAAAGCATTGTTTTGACACACTGTGAGAGAACCTTATAAAAATCAGAGCAAACAGCCATTAAATATTGTGTGGGAAGTCAGCTTATTTGGAAGGGGTTTTGTGATGGCTTTTGTGATGCATTTGTTTCCCAAAGAAATATTTAAGTGTTCTAAGTAGGACTTATTTTCCCACAAGGAAATAAAGTACTACTTAAACGTACTGTTCTGCTTAACATCAAGTTGACATTTCTCTTGCCCATGGTAGTGGTGGCAGACTTCTATGTGAGAGTATGTTTGTATGTTCACATCTACAGTTTTGTAATATTTTTAAACCAGTGTTTTCCAAACTGTCTTCCCAAGGGATGTTAGATTGTTAAACTGGTCATATTTTTGTATTCGTTCAAATAAATTAGAGGGTGCCTTGGTGGGAACGCAGGATAGGAAAAAAAATCTAAATAAATAATAAACATTTCACAGACCAATATAGGGACACCTTAGAACCCCATAATATACATGTCACTCCACAATAACCACACTAACAGTGCAATGATTGCAATCCTTTATTTCTTTGCACAGTAGTAGGGGTGTGCACGGAACTGGCTGGTCTGGTTCGGTTCAAGTCCAGACTGGACTTGAACTGGACCAGGCCAGCTCAGTCTGGCACCCCCTTTAACTCCCCCGGTTTGGTCTGGTATGTGTGTGTGTGTGGGGGGGTGTTCCATGAACATTTAAAAAAAAATAAAAATACCTCCTCCAGGGGAGTTGTTGGCGGTGGCGGGGGGTGTGTGTCTGCAGTTTTTGGAGGTGGCAGGGGGTTCTGTGGAGGTTTCCGCTCCCCCTACCAGCTTTCCTTGATGCCCATACCAGCCAGTCAGCTCTTCGGCCAATTCGGGCCTTCTCCCTCTGGCGTAGCGGCCATTTTGGAGATTGCTGTGCCTGCGCAATTGGCCTCTGTGTGTTGAACCTGTTTGCACAGCCCTACTCAGTAGTAGTTCCCACTGACCTCAGTGGGGTTTATTCCCTAGAAAGTGTGTTGAGGATCACAGCCAAAGGATCACTGGCCGTCATCCAGTGCAGCCTAAGACAGGGGTGCCGATCTAACAGTGAAGCACTGGCCATCTTACACTTTTACTCAAGAATGCAAATACTTCAGTGGCCACACTCTGGAAGCATTAGTCAGATTGGAAACCTATTGCTTGACCATCAGTGATATGTTTCTGATCTAATTATCACTTCTGGGGCGTAGGCATGCTACTTGAAGTATCTGTCCTTTTGCAAAAAAGTGCAAGACCGCCAGCAATTCACTGTGAGTAGGGGTGTGCACAAAACCTTTTTGCCCAGTTTGGTTCAAGTCCAAACCGGACTTGAACAGAACTGGGCATATTTGGTTTTGGGCCACCAAACAATCCCTCTGGCTTGGCTCAAATTTGAACTAGCTCAGGGATTGTAACGTTGTTGATTTAAAAAAAAAAGTAGCATCACTCACCAGCGGGTCCTGCAGCCTTGGGCGGGATGCTAGTGTGGGCACAGGGGGATCACCGAGTCTCCCTCTCTCCCCACCGGCCTCCCCTGATCCTCTAAGTCTACAACTAGACTAAATTTGGTCCAAATCAGTTCACAAGTTAGCTCAAATGTGCCTCAAATGTTCACACCTCCGCCATCTAGTATTGGGGTAGATGACATCATTACAAACTAAACCATTGAGGTGTCCCTATGTGACCCTACAGCTGTAGCAAATTTGTTTCAAATCAGTCAGACGGTTCACAAGATAGCCCTCTTGGGCCTCAAACGTTTACGTGCACGCCATTTTGAATTGGGGTGGATGACATCATCACAAAGGATGCCATTGGGGTGTCCCTACATGTCTCTCACTACAAATATATCAAATTTGGTTCATATTGGTCCAGGCATTGCAAAGTTGATGCGGGCAGGGAGACACACACACGGACACACATACACAGAATGCCGGGTGATCTCATAAGCTTTCTTTCCTTCAGGAAGGTAGGCTAAATCTTTTTTGCAAATTTCTTCTCCCAGGCACAGATATTTTAAAGATTCATTTTGACTTCATAAACCCTGATCCCATCCTTTCCTTTTTGAGCCATGTAGTGTGGAATTCAGCTGCTAAGTCCTTGTGCAAAAACCAGGAACATTCACTGACAATTTAAATGCAATTATTATTCAAAAGGATGGATCATCCTCCTAAGTCTGTGACCAAACCAATGTCAACAGCATAAACTATAAACAATTTTATGGAGTAAAAGCATAAAACCAGTCCATGTGTGACTCCAAACTAAATATTGCTGTAATGTGAAGTTAGTGCTTTAGCAGGTGTCTCCTCTGAACAAACTGGCATCTGGCATTTTTACTATGTCAGAATTACTGAAATAGAGCTCATTGAACAGAAATCTTCTGTGGGGCTTATTTGAAATCTTATTAGTGCTTTTCACAAATAATTCATGAAAAACTTAACCACACTTGAAAACACCTTTATTTTAATTTTATTAAAGTTGAAAACAACTTTATGTTCCTGGTGAAGATGGGAGATATCTCCCTGAATCTGTTGTGCAACTTATAAATTCAGTACACAGAAAGAAATAGCAGGAGTCTGGCTACCTATATAATATTCCACTTGTGTCAATAAGGCCTCTGACATCAAAAGGGTGAGCTGGTATGGTGGCTCACAACATTCTGACTACTTGAGGAACAAAGCTGTCAACAATAAATGGCTCAGAATTGTTGGAATGATCGTAGAATTCTTGTCCTTCCTAGTTTCTGTTCTGGGGCAGGGATAACCTAATAAAGGGAAGGACTTCCAAGTCATGGGTCACTCTTTTGTCCCTGCTTTAGGTCATGGTGGCATGTCTATCCTTTAACTCTACAAAGTCATTGTGTAAGAAGCAATGGTAGTCAGTTTGGGATTAAAAATTCAGGCAGGCCTTATGGAGTAGCTGAGTTTGGATGAGGCTGGGAGTATCAGGAGGTAACATTTTGATTTGACTGATTGCAACCACATAGATAGATTCTCTCCAGGATGATCTGTCTTCAACTTGCCTTTAAGGTCTCTCAGTGGTGCATTCATTGCTGTTGTAATCGAGTCCATCCACCTTGCTGCTTCTTGTCCTCTTCTTCTCCTTCAACTTTCCCAGCATTATGGACTTCTCAAGGGAGCTGGGTTTTCACATAATGTGTCCCAAGTATGATGGTTTGAGCCTTGTCATTTGTGCCTCGAGTGAAAATTCTGGATTTATTTGTTCTAGGATCCATTTGTTTGTTGTCCTGGCTGTCCATGGTATCCTCAAAAGTCTTCTTCATCACCAAAGTTCAAAAGTGTCAATGTTTTATTTTTAATTTATATTTGTTTCAAATTTTAGCTTTAGTTTTTCTTTGCGTAAATAACTAATCTGTAAACAGTGGATGCTTCAGTGATTCCCATTCACTTGGGAATAGCAGGCAGATATAGCACAGAGCGATCCTGTCACTGGCAGCCAGCAGGAGTTAGAGAGCAGGCTTTCCATGTCCTAAAAAGCATTGGCGAACAGGAATGCTAGTGGAGGAAGGCTTCTCATTGCCTGAAGAGGGGTGAAATTTGCCTTAGAGAGGAGGGAGAAAGAAAGAAAGTTAAGACACCCCAACTTGGCCAGGGTGCACTTTCTCATTACAGTGATCAGCAGTGTGTGAGCAGAGAGTCCACAGTATCTCTTCCAAGTGGACTGTGGAGAAACCATCTGAGTAAATTCCCTGAAATGTTCACCTTAGGAGAAAACCTGGCATTTGGAGAGAATATCAGTTTCTCCTTGCAAGAAACCTCCACAATTTGGAGAGAATTTCTACTTTGCAGCCATTTCTCCACATTACTACATGATAATGTGGGAGGGCACATGAGCAAATCAGCCTTCAGGAAGGCAGCATCAACCTGAGGTTGCTGTCTGTCACTCTCTCTCTCTCTCTCTCTCTCTCTCTCTCTCTCTCTCTCTCTCTCTCTCTCTCTCTCATTAAGGTGAATGGGCTATGGGCAACAGCATGTGAGAGCAAAGAAGCAGCAAGCAAGGAGAAGGGAGTTGGCAGACAGGCAATCCAGCTATCACAGGTCTTCTAGATATAGCAAGTCCCATAGGATGGCCTGGCTGGCAGCAAAAGAGGTAGAAATAATGGAGGTGAGCACAGGAATATGGGAAGCACTCCAGGTACAACAGGGTGACAATTTTTAGAGCCTGCCAGAGCTGGACACATTTTGAGAAACAAACTGGCAGGATGCAAAAAGGCAGAAGAACAGTAAGCAAGACCCTAAAATACAGCAGGGCTTGAAATCTCAGTGTGCGCCCCACAAGGGAGCAAATCTGAAGCAGGGAGACAGAGAGCAGATGGCAGCATATGAAGCAGTAGCAGTGGGTAGAGGCAGGTGTCTGGCACCCTAGATATAGTGGGGCTTCAATGTATAGTATTTGTCCTAGGAAGGCAGATCAGAAAAGAGAGTCCAGATGATGGTGTGCATGGGAGCAGTAGAATATGAGAGAGCAGAAAGAGAGAGACTCATTATCAGGAGTAGGGATGTGCACGGATTTTTTTTTTATTTGTACCTGAATAGTATCACTCCCAATTTGGTTTGGGTCTGAATTGCCCCCCCCCAATCATCCCAAATTCAAGTTGTACCTGGATTTTCCAAATCTGAATCAATTTGGGGCAAAAAAGGGTTACGGGGGCAAAAGACTGGGGTTGGTGGTAGTGCCCAATGGGTGCAAGGAGGCTACCACCCAGATTTCAAAGAAATTGGGCAAAGGGGTGATTTTTGAAGTTGGCATGTCTTTGTGGCAGATTCGGGACAGAAAAGGGGTTTCGAGGGCAGAAGAGTGGTAGTGCCCCAATGGGTGCCTGCTACCACCCAGATTTCAAAGAAATTGGTGAAAGGGGTCATTTTTAAAGAATTTTTGAAGTTTGTGCATCTTTAAGCTTTCCCCTCATAGGGAATAATGGGGAATTTCAGCAGCCCCATAACTCCACTTGGGGGGCACCAGGGTGGCCCAGAGTGGGTTGTGGTGTAGTGCACATAGGGTGCCAACCACCCCCACAGGACCTGTACACATCATGAAGTTGAGGCTATGTGAAGAACATGTCTGTCCTAACGTTGCTAAAGGATGTGCCAATGTGTTCTTGGCCTGTCCTGTAATCGCATGTGAGAGGTGATCATTCAAGTCACCCTTCTACACCCTGTTTAAATAGAGGTTTGGAGTTCATGGAGAGTTTATCTGAGCTGCCCCTCTGAGGATTTATCTGAGAATAGCCCCAATGTGATGAGATGACTGAGAGTCATGAGAGGGCAACTAAAAGTCAGAGCAAGAGAGAACGAGGACAAGTGAGGCAGTATAAATGAATAAAGTGATGAGTTTTGCAACAAATTTCCCCATATTGCCAAAAAGGTTAAAACTTAGTAGTTTGGGCTTCTCTTTGATTCTGCCACAGGTATTTAATAGGCTATAAGAATTCAAGTTCATTCTGGAAGAATCAGGAAGCAACGAGTGCATCAAGAATATTCATTTCAGATTTTAACCTTGGGATTTTTGTTTTTTTGTTTTTCACTCTATAAATGGAACTTTGAGGATTCCCATAGCAAGTTTATTCAGCATGGATTTAATGTGTGAAAGGAACCCAAGTACATTGTTGCAAAAAAAACCCCCACAACAACATAAAAGTTTGTGCATAGCAAGCTTACCTTTCTGAACAAACTGAACAGAGCAACAACCTTCAAAAAGGCCATGAAGCACTTCACACGATTGCTGTGAAGCACCTCAATGTGGTCTGTGGGGAGAGTAGGCTTAGCCTGCTCTCCACACAGATGAGCAGCCTCTTGTAGCTGGGCGACCGGATGGCTTCCCACATGGCTGCCGGCTCTGTCATGTAGCCGGAGGGGGCTGTGGGGATTGGCGACCATGCAGCTCCTGGAAGTTCCAGGATGCCCCATGCAAGTGCGTGGGGCATCCTGGAGAGACCCCACAGCCTCCCAGTCGGGGGTCTACTCAAGTGTTTCCATGCGCTGCGGCGACACACAAGCAAGTAAATAAGGTTAATGGAGCACTCGCTCCGTTAACCTCATTTAAGTAGAGTGGGGATTAGGAAGGCTAGTCGCCTTGGGAGCACCAAGCTCGTCTGTGAGCCCGGTGGTTCCCACAATCCTTGGAAAGCAGGCTAAGCTTCCTTAGCCTGCTTTCTAGTGATCATGGGAATAGCCTCCATATCTCCTCCCCTTGTATCTCAGGAGAGAGAGAGAGAGGGAGAGGGAGAGGGAGAGGCTATTCTCATGATTGAGGGAAACCGGGCTAAGGTGACTCACAAGGAGCCTTCCGACTGGGAGGCTACAACAAGCCTCCCGGCATCGGGAAGCTCCCCAGTATGCCCTGCATTCTGGGACTTGTGGGGGCTGGGAGGCCCCTGATCGCCACTGCTCCTACCGGCTCTGTGACAGAGCCGGTAATTGTGTGGGTGGCCGACGCGGCCACCCAGGGCTTGCCTCCCAATCATCTGTGGGGAGAGAAGACTTGACCCACTCTCCCTGCTGAACCTTATTATGCTCTACACACTGATCGTGTTCCTCTTCTACTCACAGGCTATTCTTCTGGGGGTGCTGGGAGTCCATAGTTGTGGGGGAGGGAGCAGTGGCTGTTCTCCATGTTTCTTCCTTTGACTCCTGAAAATTTACTTTCATTTTGATGTATGCTATGTGCTTCACTAAATTTCCTACATGACTTTGAATTATGTCCTTGAAGGTGACACTTAAACTTTGATTTTGCCAAGCGGAAGACGTTGTCTTTGCTGATAATGATATCAACAACACTTCTAAAACCATTTGTGCTGTTTAGCAACTCCAAATGAAGCTTGTTACTGCATTGCACACTACATGTGCTCTATTTCTTGTCCAGCTTCCTGTCTAGGGTGATCCATTTGTAACAGACTGAGGGCCACACTGGAAATATGTTATGAGCGGAGAGACTGCAATCACATTGCATAGTTTGTGGGTAATTCACATCATTTCAATATCACTTTCACTAGTTGATGCCACAAGGAGGTAAATATTCATTTGCATCATGTTAAACCTTTTTTTCATTCTGATGTGACTGACTTCAAGTATGAAAAGCCACAAATCCTTGAAAAAATCATGAATTAGAAATGAGGAGAGCTAAAAAAAAACCACCCACAATGAATTAAGCTGCCATCCTATGCAAACTTAATTGGTAGCAAACATCATTGAACACCGTGTCATTGAACACCGTGGAATATACTTCTAGGTCAACATGCCTAGGAATCTGCTATTAGGACATTTGTTTCTCTAAATGTTTGTTCATCTTGAATATCCAGTTCTGGCATGTCAAAATTTGCAGCAGAGGTTCAGGGTGGGCTTGCCTACTTAGGAATCCAGAGGCCATGAGGGTGGGGGGAGTTCACCAGACATGCAGGGAGGCCTCCAACATGAGAAGAATAACCAGAATAGGAAGCAGAGTATAAGCATGCTATCAGCAATCAGGAGCAACATTCTGACAAATGAAGTTCTGGTGCTACATGAGATGAACTCATGTTGTTGCTGAGTTCTTTGCCAGTGCACCAACAGCACTTGCAGGGGAAGGGCAAATATTGATGACCTCCCCTTCCCTGGAAGCCTTTTGTGCCACCTGGAAGTATGTTCCTGAGGGTCATGCAGCCCTCAGGGACATATTTTTGGGTGGTACCAAGGGCTTCTGGGGGAAGGGAAAGTTGTAAGAAAAAAATAGCCCCCAAAAGAGTGCCTGTGCTACGTTAGTCATACCCAGCAGCAGCAGTGCATCTTGTGTAGCACTTATTTATTTTATTTATTATTTTGCTCATTGAAAGTGTCGACCCAATGTGTGGAAGCTGTGAAAAAGGCCAATTCCATGCTAGGGATAATTAGGAAGGGGATTTGGGGGGAAACGGCTAATATTATAATGCCCTTATACAAAACTATGGTGCAGCCACACCTGGAGTACTGAGTACAATTCTGGTCACCACATCTAAAAAAGGACACTAGAACTGGAAAAAGTTCAGAAGAGGGCAACTAAGATGATCAGGGGCCTAGAGCAGCTTTCTTATGAGGCAAGGCTACAACACCTGGGGCTATTTAGTTTAGAAAAAAGACAACTGCGGGGAGACATGATAGAGGTCTATAAAATCATGCATGGTGTGGAGAAAGTGGATAGAGAGAAATTCTTCTCCCTCTCACATAATACTAGAACCAGGGGTCATCCCATGAAATTGATCGCCAGGAAATCTAGGACCAACAAACGGAAGTAATTTTTCACACAATGCATAATCAACTTGTGGAATTTTCTTCCAGAAGATGTGGTGACAGCCAACAACCTGGATGGCTTTAAGAGGGGTTTGGATAACTTCATGGAGGAGAGGTCTATCATCGGCTACTAGTTGGAGGGCTGTGGGCCACCTCCAGCCTCAAAGGCAGGATGCCTCTGAGTACCAGTTGCAGGGGAGTAACAGCAGGAGAGAGGACATGCCCTCAACTCCTGCCTCTGGCTCCCAGTGGGATCTGGTGGGCCACTGTGTGAAACAAGATGCTGGACTAGATGGGCCTTGGGCCTGATCGAGCAGGGCTGTGTGTGTGTGTGTGTGTGTGTCGGGGGGGGGGGGGGTTCCAGTTAATTCTAATGGCGGGTTAAGAGAGCAGGGCCTGGGGTGGTCGCCCTGCTTGCCATGTCCTAAGTACAGCCCTGGAGCTGAAAGCTGGTTGCTACTCTGAGCAGGCCATAATATCTATTACATATTTTGAAGAATGTTGGTTTGTTGATGTGAAATAAAGTCATACTTCCAGATGATCTACAGATACCAAATTTGCAAACATGATCCTGCCACTGAATTCAGCTGAATGCATTGCTTTTTACACCATAATATGCTGAGGGGAAGGTTTAAATAATCTAGTTTGTATGACTATAGTCATATTTTAACTATTATTGTTCTCAACAAATCTGTAGCACTCATTAACCAGTTCAATAATTCTAAAATGTCATCATGCCCAAGAGAAGCAGAAGATCTTTCTTAGATACAAATTTACTATGATTCAAATTTACCAAATACTAGCTTAACCTGTGCAGAGCATCTGCATGCTAGTACCTGATTGCCCCACTCACCCCCTGCCACAGCCCCCTCACCTCAGAGATCTCTACACCCTCACCTGAGCCACACTCCTGCTTCTCCTCCTCCATCCCTTTACTCCATCCCCCTCACCCCTCTTGGTTGCTGGCATCTATTGGCCAACCTGCAACCACCCTATCCCCAGAGACTTCCTCACCCTGTTCCTGCTCTTCCCCACAGGAGCAGCAGCACTTGACCATACCCTTCCTTGGTGCTGCCACCGCCATGGCCACTCGTTCTACTCAGGCTGCTTACAGGCCCGGGCCTGTCCCTTGCCTGCCTGTCTCCCTCTGCCAATAGTCTCAGTAGTCCCAAACAGCAGCGATGGTTGACTGGGCCCTTCCTTGCTGCCAATAGGTGCCATCATGGCCACCATGGCTGGTCAGGCTGCTGACAGGCTCGGGCCCGTCCCTCACCCTTCTTTCTTTCTCTCTCCCCCTCCCTTCTTTTTCTCTCTTTCTCTCTACTTGCTCTTCTTCTCTGCCCTTCTTCCCCTCCCTTTTTCTTTTCTTCCCTTCTCTCTCCCTTTTTGAGTTAACAGATCTTGTTTCCTCATCTAACACAACAGCAGCCTCCTTTCCTGAAGGGGCTCTTTCCTCCCTAACAGCCCCTCTCTTTGCAGACCCCTGCCCACTATCTATCTATCTATCTATCTATCTATCTATTCCTCTCCTCTACAATCAAAAACATCTTCTGACCAATAACAGTTGCATTCCAATTGTCCTTAACCATCACAGGCTCCTCCCCTCTATCTGCATATGGAATCCCCACTGCTCAGTCACCATGGTGCCACAGGCTCCTCCCCCCATCTGCATATGGAATCCCCACTGCCCGATCACCATGGTGTTTCTGCTCTCACAGGCCCCTCCTTCCTATCTGCATATGGAATCTCTAATGCCCAATCACCGTGTTCCTGCTTGTGAACTCTCGCGAGAATGGCCACACATGGTATTAGCCATGGGTGTGCCCTAGAGAATTAAATAGATAGTAAAATTCAGTAAGATGAATAACATTTGAAGTTGAAATCCTAAAGTTTTCAAGTTGTTGTTTTCCTTCCCTTTTGCAAGCACATTAATAAAAAAAATTTCTTGGGAATGTGGGCAATGCTTAGGGAAGCCTCCAAACAATCAGAAGACAGGATAGCTTGACTGGCACCCATTCTGGTCAATCATGGGAGAGACAAGGCTCCAGCAGCGTAGAGGAGAGGTTGAAGGGATGTGCAAAACGTTTCGGGCACAGATAGATCTGTGCCCGAAACTAGCAATTTCGGGTGATTCGGGGCCGAACCGAATCACCCCCGATGCCCCCTGATATTTTTCAGGCCTGAGCCGAATCACCCCTGATTTGTGCCCGAAAAATTTGGGTGATTCGGGATGACGTCTCTTTGAATTTCCCGCCTTTTTGCCTCCATTGATTTCAGTGCAAAAAGGTGATGTCTGCTCGAATTTTGGGTCCCAGATTTTGAGTCCCAAATTAGAGTGGATTCAAGGTGTTTCATTGAAAATCTCATTTGCTATCATAGAATCCACACTCAGAATACCTCTATGTGCACACCCTATGTGCACTACACTACCACTCGCTCTGGGTCACCCCAGTACCCCCCAAGTGCACTTATGGGGCTGCTGAAAGCTCCATGTATACCCTATGAGGAAAAAGCTTAAAGACACGTAATCTTCAACAATTTACCAAAAATCAGCCCTCTGCCCAAATCCTTTGAAAAAATTCAGGTAGCTTCCTTGCCCCTACCTGGCACAACCACCAACCCCACACTGCTCTAGGCCACCCCTTTGCCCCCCACGTGAAGCTATACATTTGCTGACACCTCAATGCTTCTTTATGAGAGAAAAACCTTAAAGACGCGTAAACTTCAACAATTCCCCAAAAACCAGCCCTCTGCCCAATCACTCTGAAATTGGGGTGGTAGCCTCCACCCATTAGGAACTACCACCCCACCCCACTCTTTTTGCCCAGATCCCACGCTATGCCCCTGATCTGCCCCAAAGACACTAAAACTTCAAAAATTCCCCAAAAATCAGCCCGTTGCCCAATTCCCCTGAAACATGGGTGGTAGCCTCCACCCATTGGGCACTACCACCCTACCCCACTATTTTGCCCCTGGGACCCATTTTTTTTACCCGAATCGATTCGGATTCAGATTCGGATTTAATCTGAATCCGAACCGAATCAGGGGTGATTCGGGAAGCCCATATTCAGGCACAGAACAGAACAGGGTGATTCGGTTCAGGTCCAGAACCGAATCACCGAAAACCCGAATTGCACACCCCTAGTAATCTGTCTACTCATCAGAGAAAATGGTTCTCTCTTTTCTGATTAAGCTATGAGTTTTCCTCCTCCTTAACAAGTACATGTGTTTGTTTAGATGCTCCCCTTTTGTCCTTACTGACTGACTGTTCCTGCCCAGTGCTTTCTTTTCTTTTTCTTCCCACTCCAGGTACCCACTTTCCCTTTTGTTGCTGAGTGAGGTTTACTTTTTTTTCTTTTTCCTTGTATCTCCCCGAACCCCCTTTCCCTTCCCTTTACCCAGTGGGATTTTCTTCTTTCTTCTTTCATTCCCCACCTCCCAGCCACTCCCTTTCTCCTTTTTTCTTGCCCACTGGAATCTTTTCTTTTCTTTTCTTTTCTTTTCTTTTCTTTTCTCCCAGTCTTGCTTAGCTAGTAGTATTTC